>NC_056741.1:1754115764-1754473264 GCF_019279795.1 Protopterus annectens | reverse complement strand
GGCAGTCACCAAAGCCATAGGTGAGGCTAAGGTAGTTCACACAGCCTATCTTGACCTCGCCAAGGCTTTCAACACCATCCCCCATTCTGGAATTATAGCTAAACTCACTAAACTAGGTATAAATCCATACATCACAGGATGGGTTGCTAACTGGCTCACTGACAGAACCTACACTGTAAAAATTACAGACTCCAAATCTGACCTCAAAGCAGTGACAAGCGGAATACCACAGGGTTCCATCCTGGGACCTCTCCTACTTCTCTGAAGTACAGGCTAACACAGAAGGCCTCTGGCTAATGAAGTTCGCAGATGACTGCAAACTAGAAGCCATAGTCAAGTCTCCAAATGATGTGGACATCCTACAGAAGGGCCTCGCTGAGACAGATGCCTGGTGTCAGAGCCATGGCCTCAAGCTCAATGCCAAAAAGTGCAGTGTCATCCCCTTATGTAAAAACTCTGTACCCATGAACTACCACATAGGCAGCAATCTACTTAGCACCGAATGTGTGATAATAGACCTTGGGACCCAGGTGGTCAATAATCTCTCCTTTGATAGTCACATCACCACAGTAGTCAGGAAGTCCTTCTACGTGACACACCTCATCATAAAAGGGTTCTCATCCAGGAAAAAAGAGGTCATTGTTCCCCTCTACTCAACACACATTAGACCCATTATAGAGTACAACGCCTCTTTTGGAATGTACCTCAAAAGACATCTGCAGCAGCTGGAAAGGCCACAGAAGTACCTCACAAAGCGGATTACTGGCCTCAAACAAATGCCCTACACTGACCGCCTCACAAAACTCCAGCTTTACTCCGTAGCATATCGCCTACTCTGAGGTGATCTCTGCCTAACATATAAAGCTATGTCAAACCCAGAGCTGTTGGACATGCTACACCTAAAGAAATCCCAATCCCTCTGAGCTACACGCTCTAGGGACCTAAACCTTGTCACCACAATAAACAAGACTTGCTGGAGGGATAGATTCCTGTCCCAGAGACTTCCCATACTCTGGAACAGGTTATCCATCTACATCAAGCAAAGTTCTTCATAAGCACTCTTCAAGAAAAATCTTGATGAGTGGATGGGAAATAGGAAATACACCCCGGGGATCTCTTCTGTGTCTCTGCTCAACAGTGGCACAGGAAAATAACTTTCTTGGGTGGTGTAAGCCAGGGAACCTTGTTGGCTAGGCTTATGTAGGCCTTTGGGCCAATAGCCTAACCCCTACCTATGAACCTATGAACCTATAAACTAAATAATGGCAGACATTGAGTTTCAGACTTCATACCCTTCAGAAAAATGCATGTTAAAGCAAGACCTGTTATTCTATCAACTGTCTTAAGTTTATACAACAGCAATTTTTAGTAATGCCTTGTCCAGATTTCCTGCGTTAAGAGGTTGAGAGGTATGTGCAAATACATCATTTTATAGTATTAGGCATATCCAAAACTCTCAACTGTACCTGACTTTGGCACAAAATGTTGATCACCCCCAAATAATCCCTACACAAAATGGCAATTTTGGAAGAAAATGTAGTGGGTTTACAAGTAAGAAATAATTGTAATGATCAGAGTTATAGATTACTTTTCTTTCAGAAATGCATGTAGATTCTCTTATTTTGTTAGCTGCTCAACTTAACAATACTAATATTAAAAAGTGTCCCTTCTTTGACAGGTTCCAGCTGTATTGTGTGGCTATTTCTACTACTTCTACTGTAGTATGTATTTCTACTTCTACTGTATTACTATACCATGTATTCATGTTCTCTCTGATGGTGTTTTTACAATGTTATTTAAGTGCAATTTTGTATTGTAATGTATTATTTTGAAATTTCTGTTGTGTTTGTGTTTGTGTGTTCTATGGTTATATTAAGCATAAGGTGGAGCTTTTCTACTCGGCCCTCTACTGAAAATTGACATATATCCAGTCAGACTAGCCCGGTTAACAAATGTAAAATAAAATAAATAAATAAAATAAATAAATAAATAAATACATTTCATATTTGCATCACATTTTGGTCCATTTTTCATATAATTGTGTTTTTTTGGAAAATTAGTGGCAAATCATTAAAGATTGAAGTTAGAAAATAATGACAGACATTTGAGTTTGAGATTTCATACCCTTCAGAAAATTCATACTAATGCAAGACCTACTATTCTATTATCTTTTTAAGTTGTTTATAAGAGCAAAATTTAAAAATTATCCTTATTTTTGGGCCTTTGTCCCATTTCTATTTATGGCTTTGTTCAGATTTCTTGCTCTGAGGTTGAGAGGTATGACAAATGTGTCAGGCCATCACCATCAGCCAGAGACATTGCAAATTGTAACATGCTTGTTGCAACCCACTCCCCCATGTAGTAACTCTGGATGTCTCCAAGCAAGGCAAGGAGCAGTTATACAGTGTAAGTGTGCAGAGTATCCCCCCATCCAAGGTAGACACAAGTACTATAGTGGCTTTTCATCTGTCCTTGATTTTGCAGAATGTTCTGGTTTTCTGTCATATTTATACTGTTGATTTTTGCTTATTATTATTCAGAAAATGCATGTGTTGCACTTCCTGCTGCTCTGTGTTTAAGTAGCAAGGCTCTAATGACCATCAGGTAAGCTTGTCTGAGATTGTAAGATGCAACTAAGCTTTCATAAGCATACTGATAAAGGATTACCAACATTGCCATGCAGAGAATATTTGCATAACTAGATAACGTATAAGTCTTAGGTATTGAAATGCATATGACAGTATTTGTAATAAATGACAGGATTACCTTATTTTCAGAAGCTCACTACATTTGTTGGAGACTTGCAGTCATCTTTGCATGCTTTACCAGTAAACTAAACAGAATGGCAGCCTATCATGTGTGGTCTATAACCTGTGCAGTAATCCTTTAAGCACTTTATCTTGACCTTGTTTCTTGTTTGCTGTTCATTTTTTACTTTGATCATGTTTTTCCCATGAAACAAGTAAATAGTTGTCAGGCAGCAGGTCTTTTTTGGATAAAAACATTTTTACAAGTGGGGTATCACAGATATTGCTACTTTCAGCATGTTACTTGGTACTCTCATAAAGCTAAATATAAATTAGAACTGCAGTGCAAGGAGAAGTGGTTTGAGTTGAGTGCTGCTTGTTTTTTATACTTGATTTTGACTGGCATTCCAGTAATGTATTTAAAAAGTTGTTTATTTTTTCATGCTCACAACCTTTTTGTTTGCATCTAGATATTAAGTAAGCAGTCATGTAGCCAAGGCATTGAAATATTTTTTCTTCTGCACTTTATTTTGTCTTGATTGGACTCTCATAATGACAGTTTGGCACTCAGGGCAGCGTATTTAATTAAAGTCCCAGCTTTTGTGGTTTTGAGCATAGCTCTGCCCCTTTCTAGTTGGCCAGGCCCCTTCCCATTGGCCCCACCCATTCATCTGTCTCCTGCAGCCCCCCTTTGATTTGAAGTCACCAGCTGCCACTGGCTTTGGGGTATGTCTGGTGGGGACAGGGGTGGTGAAGTTTGCCCCAAACTGTCTGATAGCAGGTTTGCAATATCAGGGTCAGTATGAGTGGTTCTGTCCACTACTATTTTTCTGACATAGCTAAAGAATGCCTCCTGATTATCTTCAGCTAGGGATGCTACCTTAGGTTTGTATGTGACTTTAGAGGACTTTACAAGATAGCTAATTTACTTGTTCAAGCTGTGGAAGGTCTCCTTCCTTTGTTGAGTCAGTTCCTTCTTGTTCTTAGACATTTCTTTCTTCTACTTG
Organism: Protopterus annectens; assembly: GCF_019279795.1. NCBI lineage: Eukaryota > Metazoa > Chordata > Ceratodontiformes > Protopteridae > Protopterus > Protopterus annectens. The sequence goes on along the minus strand of NC_056741.1, from coordinate 1,754,469,510 downwards.
TTGTATAACTTATGTATGCTTGATTCCCACCAAGGTGTCTTGTTTTCTGTGAGGAACTTGTTTTGATCCATTCATGTTCAGCCAACTCTATACATTTGTATAGGTGTTTATACAGGCAATTTATGCACATCTGTATAGCAGTCATTGTTGACAGTTGTAGCAGGGGGTTGCAACTATTCATGGCATTGGTTAGGAGCCTATAGTTTGTTTTCAATAAATGTTTCATCCTTTCTGCTTTTGAGGGGGTGCCGGGTATGAATGTGAATTTGAACAAGACTGAATTGTGATCTGACCTAACCAGGGGGGCCAACACACACAGGTTAGTGCAGAGAGGCACTTTGTTGTTCAGTACCAAGTCTAGGACATATGAGCCCCTTGTGGAGATGCAGACTATCTGTTACACAGTATGTATATAAGTCCAGGAATCTTAGGGGAGCATGTTTCTGCACACGTATGACTGCAAATTGATGGAAGTATAGTTGAAATCACACAAGACCAAGGTGTTTGGCTGTATAGTGAGTGACCCAAGTAAGTGCAAGAAGGGAGAGTGGTAATCATGCTTCATGGTGGGAGACCTGTAGCTAACAATGATATGGAAGGGGATTTTGCATACAGTAAGCTGGACTTGGAGTAGCACTACTGTGTCGTACTCTTTGACCAGTCTTGTTGTGTATTTGTATTTAATGAAGATGTATGCACCTCTTCCTTTGGGTCTTTCCTGCTCATTTTGATGTGTGAAAGTGTAGAAGGCATTGTACCCAGGTACATGTTCACACATCAGAATGAGTAGGAAAGAACCAAAGACAGAGGTGCATACGTCTTCATTAAATACAAAAACACAGGGGACTCTCTGCAGTCTTGAATCATGTCTGTGTGACTGCACAGAGAGGGGCATCTTCCAAGGCAAGGATTTGTTCCAGTGAGTGTAGTTTCTGATTTATACTCTTTGCATTAAGCAGCAAAACATTCAGTTTGTCTCTAGTGGATTCTTTTACATTGGGACATTATTTGTTCTGACATTGCCCAAAAAGGCCACTATGGGGAAGGCACGCACCTTTATATAGTTCAGTGAGATATGTCACCGAACACTTAAAAAAGTGAACAGTGATTAATCATCCCTATGTAAGCGAAAGCTTACAATTTCGAACTGTCAGAACAGCAATTTTTTTTCCTAGGAAAAAAAAAATCGCTGTTCCAAAAAAAAAAAAAAAAAAAAAACACTTTAAACATTATGTTAAGTGGAGGGCTTTGTCCCCACACCCCCTGATGTGAAAGGCTGCACCCCCATACCCCTCTACTTAAATATACCAACTCCAAGACTGCACTACAGTGCTGAAAACAGCAAAGTAATGAAGCGGCCAAGCAAACTCTTTCCTAGGGAAAGAATTTGCTTAAAAGCCACTTCGATATTTTGTCATTTCAGGCTTTTGAGTTCGACCAAGACACATTCGAAAGAATGCATCCTCGGTCTTCTAATAGGGAACCATCTCAAGTCATTCACTGCAACATGGACTATGACAGAGTCATAATGGTACTTGTTATTGAGAGACTTGAGTGTGTGTGATCTAATGGACCCTGGCACCTGATAGGTAGTTGACTGTGACCTTCTTCTTGTCCAGCCTTGTGAGGGGGACATTTGTGTGTCCCACTATGGAGTCATGTATGACCAAAGCATTTGGTTTTGAGGTGTATTGCCTGAGGCCTTATTGGTTGAGACACTGGTGTGTGTATTATTACGTGTAGTGGATTTTGATGGGTCTGCAGTAGGTTTGCGCTTGGGAGGTCTCTAATCTTTAGTTAGGTTTCTAGCGAGTACCTCCACATATGTGGGTTTATATGTTGTCAGCTTGTTATGTGCAAGAGGTGAATTGTGTGTGCTGATAATATGTTTGATATCTGGTTTGTTATGTGAGAGAATTGATTCCAAGTTCATAGTATAGTTACAGCTCTCACATGTTGTATTAGTTTGTTTTAGCAGTAACTGATTGTCAGTATACATGAGGCAATTGCTCTGTTGCTGCAAGATGCCCATGTAAATCAGGCTGCCTGGAGAAATGGTGGGAAACTGTCTGCCCATTATGGAAGGTATATACTGTCATAACTAGTCTATTCTGTGGAGGGCTAGGGTTACAAAAATGTGTTAAAGTTTCATAATGCACAACTGAGATGCGCACAGGGCAGCAGTGCAAGCTCTGAGAGGTCCAGTAAATTGAGTGCAAGCTCAGTCAAACACAGCACTGGCATACAATTAAAGTTAAATTATTTTAAAAAAGTAAACTAAGGGGAAGGCCAAGAGTGAACCGTATTCCAGCAATCCCCAATTTAGAAGGGCCCTTGGCTGCATACCTCTGCCACAAGGGTGCAGGGTGGCCTTCTTAATGTAAGAGGGCTGGATTTAGTGTTCATATGATACCAAATAGTGTAGATTCTGCAAGCCCAAATTAAGCTTATGCTATAAGATGCAGAAGTACAAGAAATTTAAAGGGCAGAAAATTGCATTCACAACAGCAGCAGAAACAGTTTAAATAAAGCAGCAATTCAGTTGAATACTCCAACAAGACTGTAGAAAACAAACCTTCCTAGTGTGGTCTAGAACCCAAGTAACTTAAACCAGAACTAAGGACATTTCACAATAACACACACAATAAGCATTCAACCAGCAATTCCCAGCTTAGAAGAGTGTAGCCTAGCCTTCCCTGCCACAAATGTCTACACCACAAACATTCATAATATACAATTAACTGGTTTGGAGGCTATATACGTAAACCATAACAAAGAGACTTAGAACAACAGCCACAACAAGCAATTCAACTAGCAATTCCCAACTTAGAAGGGAAATGGTTACCGTCTCCTCCCACAAGAGTGTAGACTACAAACTTTCTTAATATAAAACAACAGTCCTGAAGCCCAAGTGATTAAACCAAAAGTAATAGGCTTTGAATAACAGTCACAATGTAATGTGGTATCAGACAGGTGACAATGACATGTCTTTTAATCTACCCACATACATCATGTCATGGTTAATAGGCCCTGTGTTATCTTGATGAGAAAGCCCTATGGTCTGTCCAGCTGCTGCAAGTATCTGGTGAGGTTCATGTAAATGCGAGCATTATACTATATTACTGTTCTGATGAGTTTGACTACAGTGCTGTCATACAATCCTGAAATCTGAATGTGATGGCATGTCTTATAATGTGCACCATATATATGTACTGGAAAACATTAATGAGAAAGGTTATAAAGTAATGACACACATTGCAGTTCCTGACTTCACAACCTTCACAAGATAATACACTAGAAAATAAAGTCATTAGGATGCTATCCACTATATCATTTGGCAAGGCAAATATAACTGACAGGTACAATAATCAGTTCAACAACACAAATGTGGCTATACTAGGCAATGATGTAGCTATGTATCCTGTGCATCAGGCATCAAGCTTTTGTATCTCTGAATCCAAATGAGAGAAAGCAGGGATATGACACAGTTATCATCGCTTGCATTGAGTGCTGGGGGGTGAGGATTCCTAAGCTAACACAAAAGGTCTATGAGTGTGTGCAATGGACAAAGGGAAGCAGGAAGGCTGTGGGTGTGTGTCTGTAGGGGTCCTCCATGTGACAGTGGTGTGTGAGAATCTGCATGAACACTGCCAAGCTTGGTGCTAGCTCTATGTCTTGGTATGTCAGACAGGTGTGAGCTGTGCATGTTATAGGTGGTGGTTTATCATCTTCACCCCTGACCACTAGCACTGGCTCTGCCAGGAGTTGCACTAGCACCTCCACACCCAAGGTTAGACACCGTGCTACTACCTGAGCATGACAGATGTCTGCTGGACATGCTCTTTTCACAGGAATGCCCAGGACCATAACCCAATGGCCTGCCACATCTGGATGTGGACAGCACACTCACCGATGAATCAGCAGAAGTACTGCCACTACTGGAGTGTTATCGGGAACAGCCACATTGACTATCAGCAGACCTTGTTGTTGACCTATGCATATGAGTATGCCATTCCCATCCCAGCATACATTCCATCACAGACACTGCTCATTCCATGACAAACACCCCTCAGTTCATCACAGACACACCTCATTCTAACATGTCATTCATCCAATCCAAGGAATCAGCAACACGGTGGAGGCAGTCATGCATGTCAGACTGTGCCACATCCATGACCCTGAGCATTTGTCTAGAGTGCCTTTCTGAATGTGCCTGTGCCTCCATGACAGCACTAAATGTACATTGTGTGACACAAGAAGAGACACCTAAAGCAGGTGGAGAAGGGAGAGCAGGCACGCTCTGATCACCATGTCAACCTGCCTGCATTTCACCTTGCCAACACTTTGGCTATGGCCAGACTCAACAGACAGTTAAGCCGCAGCAGCCACACTTGCCTGATCAATGTCATTGCCCTCCACCTGTTCTATATCTGTGGGCTCAGTGGACTCGGTAGGCATAGGACTACGGGCTATGTCTGGGGAAAATGAAGGTGGTGGCTGGATGTCAACATCTGTGTCAGATTCAACCTCTGCATTCCTTGACTTTGCCTCAGTTTCACTACCATCATCATCAGTGTCTACTGAGACTGACATCAGGTGGCACATGGCCCAGACTCCCAATGTCATTATCACTTGTGATAAAAAAGGAGAAACACAGGTGTACATTAATACCTGGACTACTCTGGTGCAATATATACTAAACAACTAACAGTGGTGATACTATTATAGACACTACAGCAATTCACAAAACAGGCATAAAATGACGCATTATATTTCTAGAAATTGATTTGCATACTGAAATAACTTGATTTCACTTACCGTCTGCAGAAGGCCTACGTTGCTGGATTCCTTACAGCCCTAAATAAGTTAAGCAAGAGGTAAGGCCAACATCATAACATTTAATTGTAAGACAGGGGGTACTACAGATACTCCTCTCAATGAGCATGATGTTTTACTTCAACAAGAATGTGGCTGGCAACTCCAAACTGAGCTTATTACTGTACTAATATTCAATCCCACCCCAAAAAAGACATGTGACACAAAAGTAACTTTTATGTCAATTGTTTTACTATACAATAGTATTCAACTGGTCATATAACAAAGCCTACCTGGATGCTATTCCTGGGGCTGAGAATGAGGGGCACTCACATCAATCACATATTGTGGGTCACTCTGCTGTGCATTGTCCTGTTGTAGAAGATTCTCAAGGAATTCTTCATTGGGGGTGAGAGGTGGTTCTGCAGCACGCTGCACCCTGGTTACCCTCTGGTCTCAGGAAACAACAGCTGCACTCTGCCATGCAGATGTGAGGATGTCAGTTGCCCTGTGGCACACCTGCTCATAAGTGCAGTCATGGCCACCCACAGCATTTATGTTTGCAAAGATCTGTTGCCATAGTTTCAGCCTCTTTAGCATATTGGTATGACCCCTTCCAAGAAGACAAGCACTATGCTGACAGAGCACATCCACTATGATTGTACTCTCTGCCTCACTTAAGAGGGTCTATTCCTCAGGGACATTTTTGATCCTAAAAGACAGAATGATAATACACATAACTATCACATAACTACAAAGTTACTGTTAAAGATAAAACAGTTAAGGAAGGTAGTCAGTCATACCCACTGGAAAAAACATAACACATATTACAGGTGTGAAATGCTAACATCAGGCAGGATGCAAAAAAGGAGAGTAGCAAGGACAACATATCCTCGTATGTACCATAGCAGTAACTCAACTGTGCTACCCCAGAAAAATAGTTAATTCTAGCTTGTGATATAACAGTAACTTCTCTTTGCTTCCCCCACCCAGTAAAGGACAGGCACATGAACCATTTTTCTAATAAAGCACAATGGAAATGCTAAACATGCATGTAAAGGACCTGTCCCTGAAACATTTGCACATATGTATCACACAGCTTACTATTGTTATGTATTGTCAAGCAATAGTACCTCTGAAATGGCTTGACAAACATGGCCATGCCGTCAGTATACTTCTAACTAATGCATACAGATAACAGTGTAAAAGGTTTGCTTTACATTATTCATTAATATATTCCAGCATATGCATTATGTATGTAAAAAAATATGGCATATCTGCTGGAGTTCTATACACCTCTGTAAAGATAGCTTGGGAAATGTTCTGCTATGCTGAACATGTAGTAGGTATCCTCACCCTCAGTTTGGCTACCTACACATTTGCCTTTTTATAATGAAGTAGAGTGTTAATGGACTGCATCTGTCCAAGCTGTGTTCAGTGATGTTAATTACAACATAAGAAGCTGAACTGCATGCTAATCAACCAATCTGATGGAGCTATTCGAGACGTTATAAAGCAGCATTTAGACTCCATGCTATTTTTTTTCTGTGGATCTCAAAAGTAGTGGAGTACAGACCCAGAAAGTCTAATGTTAGGAGCTGCTGCTGCTTTGCTCCATTTGTATGTTCGAAAGTTTGCAGACAGTGGTGCTGCTGCTGCCAATAGGCTTAGGGTGAGACAGAGAAGAGTTTTCAGGTCACATTTAATTTATCACAACATACATGACATGGACATTATAGAGTGCTACAGGGTGGAAAGAGACACAATAAAGGAACCCTGTGACCGCTGCCAGCCTGAACTCAGAGACACAGCCTTTACCTCTCCATGTATTGGCTGTGTACTGCTTGCATCATAGTCAGCCCTGAACTAACACTGTGGCAACTGCTGCACGTACAAGGTACGTCCTGAACATGTATTTATTGTATAATAATATTATGACATGTGCTTCTATTTCATCACAGAGTACAGTAAGCAAGTACAAGGTGGGAGATGTGTACATGAATTAATATCACATGTGACAGCAGAGAGTTATTTGACTTGTATTTGGCCATTAGCAAGGCCTATGCCTCAGGCCTCAAAGATTCACACATTGATACTTCCCCAAAGTAATGATGATCACTGCATACCCTCAGTTTAGCACCATACATTTGAAATGGGAAATCATAACAGACAGGAGTTCAAAAGTAATTAGACACATAGCAGTTTCCGGCTTCACCACCCGCACAAGATAAAACCAGCAGGATGCAAAACAAGGAGAGAAACAAGAGCAATACAGCCTTGTTTGTATCATAACAGTAGCTCATCCTCTCTGCCCCCTTGAAAGAACATTATAGCCTTGCATGTTCCATGATAGGAACCCACTTATACTCCCCACCCCACAAAAAGCAGTCTATTCTTTTTGTAGCATTGAACCTTCCATTAATTTTATGGTAACTGCATATCATAGTGTTCCCAGTGAATATCCTCACACATATTACAGGAAATAATATAGACTGGCTTACATACTGCATGTGTCTGAATACTGATCATATAATGGATGAATGACCAAGAAACATAGAAAGGTAGGGCACAGCTGAATATTTGCAAATAATAATCATAACAGGTTGTGTGAGCACTTAGTGCACTATATCCAAATTTGTGTGAGGAATGATGTCATGTAAATGCCAAAGCAGTCTGTGGGGCAAAGATAGATAAGTCCTCCCTCCTCTTTTGTAATGGTGCATTGCAGTGAGAGTTGGAATCCAGACCTATGTAGTCATATCTCATGTGTACAAGCAGTTTCTACTGTGTATATCATAGATTGATTTTCTGCATTTCAGCTAATTCTCCATGTTTTATACTTTTTTCTCTTTTGTGCAATTGCTACTTAGCACAAATGGCTTTGGATATGCATATCTCATTTGCATGTAGAGCAGCAGTCAACAAGCTGGATGAATGGGCCATCCATGTAGCAGACAGGACCTAGACAGCCAGAAGCATATACCAGAGACATTCAATTAATAAAATTGGCCATCTCGCAAACACATTTCCTGGCAGTATGCATTCTTGCCCAAGGTGTTTGCGAGAGGGTAAGCAACGTGAAACACTTTTAAATGTTGCAAATCCAGAAAGTGTGCGCTCCCATAAGCTTGATACCTTCAATTGGTGGGAAAACGTCATTCTACATTGGTCTTCATCTGTGACAGGCATGGCAGGCATTCCTGGAGAGATTTTGAGATTCTGTGCTCAAAGATGGGATATCCAGGAGGGCAAACCATTTCTTGGATTCCTAGTGAATCAACATGGGTTCAGGATGTTGCAGAGGGACCATCATAGTTTGGATTACAAGGCAAAGGCATGGAATATTCTGGCCTGGGCTCTGACCAGTGCTACTGGTATCCTCTGCACTGGTGAACAATGTAGGAATCACTACAGAGACCTCAGAATGAGGAAGAGTGATACCCTTGACCATTGGATCAAGGAATGTAGGATTGGGGGCACCCCACAGATGTGTATGTATCACTTACAGAGACTACTTGTCAGAGTTAAAAGCTTTATATAGTAAGGATTGGTATGCTTAATGGTATTCTGTTCTGTTATGTTTTTTCCACAGCTATCACAGATTGGGCACTGAATGTGTGAGCCTATTCCACTAGATTGGCATGGATGCAAGATGCATGTGGTGCATATGCATCCCAACAGTGGGGATATTTTACCATTAAAAGTTATGATGCATTTATTGGTTAATTCATAGGTTCATAGGTTGATACTAGGCTATCTGCCCTAGGGCATTTACAAGCCTAGCCAGAGTGTGTTTGGCTTTCGCCACCCTTTTAGATTTGTAGACTGTGCCTATGAATAGTAGGTCACAGAATAGTTTCCCTTTACAGTTAATTATTTGTGCCTCTGTCTAGCAGGGACCCAGAAGTGATTTTGGGGGTATACTTACGATCTCCCATCCATTCGTCAGGATTTCTCTTGAAGAGGGTCAGTGAGGGGCTCTGCCTAACCTGGACTGGGATTTTGTTCCAGAGTGATGGGAGTCTCTGGAATATGAATCTGTCCCTCCAGCATGTCCTATTTATTTCTGTGCTCAGGTTTAAGTCTCTAGAACGTGTAGCTCTAAGGGATTTGGATTTCTTGAGATGGAGCATGTTTATTAATTCTGGGTTGGACATGGTTTTATAAGTCAGGCACAGATTGCCCCGAGTAGGCGGTAAGCAACTGAGTAGAGCCGGAGTTTCTTTAGCCTAATTGCATAGGGCATCTGTTTGAGTCCCTTTATCCTCTTGGTGAGGTACTTTTGGGGTCTTTCTAGTTGCTGCAGGTGTCGGGTAAGGTACATCCCAAATGGGGCATTGTATTCAATTATGGGCCTGATGAGTGATGAATAGAGTGGTACAATGACCTCACTTGATCTAGATGTGAAACCTTTCATGATGAGGTGGGCTATATAGAAGGTCTTTCTGACCACTTTGTCAACGCGGTTGTCAAAGGAGAGATTACTATCTACTTGGGTCCCCAAGTCCATAATTACTTCCTCCGTATTTAGTGTGTTACCTCCTATGTGGTAGTCTGTGGGCACTTTGTTTTTCCCAAAGTGGATGACAATGCATTTTTTTGCATTTAGCTTTAGGCCATGACTCTGGCACCAGTTATCTGCCTCTGTGAGACCCTTTTGGGGAATGCTTGTGTCAGCCGGGGAGTCTATTATGGCACCTAGTTTGCAGTCATCTGCGAACTTCGTCAGCCATAGTCCTCCCGTGTTTGCCTGTACCTCAGAGAAGTAAATACCGAACAAGAGAGGTCCCAGGACTGAGCCTTCTGGAACTCTGCTTGTAACTGGTTTAGAGTCTGACAAGGCTCCTGCAATTCTGACTGTGTGGGTTCTATCCCTGAGCCAGTTTGCAAACCATCTTGTGACATAGGGGTTGATATTTAAGCTGGTGAGCTTATTTATGATACCGGAGTTGTGTATTGTGTTGAAGGCTTTTGCGAGGTCCAGGTAGGCTGTGTGGACCACTTTGCCTTCGTCTATGGCCCTGATAACTGTTTCGAAGAAGTCGATCAGGTTCAAGAGGCAAGACCTGCCCTTAACAAAGCCGAACTGGGTAGGATCCAGTGTCTGAAGGTTACCGATATCATTGTTTATGAGTTCCATGATGATACGCTCCATAGTTTTGCAGACCAGGCTAGTCAGGCTTATAGGGCAATAGTTACCGGGGTCTGTTGTGGCACCTCCCTTGTGGAGCTGGACCACCGTTGCTGTACGCCATTCCTTGGGTACATATCCTGTGGTAAGGCTGAGGTTGAACATGGACTTTAGGTGAGGGTTTAGCTCATCTTGTAGCTCGTGTAGGATGCATCCTGGGACACCGTCTGGTCCCATTGATGCTGTGTTTTTTGCTTTGGAGAGGGCAGCTCTCACCTGATCATCTGTGATGTCTGGGAGGTTACACTCTGTTGGGATGGAGATTTGCTCTTTTGGGGGGGATGGGGGGAGAAATTTGCACTGAATCTGTCTGCCAGGATGTTGGCAATGTCTGTTGGCTCAGTGTATTTTTTGTCATTTTGCACTAACTCGGAGCATATCTGGGAGTTGCTGCCCAGGTTCCTGACATAACTAAAGAATGCCTTGTGGTTGTCCTTAGTATCTTGTGCAATTTTTCTTTCAAAGCAGGCCTTAGATGATTTTATGAGGGATTGTAGCTTCTTCCTGGTACTGATCAGAGTTGCCTTCCCTTTTTGGAATCTTGCTCTATCATGTAGTAGCTTTCTCCTTTTGTTGTACAGTTTATTTATGGCCGGGGTCCACCAGACAGGTCTCCTGCCCTTGGAGGAGTGAGTCTTGGTTTTATTTGGGATGGCACGACCCATGCATTCCTGCAGGTGTCCATAGAATGCATTTGCGAAGGATTCTGCGGGTTGAGCCGTGTTTTCCACTGGCCCAGGGCCTTTAAAGGTTTCCACCTCAGTTTTGAGAAGTGTGAAGTTTTCTTTTGAGAAGTTCTTCACCATGATTACCTTGGCTGGGGGTCGGGACAGGATATGGATGTCCAGTGAGATTAATTTGTGGTCTGATCTTACCATTGAGGGGTATACCTCTGGTGTTGAACATAGCGTCCCTATGTTTCTGATGACCAGATCCAATATGTTATCCCCTCTTGTGGGGGTATTGACCAGTTGTTCCATAGCATTTGAGTTTATAAACTCTAGGAACCTTTGGGTAAGGGTGTGTGGGCTTGAGTAGTTTACCCAGTCAATGTTTGGGTAGTTGAAGTCACCCAATGTGATGGTGTCTGGAGAGACTTTCATGTTCTCCAGTGTTTTCAGGAAGGCCGAGTGGGGTTCCTGAGTTTGGGAGGGTGGTCTGTAGCAGGCTATAAACTGAAAAGCAGTGTTGCCCTCTGTTGGTTGCACGTGGATGGTTTCTGTTGCTTCGTGCAGTGCTACTAACCTGGAGGTGTGGGTGTTTTTGATATATATGGATACTCCCTCTCCTTTTGTGGTTCGGTCCGAGCTTTGTGGCCGAAAAGCATGGTATGAAGTATAACCTGGTAGTGCTGGGGTGCTCTCTGGAGCCTTGAACCAGGTCTCTGTTACCGCACAGACATCGATGTTTTCCATACCGAGGACAGTCTCGAGTGCATGCATTTTGAGGTTTAGACTTCTGGCATTGAGTAGCATTACCCTTAGTTTCTTTTTCTCTGTATTTTCTATGGAGGTGGGTTTGTCTTTTGAGCCTTGCCTAAAAAAGGCACTATAGGGGTGGCAAGAGCCTTAGCCAGTATTCGAAAGCCCAGGGGTGTCAGGTGCAAGCCATCCCTAGCGAAGCAGCGTGGCTTGTCGAGCATGTCATCCCAGGCTGACAGACACTGGATCCCCTTTGATTGACACCAATATTTTAACCAATTGTTAAAATTTGAAATTTTTTCTTTATACTGTGGCATCATTCTTGGTGAGGGTAAGATGCTACTCAAGGTCAGGGTCATACTAGCCTGGGCTACATGATCAGAGAGCTCCTCTATGTCTCAGGTCATTCACACCTGCATGGACAATGACGGAGTCATATTTGTACTTGCTTTGGAGTGACCTGAGTGCGTGTGTTATGTGGTGGATCCTGGCACCCGACAGACAACTTACAGTGACTTTCTCCTTGTTCAGCCTGGTGAGGGGGACATCAGTGTGCCTGACTATAGAGTCACCTATTACAAGTGTATTTGGTGTGTTGTTTAGCCTTATGGGCTGGGACTGTGTGGCACCCTAACTTTGTGGACTATGTGATACATGGGTATTGTTGTGTGCTGACAGTTGTTTGGTGGTATGCTTTGGAGGTCTCTGTTGCTTAGGCAGGTTTTTATTTAGAGCCTCCAAGTATGTTTTTGTGTGTTTATGTGTTTGGTCTGTTTTTTCTATAGGTCTATGTGAGACTGGATTTGTGATGTTTGCAGTTACCTTCTTTTCCTGATTGACTGTGCTAGTCATGGTTTGAGAGAGAGAGCTCAGCCTCCAGTTTGGCAATATAGTTGCATCTCTCACATATATTTGAGCTTTTTTGGTGAAGAAGAGGGTTGTCTGTGTACATAAGGCAGTTGTAACACTGCCTTAAGATTCCCATATTTACCAACTGGACTGGAGAGTACACATGAAACTGTCCTTTGGACATGTCATGATATTTGTGATTTCTACTTTTGACTGTTCTAGGAGGATTTAGAAGAATATAAGAGAGGATTTAGTGCTTTAATTCCTTCTAAGTTTGGATTTAGAGGAGTATAAGAGATTTGGTGCTTTAAGTTCTTCTAAGTGCAGGTGAGAAGCTTATAAAGTGAGAATAGAGTGCTTCTTTAGAGATAGTGAGAACTGAGTGCTACTTTCAGAGATACAGACCAGTTCCAAGGGAAAAAATGAAGAGCAGACTGTGGAGCCGGTAATAGTCTAAACCTGTTTAGGCAGCGCTGCCCGATGCAATTATACAGTAGTATCAAATTGAACATCCATTTCTTAACTGTAATAGGGAAGTATGCATGCATTAATCTGGAGGGCAAAACAACATTTCATTATTGCAAAGTAGTCATGTGTTGTACTGTTACATTTTCATCAATATTGCAATGTAATGTCAGACTGTAAAGCAGTGTCACCACTGGCTTGCTATAAACTGTAATCAGCATTTTTGGACCATGCATATATGCAATGTATGTACAAATGATGCATTGCTTACTGCAATCTGTAGTACATTATCCATCTGTTAGGAGTTGGCAAATCTTAATAGTAAACAAAGGTGTTTGTTAAGAGTTGATACTATTAAAATAGAGTCAAATACTTCTATTAATGCTTTGTATGTCACATATGGTGTTAGTAATGTTCTCCCCTTTTTTCTCTCACACAAGCCCTTTTCTCTTTTTTTATTTTATTTTATTTTATTTTTTGTTAATTTTATTATTTTTTGTTTTTTCCACAACACAGCAGGGTAGGACTTTCCCACAGGATCCACCTGTCCTCACTCCACTGGCTACAGCACCAATGCCAACCACATCTGATGCACAACCTGGTAGCACCCTGTCAGCTGCCCCTGCACTACCTGGCCCCTCAAGTAGTTCCTCACTGGAGAAAAGGCCTATGGCTCCCTCTTTGAGCAGTGGCAGAGGGGGTGAGTTTATCACCCTTGACAAACTGCCAGGGATGGTGCATATGATTGTGTGCCACATTGTTGGTGCACATCTATGCTGGATGGAGACACTGCTCTCCATCATTGCAATAAATAACACAAGAAAATGCAGACATCAGACACTACAGCCATTGGTGCAGTGAGGTGACAGTGATAATAGCCCACTGGGTGAGAACTCGATTCTCACTGTACACAACTTGATGTCCATGGGTTTGGATGTTCCCACTCTCACTCCAACTATGGTGCATGTGTCCTTCACCAAGCCTGTCTCTTGTCTTGTTTGTCTTGTCTGTGTGCAATTGCTTTCTGACCTGCCTAACTTACTGCACCCAGACATTCCTACAGGCCTTTCCAAACATTCCCCTCTCTCTCTCAAAAAAAAAAAAAATGGGCACACGTCCCACAAAAAAATATCATGCCATACATAGCTTTCCATTTCGCACATGTGTCTTCATGGCACACATAATTTGGTCCAATTCCCTATACAACAGATTATGTTGTTGTCACCACTCTCTCTGGAGGTGATATTCTTGTGCATATATGTTCATGTTTTATTTTAGAATACATGGATAGTTATGGTTCTTTCCTACATCTTTCCTGCACATTCCTGCCTTGCGTTCACTTTGTTCTTCCCCCTGCTTGCTCCTCATTTCACATTTTCCTGTCTTTCCCATTTCTTTTCTTTAAAGCATAATTATGTGATGGTGTGCATTGCACACTAATGCACAGCTATGGCAAAACCAGCTCTATGTATTATATAGTTGGAATGGATTGGAAGCCAGTACCATCTATCCATAATTTAGAGACTCCATACCAAGTGTCACAACTCAGAATTTGGATTTACATGTAAAATGATTTGAAACTGTTACATACACTTGGATTTGACCCAAGTACCATCTAAACAAAAAAGTGCATGTATCACTGCATTAACAGGTGGTGTTACAGACTCAGATGAATAGCAGGTGTATTTTAGAAACCGTATAGCAAATGGCAGAGTTAACTGCTGTTGTATACACCTGCTACTTAACTGAATCTCTGGCTGCAGGAATTAATGCACTTAATGCAAATGTCTTAGTTATAGGTAATACATTAACATATTTTGGTTGCAGCATTGCTTATCAATTATGCACAATGTGCAGCATTGTGCAACATCTCGCACTACTACTGTACAAAACTAAATGACTATCACACAATAATACTTTATAAAAATACTTCATAAAAGCAATGTTGCTTCATATAAATTTAATGAATAAGATACATTAGTGATATGGGGAGCAAGCATGGGAGTACAAAGGGAAATCTTTCCTAAACGATGTCACTAACTATTGACTGTATTAAATACATCTGCTAGCTAAGTGACTCTATGGTGCAAGTGTTACTGCATAGTTGTTGGAAGAAGATGGTACTGGGTTTGAACACAGGTGGAAGTAATAATTTTACAAGCGTGTATGATACTTTAAATATATCTACTTATACTGCTGTCATTTACTGTTGCTTTGCATTGGTATGTGGTTCACATCATCACAAAATAATTCTTTAAAGAAAATAAATTAGGAAGTCAGCAAAGTGTTGAAATAGGGAGCAAGCAGGGGGAAGGACAAAGTGAAAGCAAGGCAGGAATGTGCAGAAAGTATGTAGGAAAGAACCATGGCTATCCATTTCTCCCAGAATAAAACATGAACATATATGCAAAATGTTGCTGAATTTAAACTGTCACCTCCAGAGGGAGAGGTGACCACAGCACAATCTGTTGTATAGAGAATTGGAAAGAATCATGTGTGTTATGAAGACACTTTTGCAAAATGGAGAGATATGTATTTGATGATTTTATTTTTCTGTAGGACAGGTGTCCTTTTCTTCTGAGAATGAGAGAGGAATGTTAGGGAAGGGCTGTAAGAATGTCTGGGTGAGGCAAGTCTGGCAGGTGAGGAACCAATTGCAGACAGACAAGGCAAACAAGACAAGAGACAGCGATGGTGAAGGACACATGAGGTGGGTGAACACCATGGATGGGGAGAGGGTGGAAATCCCAGTCCCATCTATGTTGAGGTGGTTGACAGTGAGAATCTAGTTTTCACCCAGTGGGCTGTCTTCACTGTCACCTCACTGTGCCAATGGCTGCAGTACATGATATCTGCACCTCCTATGGGTGCTCTGCATGAAGATGGAGAGCAGGTACTCCATCTGGCATAGGCATATTCCAAAGGTACAGTGCACAATCATACACACCATCACTGGCAGTTTAGTCACAGATGACAAACTCACCACCATCTGTTACTGCTCCCAGAGGGAGCAATAGGCCTATCCTATGGGGCAGAACTACCTGAGGTGCTGGGTAGTGCAGGGTGGCAAAGGAGGCACTACCAGGTTCTGCACCAGATGTGTTGGGCAGTGGTGGTATAGCAGGTGGAGTGAGGGCAGATGGATCCCATGGGACAGTTCTACCCCACTGTGCTGTGGGAACAACAAAAAATAAAAAAATAAACAAACAAAAAAAAAGAGAGAGAAAAGGGTTGTTGTAAAAGAAAAAGAGGAAAACATTAGAAACTTCAAATGCAACATACAAAGCACTGATACAATTATTTGACTCTATTCTGTTACCTTTACTTTTAACACTAAAAACTCCTTACCTTTAAGACTACCCAGTTTATAACAAAGGCACACTATAGTACAGATTGTAGCCATCAGTCCTTGATGTGTGCATATATTGCACATATGTGTGCTCCAGTTATACTGATTACAGTTTACAGATGCTTATTTGTGCCACTGGTATAGAGGTATGAAGTTACATACCAATAATGATGAAAACCTACAGTATTGTATATTTGGGAAGTGTGTTTTTTTAACCCACAACTGAAATACTGTACTGTTCTTTTGTTTTACAGACTACTGCATGCATACTTTCCTTTTACAATTTAGAGATGCATGCTCACTGTTATTTGAGAATATGGCACCATTGCTTTGTGCTACAGACTAAGGCATGTATAGTTTTTTTTTACAGTTGGGATATACATACTTAGTTTGATATAACTGTATTAAATACCAGCTAAGCAGTCCTTAACTTTTAATGCTACAAAATTACTATGTACATTATTATTATTATTATTATTATTATTATTATTATTATTATTATTATTATTATTAAAATACTATTTAGACAGCACTGTTTGGATGCATACATACCACATGCCTCTTGCATCCTTACTAGATGCGCGGCATGGGACTGAACATTCAAGGCATGCTCTTCAGCAGCTGTGGAAAAATCAGAAGAGAACAGAACACCATTATGAATACCAGTCTTGATTATATTCAGCTTTACTCAGTGAAATTGATACGTACACATCTGCATGGTGTCCCCTGCCCGGAATTCCCTGATATAAAGGTCACGGGTATCCCTATCCCATTTCCTCCTCAGGTCATCAAAATTATGTCTGCATTGCCTGCCAGTGTGAGGGATACCTGCTGCACTGGTTGAGGCCCTGGTAACCCTATTCCAGGCTTCAGATTTATATCCTGAGCCTGAATAGTCCTACTGCAGCAACTGGGGCCCATGCTCCTTAACTAGAGTTCCAACAAAAATCTTGGGCTTCTTGGCACCCCAACACTGTGTCTAAAAGTGCACACCCTCTCCAGCAACTCCTGACATAGCTACCATAGTTCAAGATCAGTGTCTAATGAGCATTTCATGCCAATTGCATTTTATATGCTGCTGTTTTCCCACCTATTGCACATCTTGCGCTTACTGAGAGTGCACAGTTTGGTTTTGCAACATTTGAAAATGTTGTGTATCACTTGCCATCATGCAAACATGATAGACAAGGGTGTGCAATGCCAGGCACCATGTTTGCGCAATGTTCAGTGATGCGCAACAGTCGAACAATGCAATTTCTAGATTATTAGGTATACAGGCACCTGTATAAATATGCTAGTCAAATGTACCATATATACAGTTTTCCTGCACTTACAGCTATTACCACAAGAAGGTTGAGAAAACAGTTGTGTATGTTGCACTTCATTGCTATAATCTGCAATTTCACAACAGTAAAACAAAATTTGCAAACCATGTACGAGAACCCGAGACCTGTTACTGTTACTGTTTCTTTTACTGTTGGATATGCATATTTCAGCCTTGTTATGACCTCATCAGCATAGCATAAGCAGAGTGTTTGACTAAGCATAAGAAACACAGGGTTGTTATACCCAGCTGATGTCCATTATCATTGGAGTGACTGCAAAATATCCCAAATAACAAATTAAAACAAAGAGTTAGAATAACAAGGCCGAAATATGCATATCCATGGCTAGTGGGGTTTGGCTTTATTGGCCTGAAATTGTCCATTAAAACAACTTCAAATGTAAAAGTCATGGGCAATCAGAATTGCCATATAGCTGAAACACCTGATGTTCATAAGGGTCATTTGCATATATCCCATGTGCCTCTGTTTCAAGAGGTTTGGGAGGTCACTCATTGGAAGTACCATCATCATATTTCAAAAGCATCCGTTTTCCAGTGTATGTTCTTACTTATAGTCCCACCCTCACAGTAATATGATATTCCTGTCAAAAACATAGCTTTGGCTATACAAACCTTTGATGAAAATATAATGTCTTTGCTCTTTAAAATCTGATCCAGATTTGCCATAGCTTTACTTCCATCATTATGTCATGTAGCCCAATCAGTTATTTGAAAAAAAGATGGAGAAGACATGAAGACTGTAGCAGTTTTTGATTTCTTGGGCTCACACATCTCAGCAGATGGTGACTAAAGCCATAAAATTGAATATACATGCAGATTATAATTACACAGAATTAGTACAGAATAAAATGTTTGAGCAGACAGATGGCAACTGGGGAAAAACAAGTTGTTATTTTATCTTAATACTACCACTAGCGGAACGTTGATACCAAGATAACAAGATAATTTGTCATGTGAAAGGTCTGAGTAGAGAAATTACAGTACTCCAAATGGAGTTAGGTGAGAATAAAAATAGCCAAATACAGAAGCAGCACACTTTAGAAGAAATGAAGATAGCCAATGGGATTTGGAGAAGAAAGTTAAACAGCAGGAGGAGGAGATGCAGAGGGTCTACACAAGTTTGGAGTAGTTAACAGTCAATTAAATAATTTTGAATTTAAGTCCCAGAAGAAAAATGTCAAAATCATTGGGCTCAGAAAGAAGTTTGAAGGGCGAGAGTTTATTCTGTTTATAGAGAGATGGGTATACAAAATAATAGAAATAGATTGGTAAAATAAGCAAAATGAAAAGACAAGTAGACTTTAATAAAGGCACAATGGTACACATGGTGTACCAAGCTATTCTGAAAATTATAAGGAGAGGTAAAGTCTTCTGGATCCAGATTGAGGAGTGAGCAATGCACTTATCTCATGGGATGTTGCAAGGTACAAAGAAATGGTAGTTGGAAAAAAGGAGAAAAGGAAAATAATCATGTAAATCTTGTGGGTGCAGTGGCTATGGATAATGGAATGGATACTTAGTTTGTAGATGTGAAGGGGGTGGGGTTGAACAGACATTGTTCCTAGATGTTTTCAGAGAAGGCAATCAATAGAACAGGTGGTGATAGGGTCTATGTAGGATGTTGTGAGTTAGAAATTACATGGTACAGTGTATAGTAGGTGTGCAAATTGAAGGCAGAGAGCAGAGTATTAAGAAGACAGGAAAAGGTTCCTCCTGAAAAACAGATAGACAGTCACATCATTAAGTGGGGGAAGGATAATAAAGTAGGAGAGGATGAAGAAATGGAAAAGAATGCAAGACAAGGTTATAGACAGAGACATATTAAAGATAGGGAGATGGTGGAATTAGAGAATGGGATGAAATTAAGACAGTCTGGAGAGGCAGTCATTAGATAAAAGGAGTAAGACTTGGATGGATAAGGAGAGACAGAGGTGAGAGTTTTGGAAGAACAATAGAGACTGTTCCAAAATACAGGGAAAGGGAAAGCTGAAGAAGATGGGCTTCCTCTAGAGAAACGAGCTCCAAGACCAAGATCAAAAGTAATGGAGGAGACAAGATTAGGTGCTAACATGGACAGGAGAAGGGTAGAATGATGGAATAGAGGGGAATCTGATATTAAGTTATTGATGTGGAAAATAAAAGTGCAGAGTAGGGAGGCTTGAGTTCATGGTGTGAAGGATAAGAAGAAAAACAAAATTAATTCAAACTGGGGGTAAAGGAAAATTTTAGATTGTACTACATTGACCTCTGTTGCTATGTTCCTTGGGCCCTTCTTTGCTTTGATGTGTGGTGGAGAGAGGTTCTAGGTGAAGAAGAAAGGAAAAATTTGGAGGGAGGAAGGAGGTGAGAGATTGAAGCCATCTGACATTTGAAGGAAAGGTTCGGGGACTGGATGAATTTCTGACAGACTTCTGTAAAAGGTGGGCTTAGACATAAAAGACTCTGGCACAGGTCAAACATTAATTGATGCTCCCCTTCCAAGGTCAATGTATGAAGCTTTCGTTACGATCTTATAAATAGAAAGGGGACCAAAGGGACATCAAAAAATACAGGCTCATTTTTCTCTATAGTGTGGACATGAAAATTTGTCTAATTGCTACACTAGAAATATATTTAAAAAAACGTATTAGGCAAGATCAGACATTTTTTAAATGTTAATTGCCATCTGACCATTGGAGGGTATTGAATAATTGTATGTACTGGGCAGGAAGGAATGGTGAATGAAGGGACAGGTGGCACTTACAGACATTCAAAAAAGCATTTGATTGTGCATACATTTTTTCCCTGAACTCATTTTTTTTCCCAGTCTAGAACTAGAAGGAAATCAAGAAAGGATACACGTCTGATGTAATAGGGCAAATGACAGGACTGGGTAAATGGTTGCAAGGAATTAATCTGCTATATAGTTCACCATCAGTGATACTGTGTGTTAATGGAGAACTGTTGGACAAGCATGGCACTCATTAAGGATGCCTGCTGCCCCCAGATCTCTGCATTATGGTTATTGAAAAGATTACTGGGGACAGAGAGCAGGTGCAATGCTAGAAGTAGGATATATCTGTTTGCTGGTAATTATATGCTGTTGCTAGAAAATGAAAAGGAACAGCTGCCAGGCACACTGCAGATTTTTCCATCCTGAAAAATTGCTGTGTTAAGAAGATGGAAGGGAGGATAGTGCAATACTGGATTGCCATGGGTTGGAAATTCAAAAGGTAGTGTGACAGATGTATTTGGAAGGGCAATTGAGGAAGATTCAATAAGGAGAGAACTAAGGCAAGCAGGAAACAAGGAGGGTTGGGGTTCTAAACTTCAAGAAGCATATTACAGCTATAAATTTAACATAGTATTTAAGGGGGCAAGAGGAGTGAGACTTGAAGGAGACTTTGTGGGAAGAGAGTATAAAGGAGGAATATGGGCAATTAATATAGGATAAGGAAGGACACTATAGAGTTGCTAGTGAGATATATAAGGGCAGAAGTTCAGACTGGCAAAATTAAGGATGTGAGGTTAAGATGGAAACCAGCGAGGTGAAGACCAAATAATAGCTAAGTGGAATCATCAAAGAATGTTTAAGGAAGCAAGTTCAGGTGTGGAAGTGGAAGGATTTTGAGGACGTGCTAACAGAGTTTGCGATTCCTGTGGGGAATGGTTCTTCTACAGGTAACTAAGGGCTAAGGTGGAGAGAATAAGTAAAGGAGGGATGACAAACTGGATAAGGAAACAAGTGACAGAGAGGTTGTTGGGAAGATGCATAAGTATAAAGAAAAGGAAGATATTTTTCTACATACAGTTAGATGTTAAAGAAGTTAGATAGTAGATGGAAAAGTTGTGGAGGCAATGCTGAAATAGAGGGGAAGCAAACTGAGAAAAAGTTTCTTTTTGAGATGAAGTATGGATAATGGCATGGATAAAAAAGAGTTTTGGCCCAGCATGGGATTAGTATTGGACATTGCTCCGCAAGTGGTATAGGACTGGCACGTTTTTTTTTCTTCTTTTGTTTCCTTCCCTGCAGTTGACCATCAGCTGCCTTCATTTCCTCTCCTCCTTCACTGTATCAACCAAACCAACCTTAGCCTCCACTGAAATCAATCTGACCCCAGTCTGGAACCCATGAGGAGACTGAGGAAGGATGTCCGTGTAGCATCACTGCATGCTGGCAATTGTGGCCTAATTCCAGTTCCCACACTGAGGCAGCTCTGCCATCACTGCCCTTAGAAGGTGCATGCCCACCTCTGAGCATGTACAACTTTCTGACTGAGCAGCCCAGTGCTATTGTAGCACAGAGGTGTCCAGATCCATATGCTGCATTTTGTAACAAGCTTTAGGCTTCCACTCTCCATCGCACCATGATAGGAGAGCCAACATCAGCCGCTCACTCACATTCTCCCCCTAAGGCCCTTCTAGTACTTGTGCCGCTAACCAAACTAGGGTCAGTAAGTGCTTTAGCCCTCTGCACTATGGGGCCTCAGCTGGCATAAATTTCTAAGGTGAAATGGGGGCAGACTTCAAAGTGCTGGTGATGTGGAGTCAGTGATTCTGATCAGTTACATATGTGATGGGCCTGTGATGAGGTTAAAGGCATTTGAGAATAGGCTACATCAGTGCAGCAGAATATTTTTCAAAAGAGACTTCCATATAGTTGGGATTTGGGAACTTTGTCTCTTTGAGGTGGATCTTGGAGCTGTGTATTGGACTTTGAAGGAAAAGTTGGCAATTCCAGTTACCACAGAAGATGTACAAAATGGATAGCAAAAAGTTGGAAAGATTTAGCCAAATTGTGTATAATGTAGGTATGGCCAAGGAATGAGTATGTAAAGTACAACTTGGTAAAAAGGACTGTTTAGATAGAAAATAAGAAATGATGAAGGCTAGGTGGAAGTGAAAGATCTATGAGGAGGAAAAAATGCAAATATAGGAAAAGTGGGTGCAGGCAGTATTAATATGTTAGGTGTAAAGGAATTTCAAAGGTTAAAAAAAGGGTGAGGAGGGAATATGACTAGATAAGAAAGATATTAATTATGGAAACAATTCCATCTGTATTTAGGTATATGTTCACTAAGAATGAAGGTTTTACAGTCTATTTTCATTAAGACTCAAATGCATGTAGGATGTAAAGATTGATATAAGATTGTGTACATAAGTTATTTTGAGTGTGATATGAATATGTCAGTCATATATGTTAATGTTTTCAATTACTTTTTTAGGATTGGTATTATACGGCTAGATATATATTATGTGAAATTAATGATAACATAAAATAAATATCAGCTATAAAGATAAAAAACACTATAATACAACAACATACATTGGCCACAAGTGTGGGGACACTGATTAAACACAGATCAGAGACAGTGTGAGCAACCCAAAAGCAGCATTTATAGATGTGTAGATTGCTGAGCTACAGCAAGACACATTCCTGGTGAAAAATATTTTTTTGTTATATTTCTAAAGTGCCACTAAACTGCAGCTGTGTCCACAAAATGGAATACCACAAATCAAGGGCAGTCAGGAGAATTCAATTAAAAGGGTGTGCCCAGTGACCTAAAGTAGAAACACAGAAGTTAAATACACTAAATTATGTGTGTAATAACACTTCAAAACATTGCCCAGACAAGTCCATTATAATGTTCCAGTTCAGTAAACAAGTATTAGTCTTGTATTACTAAACAGTTATAGCAATCACAGTGCTGATACATTATGTTTCATAAAGACTTATGTTCTCATTAAAGTCTTATCAGAGTATAGTAATCCCTGCAAGAAGGCATCCAGCATGTCCTGAAACACTATTTAGAAGCCCTGTGGTAGTAGGGATTCAAGACATGATGCAAGTCTTCTGCCACATTTAAAGCAAAAAAGAGACAGGACTAGAACTCTTGAACTTTTTCTAAGGGAGAGACATCTGCTAACATTCATCCGAGGAGTACAGTCTGATCTTAAGAGCTATGCTGAGATTCCTTTGCAACTCAGCAGTGCCTTTATAGGTGGAGAACCAAAGACCAATGAAAGATGGACATTCAAGACCATGTCAAGAATGTAGTGTTTTTTCCAAGAAAGTAGGCGAGTGAACACACACATCAAGCTAGTAACCAACACAAGTGTGCACACAGAACACAAGACAACAAAATTAATGAAATTGCCAAGCTCAATTCCAGTTCTGTAAACAGTTTATTCTTCTTCTTCTTTTCCCGGTTAGGGGACTCCACACCGGATCATCTGGCCGCTCATGATTGGCAGTGGAGTTTTATGGTGTTGAATTGCCAGCCCAGCACCCAACCTTCCACAGAAGGCACACACATGCACACACTCACACCTAGGGCCAATTTAGAGTGTCCAATCCACCTACTGCATGTCTTTGGGATGTGGGAGGAAACCGGAGCACCCAGAGGAAACCCACGTGACCACAGGGAGGACATGCAGACTCTGCACAGAAGGCACCCCAGCTGAGAATCGAACTGGAGAACCTCATGAACTGGAGAACCTCTTGCTGTGAGGTGGCAACGCTAACCGCTGCACCACCGTGGCCGCCCCTCTGTAAACAGTTTATTGATGTAGTTAAATGAACTTTATTTAAAGAAGCGCAAAGAATCACATCCTGTTTTGTTTCTGAGAAAGTCCTTATATGATAGGTTCATAGGTTGGTACTAGGCTATTGGCCCTAGGGCCTATACAAGCCTAGCCATAACAATTCCCTGGCTATTTCTTCCCACAATATTTACTTCCCTGGACCCCTGTCTAGCAGGGTGACTGACGTGATCCCCAGGGTAAATTTCCTATCTCCCATCCAGTCGTCAAGGTTCCTTTTGAAGATGGCCAAGGAGGTGCTCTGCTTGACATGTATGGGCAGTCTATTCCAGAGTATGGGGAGTCTCTGGGTCAGGAACCTATCCCTCTAGCATGTCTTGTTCATTGTAATGATGAGGTTTAGATTCCTGGAGCATGTGGCTTTGATGGATTGGGATTTCTTTAAATGTAGCATGTCCAACAGCTCTGGGTTTGACATGGCCTTGTATGTTAAGCAGAGATCACCTCTGAGTAGACGATATGCAACAGAGTATAGCTGGAGTTTTTTTAGTCAGTCAGCATAGGGCATCTGCTTTAGGTCTGTGATTCTTTTAGTGAGGTGTTTCTGCGGCCTTTCCAGTTGTTGCAGATGTCATGTGAGGTACATACCAAATGGGGCATTGTACTATATGATGGGTCTAATGAGGGATGAGTACAGTGGGACAATGACCTCAATGACCTCCTTTTTTCTTGATGAAATGCCCTTATTGATGAGGTGTGCCACATAGAAGGATTTCCTGACTGTTGTGGCATTGTGGTTATCGAAGGAGAGACTACTGTCCACCTGTGTTCCTAAGTCTCTTATCACACTTTCGGTGTTTAGTGCACTGCCACCTATGTGGTAATTCATGGGTACATGGTTTTTCCCAAAGTGGATTACTAGACACTTCTTGGCATTGACCTTGAGCCCATGGCTCTGGCACCAAGCATCTGTTTCTGTAAGGCCCTTTTGTAGAATATCCACATCATTTGGGGATTCAATAATGGCTCCCATTTTGCAGTCATCTGCGAACTTTGCTAGCCAGAGTCCCTTATGTTGGCATGTACTTCAGAGAAGTAGATGCCAAACAAGAACGGTCCTAGGACTGAACCCTGAGGTACTCCACTTGTCACTTGTCTGCAGCTGGATTTGGAGTCGGCTGCTTTTACAGTGTGGGTTCTCTCAGTAAGCCAGCTGGCAACCCATAGAGTGACGTAGGGATTTATGCCCAGCTTAGTAAGTTTATCTATGATTCCAGAGAGGGGGATGATGTCAAAGGCTTGGCAAGGTCTAGATAGGCTGTGTGGACTGCCTTACCCTCGTCCACAGCTGTGGAGACTGATTTGTAGAACTCAATCAGGTTCATGAGACATGATCAGCCCTTCACAAACTCAAACTGGGTGGGGTCCAGTGTTTGAAGGTTGCCAATGTCTTTGTTTATAAGTTCCATGATAATACTTTCCATGGCCTTGCAGATTAGGCTTGTCAGACCGATGGGACTGTAGTTCCCAGGATCCAAGGTAGATCCCCCCTTGTGGAGTGGGATAACTGTAGCTCTGCACCACTCAGTGGGCATGAAGCCTGAGGTGAGGCTATGATTAAACATGACACTTAGTATTGTGCCAAAATAATATTTTAACTGCATCGATAAATTGTTTGCAGAAGTGGACTTGAAGTTGGCAATTTCCTTCATTTTGGTGTAATATGTTCAATGTACATGTCTTTCATGATGGTGCTGAAAATTGATATGGGAGTATGGTGGGTATGTGCTCCAGGTATTGAGTGACAGGGAAGAAGTGTATAAATATGTCCCTGCTGCAGGCAGTATGAGGATGGTAAAGGCCTGTGGGGGGATTAGTGCATGTACACACACACACAGACACACACACACACACACACACACACACACACACACACACACACACACACACACACACACACACACACACACACACACACACAAAATCAGGCTCTGGTCCCTAAATTTGCACTCCTGCACCAGCATGCATATGAAAAACAACTTTCTCAAACTGTTTCTTGAACCTGTATTTAGAATGACCTGCTCCTTTTCACTCTGGGGAGCTGAGTTCTGCAGGGCCAAATAAGAAGACATAAGTGGAAGAAGCTCTGATACTGAAGGTTGCTACCAAGATCTGGCCTAGTATATGAGGTAATGCTCCCTGGTAGAAAGATGATAGTGATGATACTTGATCCATTTAACTAGAGTACGGTATGTGGTACTGGGAAGGACCCCCACGTCATTGTCACAGTATGAACCAATCATGGCCACTCATGATCTCCTGAGATGGAATGCAAGCAGAAACTGAAGGCCATACTACACGAGAATGAGGATGCAACAGCCAGTAGTGAGGTCATGTTGGAAATAGACAAACCTCGAGGAAGATCTGACCAATATGGCTTTCTTAACCTTTCAACTGCACCCAGGATTGACCTGGAGCTGAATGAAAGACCCTCCTGCTGATCCCTATGTTGGGTATTCTCAATTGCAAGCATTTATTAAAAAATCAGCTAGGCTGAGATCTTCTCCATATGTGTTTGGAAGGCCAAGTTGTAACACCAGCAATTATGTCTGTGCCTCTCATCAGGCTTCACTGCCAAGCAATAGAGACAGTATTCATGTTAGTCTTGGCACATGATTAGGTGACCATGTTAGCAGTTCAGTGACCTAACTCTTTTAGGTTTTCATTGTGAAAACTTTATTACAATGAATTAAGATCAGAATTTAAGAACTGGCAGACACAAAGACTAGGTGCGTTCTTTTTTTGAATGAATCGTGTCACAGCATACACAGAAAAGTGTCTATATTAGAAGAGTGAAGCGACTTAAAAGTAAACACTCTTTCGTCGACAAGTAAAACCCAAAGTCTGAAAAGAGCAAAGTTATGAAACAGTGATTTATTTTCCCCAGGGAAAAAAATTGCTGTTCCAAAAAAAAAAAAATTATAAAGACAAAATAAAGTGGGGGGGGGCTGCTTCATCCTCTCCACTCCCCAGTGACTCCCCCTACTTAAATATATCAACTCCACAAATGCACCACAGTGGAGAAAACAGCAAAGTCCCGAGAACGGCCCAGTGATTTTTTCCTGGGAAAAAAAATCGCTGTTCGTAACTTCACCCTTTTCAGACTTTGGGCTTTACATGTCGATGAAAGAGTGTTCACTCTTAAGTCACTTCATTTTTCTAATATAGACCCCACAGAAAAAAGCATATATATCCCTAAACACTAGAATTTGTAAAAACTACAAGAAAAACATAGCCAAGCTTGAGTTTTCCCTGCGTGATACTTTAAACCTCCTGGAATAGAGTCCCATGGGATATATGCAAATGACCCCTTAAGGACATCAAGTGTTTTAGCTACATGGCTTCTGAATGTCCATGACTTTTTCCTTTTTAAGTCTTTATGGGGAAGTTCAGGCCATCAAAGCCAAATGCCACAAGCAATGGACATGCACATTTTGGCCTTCTTATGACTTTGTCAGTACAGCATAAACACTAGAATTTCAGAAAAAAATAGTTAAATTGAGAGAGAGAGAGAGAGAGAGAGAGAGAGAGAGAGAGGATATCCCAAATGTAGAACATCTAGTGAATGTACTTAATATCTAATGTTTTGTGTTTCCATGAATACATAACACAATGGAAGAACACAAACTAGTTCAAATAAATACAACAGAAGCTGTCAGAATAAGGGAGAGGAAAATGAAACAGACACAATTTTGTGCAAAGACAAAATGAAAACAGCTTATCTTTAAACCAACTTGCAGAGTGCTGCCATTTGAGTTTTCCAGCTTTCCCAAAGTATTAAAAAAACAAGAGCTTTTCCTCTCAGGAAACAACCAGTTTTTTAATGCATACATCTTTATACTTCATTTCTATTCAAAGAAAATCAAGCCTTCTACCTGTTTATATAAACTGCAGATCACATATTCGGGGTAAAGACATCATACAAACTTGTGGCTTCAGGAGTAATCAGCACATCTCTCTGTTATGCGCCTTTCTGCGCATCAAGATATCTAGCACATCGCTTTTATATACAGACAATTAAAAGCACACACATATTCATGTGTACACATGTGCCTGCACACACGCACACATATAGATTAGAAATATAAATATGTATATATATATATATATATATATATATATATATATATATATATATGTGTGTGTGTGTGTGTGTGTGTGTGTGTGTAATATGTATGCATAAACTTATACATATACATACCTAACTGCAAACCATTTTCATGAATGGTTTTCTGAAGTGTCAATTGAGTTGAACTCTGGTTTTGTCAAGTACTAATGCAAGTTGTCCTTTTATTGACTATAGTTATTTCCGAGAGTTTATATTGCTTGGTTACTGTTGTGTAACCATATAATTAACCTTATTTAACTAATGAGATATGGGTGATCACATTGGGGGGGGGGTGCTTATTTTGTATTTAACTTAAGCTTTCCAAGATGGTAAAAGAATTTGTAGAAAATATAAAAAAGAAGAATGTGACAGTCACATTGTGATCAAGTTGTCAAAATGTTCTACTTCCTGTTTTTCTGGTAATTAAAGGCACTAAAAATCATCATCTTCTTTCGGCTGTTCCCATCAGAGTTCGCTACAGCAGATCATCTGTTTCCATTTCTTCCTGTCCTCTGAATCTTGCTCTGTCACACCAACCACATGCATGTCCTCTCTCACCACATCCACAAACCTTATCTTAGGCCTTCCTCTTTTCCTGTTACCTGGTAGCTTCATCCTTAGCATCTTTTTCCCAATATACTCAGCATCCCTCCTCAGCACATGTCCAAACCAACGTAATCTTGCATCTCTGGCTTTGTTTCCAAACCTTCCAACCTGGGCTGACCCTCTAATATACTTATTCCTAATCCTGTCTACCCTTGTCACACGCAGTGCAAATCTTAACATCTTTAACTCTGCCACACCCAGCTCTAACTCCTGCCTTTTTATCAGTGCCACTGTCTCCAACCCATATGACATAACTGGTCTCACTACCCTCTTGCAGGCTTTCCCTTTAACTCTTACTGTTACTCGTCTGTCACAAATCACTCCTGACACTCTTCTCCACCCACTCCACCCTGCCTGTACTCTCTTCTTCACCTCTCTTCCACACTCACCATTACTCTGAACTATTGATCCCAAGTATTTAAACTCATCCAGCTTTGCCACCTCTACTCCTTGCATCCTCACCATTCCTCTATCCTCCCTCTCATTCACACACATATATTCTGTCTTAGTCCTGCTGACCTTCATTTCTCTTCTCTCTAGAGCATATCTCCATCTCTCTGGGGTCTCCTCCACCTGTTCCCTGCTCTCACTACAGATCACAATGTCATCTGCAAACATCATAGTCCACGGGGACTCCTGTCTGATCTCGTCTGTCAACCTGTCCATCACCATTGCAAATAAGAAAGAGCTCAGAGATGATCCTTGATGTAATCCCACCTCCACCTTAAATGCATCCGTCAATCCCACCGCAGACTTCACCACTGTCACACTACCCTCGTACATATCCTGTACCAATCTTGCATACTTCTCTGACACTCCCAACTTCCTGATACAATACCACAACTCCTCTCTAGACATCCTATCATATGCTTTCTCTAAGTCTACAAAAACACAATGTACTTCTCCATCAACACTCTCAGAGCAAACATCGCATCTGTAGTGCTGTTTCCCAGCATGAAACCATACTGCTGATCACTAATCATCACTTCCCTTCTTAACCTAGCTTCCACTACTCTTTCCCATAATTACATGCTGTGACTGATCAATTTAATCCCTCTGTAGTTACTACAGCTCTGCACATCACCCTTATTCTTAAAAATCGGTACCAAAACACTTTTTCTCCATTCCTCAGGCATCCTCTCACTTTCCAAAATTTTGTTAAACAATCTGGTTAAAAACTCCACTGCCATTTCACCTAAACACCTCCATGCTTCCACAGGTATGTCATCTGGACCAACAGCCTTTCCATTATTCATCCTCTTCATAGCTATCCTTACTTCCTCCTTGCTAATCCACTGCACTTCATGATTCACTATCTGCACATCATCCAAGCTTCTCTCCCTCTCATTCTCTTCATTCATCAGCCCCTCAAAGTACTCTTTCCATCTGCTCAACACACTCTCCTCACTTGTAAGTATGTTTCCCTCATTATCCTTTACTACCTTTACCTGCTGCACATCTTTCCTAGCTCTGTCCCTCTGTCTAGCTAATTGGTACAGGTCCTTTTCTGCCTACTTAGTCTCCAACCTTTCATACAACTCTTCATATGCCTTATCCTTAGCCTTCACCACCTCTCTCTTTGCCATGCACCTCATCTCCTTATACTCTTGTCTACTTTCTTCATCTCCCTGACAATCCCACTTCTTCTTTGCCATCCCCTTTCTCTGTATACTCTCCTGTACTTCCTCATTCCACCACCATGTCTCCTTGTCATTCTTCCTCTGTTCAGATGTCATACCAAGCACCTTTCTAGCCGTCTCCTTTACTAGCTCTGCTGTAGTTACCCATCTATTTGGTAACTCTTCACTGCCACCCAGTGCCTGTCTTAACTCTTCCCTGAACTCCACCTCACAATTACCCTTTTTCAATTTCCACCATTTGATCCTTGGTGCTGCCCTCACACTCCTCCTCCTCTTCTTGATCACCAACATCATCTTACAAACCACCATCCTATGCTGCCTAACTACACTTTCCCCGGTCACCACTTTACAGTCTCTAATCTCCTTCAAACTGGCCCTCCTACATAAGATATAATCCACCTGTGTGCATCTTCCTCCACTCTTGTATGTCACCCTATGCTCCTCCCTCTTGTTAAAATATGATTTCACCACAGCCATGTCCATCCTTTTCGCAAAATCCACTACCATCTGACCTTCTGCATTCCTTTGTTTAACACCATACCTACCCATCACTTCCTCATCCCCTTTGTTCCCTTCACCAACATGCCTATTGAAATCTGCTCCAATCACCACTCTCTTACCCTTGGGTACAGTCATCACCACTTCATCCAACTCACTCCAAAATTTTTCTTTCTCGTCCATTGCACACCCAACTTGTGGAGCATATGCACTAACAACATTCATCATTACACCATCAATTTCCAGCTTCATAAACATCACTCTATCTGACACTCTTTTCACCTCCAAAACACTCTTAGCATCCTGTTCCTTCATGATAACTCCTACACCATTTCTCCGCTGATCTACACCATGATAAAACAATTTAAACCCACCTCTGATACACCTAGCCTTACTCCCCTTCCATCTGGTCTCTTGCACACACAATATACCAACCTTCCTTCTGTCCATCATATCAGCTAGCTTTCTCCCTATACCAGTCATACTGCCAACATTCAAAATTTCGACCCTCACTAACACAGTCCTAGCCTTTCTCCTCTCTTCCTGCCTTCAGCCATGCCTTTTTCCTCCTCTCCTCCTTTGGCCAACAGTAGCCCAATTTCCGCCAGCACCCTGTTAGCTAACAGTACTGGTGGTGGTCGTTGTTAACCCGGGACTCGACCGATCCGGTATGTAAATATTTACTGGTGTCCTCATGAATGATTTGGCCACTAAAAATGAGCATATAAAATATAAATATTGTAAATAAAATATCAAACAAAGTGATTATGGGGCAATGCAGTTAAAAATCAGAACACTATTGAGTTTTTACATACTTGTCGAGGAGTGTTTTGGCAGATGAGCTTTTGTATTACATTTTTTTATAAGCACATAGTTTACTGTTTGGTTAACTGAATTAATGGATTAAACACTTTTGTTTTGTTTTTTTTTTGTAATAGTGTGTTTGGCATTTTTCTCTGATTATGTTTCCATTTGTTTATTCTGTGTTTAGTTATGTACTCGTACACATATGTATAAAGTGAAGGTGTACTTTTTGTTTAACATTTGAATGTTCAAAGTGGATGTGCATAGGATCATGAGAGTTTAGACTGACTGGCCTTTGGTGGAAGTTGTGAGATTGTGCAGTTAATATAATTAAGTAATAGTGGGAATGATTTTGTTTACATTTTTGTTCACTGTTTTATGTAGTTTTACTAAGGTTTAGTTGGTATTTTTTTGTAGAGTGTTCCAGTATTTTATGTTTGTTGCGGATGCTACTTTGTTTTTATATTATGAAGGCGCATACGTTAAATAATTTCAACCTTTTTGAGATATGTCTTTTTTATTATGCATGCTCAACTTTTTTAATATTTGATCATTCATGATATAATCATGTATGCATATATATATATATATATATATATATATATATATATATATATATATATGTGTGTGTGTGTGTGTGTGCGTGTGTGTGTGTGTGTGTGTGTGTGTGTGTGTGTGTGTGTGTGTGTGTGTGTGTGTATGCATGTGTAAGCTATTTCTACACCAAAACACATACACAAACACTTATACACATATATATGCATATATAAAATATGTGTGTATGTCTGTTGGCCAAATTCCTGATGAATTGGTGTCAGTGTGAGTTATTTACTTTGGAATAAGGCCTATCTATGAACATGCTTACACCATTGGCCTGATTCCAACAGACCTGCTCTCAATGTAAGTGATCATTTACACTGGGAGCAAGGCTTTTGGAATTGAGCCCTGAATGTATGAAAAAAGTGTAGGGTTGCCTTTACTCCCCCCAAAAAGTTATGATAAAAATTCAGTCTAAGAAAATAGCCACTTGCTTCTCAAACACCCCCACACCGAGTGTTAGCATAACATTATGTACTAGCAAGTGCCAGCTAAGTCTAATGTTTCGGTTCTGTGTCTTCTCTTAGGTTTTGACCTTCCTCATTTGAAAATGCCTCACTTCTAAGAACATTCATTACTTTACTTGCATGTTTAAAAAGGCACATTAGAACGACCTAAATATCCTGCTTCCTCTGCTTTCTATTACATCGACACGGGAAAGACATAAAGGAAGTAGGCAAGTAAACAAATACTTGAACAAGATGTCAACTTTGACATTGATGAGAAGTTTTCTACCACAGGTAGAACCCTATATGAAGAAGAAGCCTAGAATTTTCAACACTAGGTTCTTAGGCAGGGCTAGAATTCTATAAAACAATAATGTACCTTTGCAGAGATGTTATTTTGACAGTCAGTGCACTGTGATAAAATGTGTCAACTTAATTTAAATTTGTTTTTAATAAGACTTTAAGATTTAGCAAATAATCAAAGTATGAATTATAAACTCAAATTAGTATCAGATATTCATTATGTGATATAAATTAACAACAACCTGAAATCGCCTGTATGTGAATTGCTTATTATTATTGTCAGCCAAGTTCCAGCTTGTGAAGGAGAGCAAACTCAGAATAAATTAATGCATTAAATGCCACTGTCGTGAGAAGGTAAGGCTGGAATTTGCAGCTTTGTTGAATCTAGTGAAATTTAAAACTGTTATCAAACTTGTGTTGTAAGCACATTAAGTATAACAAAGCACAATTTAAATCAAGATACAACTGGAATACAGAATGTACACACTTACAATGGTGGAACTGAATGTTCTCTGACCCTGTAATTAATAAAAACAATGGTGCTTTAAAGGACTGCAGAATAACTGGTAAAATAACAAATGAGATAGTACCGTGTTTACAAGTTACCAGCTAATGGCATGCCTAGCAACTGGCAATTTTTTGAGCATTGAAAAGACATCTAGCCCTCAACTGTTGTTGTTAAATTCTATTATGTTTTCTTGTTTTGTAACCTGTCTTTTCAAGCAAAATAAAGCATTACAACTGCTGAGTAAAAAATGCATATAGCATGTACTGCTACTAATAAAAAGGAGAACCAAAGTTGTTATTCTTAAAACAATTTTTGCAATGGTATTACCATATATTTAATTTCTACTGCACTATGCTCTGCATCTCTGTTTGCCAAGATGTGGTTGTGTATTATATTTTATTTTATTTACACTTTGTTGACTGGGTGAGACCTATCTGGCTAATGGCTACTTTTCAGGAGAAAATTGAGGTGGCATTCATACTGACAAGGGGAAATTTGACCAGGACCCAGGGGAACTTCACCTACTCAAGCAGATGCAGCCTTGGTTTAACTTCTTATTCAAAGGACAGATTTTTTTTGTCTGTCAACACTGCCATCATGTTCATTGTTAAACCACATGCTGTTTTGCACATTGTTTTTCTGTACTATACAGTGGTTGTAATGTTTAATCTGCATGTGCTGTAAATTTGTATGTTCAGTATGTTTATTGAGCTATTCTACCTGGCCTCCAGTGGAATTGGTTAGCCCACCAGATGAACAACCCAGTTATCAAAACATAATTAGATAAATAAATAAATAATAAATGCATTTACAAAGTTATTTTTATTTGTGCTTTATACCTGACTAAAGGGCTTGAAGTTCAAAAAAGCATTCAGTTCTCCAAAATGGTCCATGTGACTCAAAATATTAGTAACAGCTTTACCACTAATGTTCATAGATTCATAGGCTTCATGAACAAGCTCAGAGCCAGTTAGTTATTCAGTAGTTTGATACTTTGGGCCCCATGTCGGAGAATGCATTTCCCATATAGTCATGATGGACTGAGTTTACCGGGGGGGGGGGGGGCATACCTCATCAAGAGATACTTTAATGTTCTGTATGTCAGAAACAAGTCTGCTTTAAGAAGGCGATAAAATAAAGGAAATGGGCAGTGTTGAAGTAGCCTCTGACTGTTAAATAGCCCTTCAAGCCCCTTGATTCTCTTTGTCACAATCCCTTGTACCATCCCCAGTTGCAGCAGATAATTACAGAACAAGATGCAGTTTTCTATTATTGCTCTTATAATAAGGAGGACAATTATTTCTCTAACACAAGTGCTAGCCTAATGGAGGCTTAGGTGGACAGGTTTTTATGCTTTGTTGATGGTAGTGGCTATGTGGATATTTAAATGAAGCTACTGTTGTTGTGGTAATAATTTTAAAATTATTTTGCCAGTCCATGACACCGGTGACTCCAAACCCTTCATCTGCGTTCCATATCCAATTAAGTGAAATGCATTTTTGTAGAATTTCTTAACTGAACCTGTTTTTATTGCATTCTGGATGACCTTGTACTAGAAATAATATTGTGTGTTACAATCAGGTTAAGTGTCTTCTTGCTGCTCTTAATCTCTAGCAAATGTATTAGCATGTTTCCATTGGCTCCTGCTCTAGTATTCAGTTGTTGTACCTGAATGTATGCTTTATGAACAGCACATTTAGTGGCTTGTGCAGTTACTTGTTAACAACTCTGATATATGATGGACTGGCCCCCTGCCATACCATTATCCCATTACTTGGCTGTATCTTCTCAATTACTGTTCAAACTTGTCAGTGTGCATACTATTTCATTTTTTTAAAATGATTCCATTGATTTGGATTCAATTTATATATGTTATTTAAAAACCAACGGAGCATTGGAGCAGGTAATCAAAGTTTTTTTTAAGACTAAGCCAGGCCCCCTTAGCCAGCTCTGTGCTCTAGGCAACTGCCCAGATTACCTTGTGCTACATCTGGCTTTGCATATATTGCTAAACAGTTGAGCTCCAGAAATAAATAGTTCAACTGAGAAAGGAGAATAAAGGATATCCCAGCTGTACAGTATTCAAGGAAGGTTTCTGGTATCTGATCTCTGCTTTGGTAGTGAAAAGAGCAGGGCCATTGCCAAGTGTTTTTGTATTTGTTAACCTTCAAGATGCTTATTCTAAAAGTGAATCTGAACCAAGACCACAACTCTCAGCTAAAGGTGTCTCTCACCAAAAATGTAGAGAAAAATACTCGAAAACAAAAGTAGGAGACACCAACACGATTCTTGTTCTTCAATATAGACAAAGTCCAAGTACGAGACACCATAGAAGTCTAAAAAACACTTTAATAAATGATAAATAAGCGCTTTCGCGTAGTGCAAAGCTACGCTTCATCAGATAAAGATTAGATTTCACATTGTAGACAGTATTTTTGGGAACAGAGAGTGGGAACTGACTGAGACAATCATTCTAGGTATCCTAAAATCTGGAAACCTCCATTTTAGTAATCCCAAACTTGCTTACCAAGACAAATCTCTTGTTAACTGCTTTTACTTTTCATTTTAAAAGCTGTAAAGTGCAAATACATAACAGTGAAATTTAGTGTAATATGTATATTGGCAAAACACTACTTAATATAGCTGATTAACAGAAGATAAAAGAACAGTACAAACAATTCCAATTATTTTATTTTATCTCAATTCCAAAGCACTAAACACACGGTTGTCCTAAATATTCCTGCTGCAAACGTTTTAGCAACATCTTGTCAAAGGAACTTCCACAGCTGTAAAGCTGGGCAAGCCTAGGATTTCTGAAGAAGAGCTGAGCCAGACCTGAGCCAAGGGTCTGGGTTGACTAATAGAGTCCACTAAGAGCCAAGCCAAAGCAGACAGTCACAGCAGTAGCTCTGTTAAAAATAACTACATCTGGAAGTCCAGAGGTTATTATTTAAGTAACAAAAACACTACAGTTACAGCCAAATAGACATTGACATTGCCAGCATTAACTCAAATGAATGCTGATGGTATCTTATAAAAACACTACAGTTGCAGCCAAACAGACATTGACATTACCAGCATTAACACAAATGAATGCTGATGGTATATTATAAACACTACAGTTACAGCCAAGCACACATTGACATTGCCAGCATTAACTGGAATGAATGCTGATGGCATATTGTAAAGACACTACAGTTAGAGCAAAACAGACATTGACATTGCCAGCATTAACTCAATGCTGACGGTATGCTGATCACACTTCATAACAGTTTACACCCATCCAACTCCTTCACTGTGCCCAAGCTACAGGTCTGCTGACAGTGAATAATGGGAAAAATGTTGTAATAAGCAATAGCAGACAAGCATACCACTCTGTATGCAGGAACAGGAATTTTGTCCTTGCTCATGAAAAAAAAAAAATTTCCCCTTCTGGTCTAATGATTTAGTGCACAGTAATTCAACCACAATTTGCAAGAAGTAGTCAAACAACCCCAAGGTTAAAAACTAGATACACTGCCTCAATGGAACAAAAAAAAAAAAGCCTTGTGAAATGTTGGATTTTGTTAGCTTCATGTAAAAGTATATAATTCAGTTCCCTTAAGATGACCCACAGTAATAAAAAAATCAGTATTTATAATACCCAATTTGGGTACAAAATACACACACTGTCCCAGTGGACTGTGCCCCTTCTGAGAAGATATACCACCTCTGACTGTGAAGTTGCTACAGAATATAATAATAATAATAATAATAATGGCAAACTTTGCTCTTGGATGAATACTGCCCTACAACAAACCATATCAACCATAATTGCCCTTTGCTCTCATATATTGTATATTCCTAAAATGATAGCACCTTTCTAAGAACTACAGCAACATTTTGCTATGTTCGCTTGTAATTGGTAAACAAATGCACTGTCCCAACAAGTCACAATATTTTTATTTGCCAGCAGTAATTATATGATGTTCTTGTGCTTTTGTACAAGATACCGCCACACCCCTTCCCCAAAAAAGGCAGCCCAGTTATATGTACAAGACTGATGCTTGATGGTGAGGAAACTGAAAGAAAAAATAAACAACTACAATAATATAGTAATTTCAACATGTTGCTCTTGAACACATACATACTCACCCCCAAACTTACACAAAGGACCTCTTAGAGATTTACAGCATTGGGCTAAAATAAGAGACAATTGAGACACTATGGCTTACCTCAGTGAAAACATAGAAGCACAAAAGAATTCTGTCCATGCTGCCTTTAGCCTTGGTAGTACTTCCCAAGCTCTGCTGAAATCTCTCTTTCTGTCAGTGAAACCGGCTCCTCTCCCTTTGTAGAAACATACAAATATTCTGCAATGAAATAAATAATCCCCCCATCCTAAAAATGAACTGCACATCTTTTTAAATAAATTGCCTAACTGTAATGCCTTGCAATAGCTCTGTCCCATGAAAAATGTTTAAATCATCTTCCTTTTCAACACTATGGCATGTGGCACTACCCTGTCTGGTATTACAGCCAACCTGAATGCTTAGATACGCAGACCTGAACTAACAGAAAGTACTCACACCCTGAAGATCTGGTCTGAATCACCAAACACAGTTTTGTTACAAAAAAAACTTGTGATTGTGGTTTGGCTCTTTCTTTGCTCTTTTAGCTGCCAGATTACAAGCTAGGGGCAAGTTTATATTCAGGCTTGAACCAAGCTACAGCTTGTTCTGGCTTGCCCATCACTATACAGCTGAATTTCAGTCACATTTTTAAAAATAGCAAAAGGACAGTTCCTTCAGTTACAACTTAAGTGACACTTTGCCCAAGTATTAAATAGCACTGCTGAAACATCTTCAGAGCTGTAGATACTTTGTCCATTAATTTTGCATTCCAGTGCTCTGTATACCTCTCAGGTGTACCTCATTACTAGGAATGTACCTCATTTGGTGTCTTAAATAGTTCATGTTCCTCAAAGTTCCACATTGAAATGGTCTGTCATACATTCAGTGTTAGGACTTTTTTAACTGATATCCATGGTAAATAGATATGAACCATATTAATTCATTAAAATATATTTTTATAAGTAAAACCAGACTATTTTAACCATCCTATGACCTTCCTAGTTGAAGAAGTTAGTAAGCTGTTAGTATTTGTTCCACATTTTGCCCATTTGTTCCACTTTATGAGGGCTAGTGTTCCTCATTTTGGAGATGGAAGGTTGAGAGCTGTGGTGCTCTATACTGCAGTATGAAACTGCTGGAAAGCCCCCCTCCCCTCGACCTCACATTGCTTTAGTTTAAGTTACTTTAACAAATTAGCATATTCTATTTTCACAGAATAAAGCTTCCCTGGTAAAAGCAATTTCCTCAGCCTTTATCTTCTGCTAAGACTCTTCTAATTTGCAGAAAAGAAAACAATGTTGTAGTTGTGACTGGTCTCTAGCTAAAGGAACATATTGCTAGAAAAGCAGTCTTTCGGTAAACTTAGCAAACCTTAGGTAAATGCTGCTCTCATAAAAATGTAGTTAAATGCTGTGAACTCAAGCAATCAGTGTAAACAGAAGTCTTGATCTGCATATATTCTACTTCACTGATTGCTTTTGGTGGAAAATTATCTTGGGGAGGGAGAAACTACAGTCCATTGAATTAACTGATTGCCCTTCTCATTAGCTCTATTGGTCTTCAGCTAGTATAAGTGTTATGGTTCCAGTTTTAAAACCACATTACCACCCCTGACCCAAGTGCCACTCCATGACTCAAGTGACTCTAAAACATCATGGACTGTGTATGGGGCAGACTTGGGGGGCACACTCCATTTGTCATCAGTATGTACATGCTCACTCTGCTCCCCAGTCCTTCCCCCAATTTCCACCCACCCACCACCATGTGCTCAACTTATATACTTACATTATCCCCTCCCTCTTTACCTCTAAAAATTAGGCAGCCATTCCTTATTTTCACTTAACCCTTTCTCACATTCCAGCTTTCAGCCCAGCACAGTCTCACTTCCATTCTCTCTACACATACCTGCCACCACAATCATGTCATCTCTTTCCCTTATAATAGTCTTTATATGTTTCTTTATAGCAAACTTAACATCTTGCCACCACCTTCTACATTATACACATTATAGCTCCTTCTGCACAATAACCTCATCCACAAAAAGCCAGAAGGCATACATTGCCATTGTCACATCTCTTTATCATTCCACCCCTATAGATTACTTCAAAAACAAATTCAAACAGCTAACACCAAAGTAAAAACAAAATACAAATGGATATTCCCCCACCAACTTTCTACATTAACCCTTAACCTAATTAGTGATATTCATCCCAAACCAAGGCCATCTTACCATATTGCAAACCTCTCTAACTCAGCTCTAACCTCCATAAACCTGATAGATTTTCCAGTACTAAAATAACAGATGGAAACCTGAGGAATATTTGTAACAGAATCTCTGAAGTACATGCCTGGATAGCCTATTACTCTCCATACATTCTTGTTGCTATGGAAACATGGCTGAAAAATTAATTAAAGATTAAAAAATCTTGCCACCAAGATTCAATATCCACAGACTAGACTGAACACATACAAAAGCTGGAGGAGTAGCCATAATGTGTAAGAATAATATAGATATATATCTTTATTATACCAGCACTCCCCAATTTGATGATGCAGGAATACTTCTAACATCCCTTAAACTCAACACATGCAAAAGGATAAACATGGCATATATTTACATCCTTCCTGACAAAAATATCTCCCACCTTAGAAGACGTTCTCTGCTGATTATCTACTAATATTATCCTTGAAACCACAATACTAGGTAATGTTAGCACTGATTGGCTTACAACCAGCACTGAAAATGTCACTAATAACATACAGCTCTATAATTTCACACAACTCATTAATACACCCATGAGGTATAAACAAATACAACTAGAGAATCTACCTTAGATTGAATATTTACAACAATGTCAAAAACCGATAGTCTCTTTGGCACTGTCAAGTACCGTAAATGACCACATACCAATCTACCTAATCAGACATAAGACCCAGAATATTCCTAAACATTACCTCAATTAAGTTAGAAATCCAATTTCCAAACTGATCTTTTCACCAATATTCTGCAACAGGCAACTGGAATAAATTCAGATGCATACCACTAGATGGGGTTGTCACCAAATTTAATAAATTGTTTCTAAACATAGTCAGCAAACATGCTCCAATCAGAACAAATATAGTCATATCTAACCCAGCCCCATGGCTGTCCAAAAATGCCAAACATGTAATGACAACAAGGAACAAGTTCTGGAAAAAATGGCTATACACTGCTTCTTCATATGCCATGATTTCACAATACACAAATGACTCTACACTCATTTTTACATCTAAAAGCCAGACCAAACTGCAAGAAAATACAATCATTCTTCTCCATAGAAAATTGTTTTACTAACTCTCACCTTCATTACAACCCCAAGAAAGTGAAATTAATGCTGTTCACCCCAAAACAATATTCTACACATATGTGTCTCTTCACCATTACTTCAACAAATAATACAAAACAGAATTAGACTCTCATACTAAACTACTCAAAGTCACCATAGATGACCAATTTAAATGTGACCATCATATCATACAAGTGATAAAGATGACACAACAAAAACCGGGCAACCTGTACAGAGTGAAACTATTCCTCACCAACAGTGTTAGAAGTAGCATTGCCTCAACCTATCTCCTACTGACCCTACTGTATGCTTCTACTACTCTGATAAATCTATCTTCATCAGTATTGCTGAAACTACAGCAACAATATAATGAAATGGGCAAATTTGTCTGTAGCCTTCCAAACAGAACCCACCACTGACTGACTTTGAAATAATCAAGCAGAATATAGCACTCGACCAACAGATTCCTTGGACACCATAAAAATAATATAAAAAGTGAACTGTTTAATGGCAAGGAAATAAATTAAAAAAAAAAAACAATAAAAAACCATCAGCAAATACTGAATTAAGCACTTTCGTCCTGCCCTGGACTTTCTCAGAACTAAAATTATTATGTTATAGTTTGCTTATATAGTTATCAATACATTTATTCGCCACTAAATACCCCCAATTATTCAATACAGATAATTAGACATCAAATCTTAAAGTGACATCGCAAGCTAAAAAATCTAACAAGGTTCAAATGATAAACTTTTTGAATGATAAACATTTTGAATAAAAGTGATGCACTTATATGAACTATAAAAATACTAAATAATCTATAGTATTAATAGTTAAAATATTTATCAGATTTCAGTTTTAAAATAGATTGTAAATTAATAACATCATTGATGCCTGGTGGAAAATTGATGGCTAGTCTAATCTGCCACATAGTTTCTTTAATTTCCAATAATGTTTTCACATTGCCACTACTTTGGTTTATATTGACCTTCTCTAATATGGCAAATTTAAAACCAAGACAAGTTTCACTAACAGACAAATGTTTACAAAGTGCATTATTACCCTTTTTGGTTTTAATTGCATATGTATGCTCATAGATTCTGTTCCTGAGAGCTCTGTCTGTCTTCCCTACATAGAAGGGAGAGCATTGGTCACATTTAGCCAGGTATACCACTCCTTTAGTTAAACAATTCTCCCTTAAAATTTAATTTTTGCTTTTGTTTTCTTATCCAAAGTTAAACTGCCAACCTGTAAAATAAACTGGCACTGAATGCAAGTCCCACATTTGTGGGTTCCATTTCTTAAAACCTTTTTAGCATGCCCATCATGTTCAAAATATTTCTTAAAATTGGCATATGTTTTATGAACAAATAATGCAGTAGGTCCAATAACATTTAAAACATCTAAATTATTTGCCACCGGTGACCATCTGTCCCTAAAAATCTGTTTGACTTTGTTGGTTTAATTAGCAAAGCCTAAAATCATAGCTCTCCCATAATTGACAGGCTGACTAGTTGGTAAATGTGATTGTAAACCTAAAACTAAAAGGGGTTTATAAGCCTTCTCCCATTATGTCAAACCATAGTTATTAGTCTAATTTACAAGCTTTAATGGATACCCTCTCTCTAAAAATAAATTAGAGTTAAATTCTAACTCTTTTTTTTGACATCATCAGATTCTGAAGTCATTTTTGGAGCCCTAATCAGTTGCCCCAAAATTATACTATTGTTGATAAGCTGGGTGACTACTATTGTAATGCAAATACATATTACTAAATTTGGGCTTCCTAAATATCCTAGACTTAAAATCCATGTCTAACTTATAAATCATACTGTTAAGATAGTTAATGCAGTTAGAATCAAAACTGTGTGTAAACTTCAAAAAGGGGCAAGAATTGTTGATATATGTTAAAAATCTGTTAATTTCAGATACTGGTCCTCTCCAAAGAATG
This sequence comes from Protopterus annectens, assembly GCF_019279795.1. Taxonomy (NCBI): domain Eukaryota; kingdom Metazoa; phylum Chordata; order Ceratodontiformes; family Protopteridae; genus Protopterus; species Protopterus annectens. The sequence continues at coordinate 1,754,426,594 of NC_056741.1, read as the reverse complement.
AATATATCATCTAAGTATCTCACATACAATTGAATACAATTTTTATAAAAATCACTGTTAAACACAGTTAATCTTTCTCGTTCACATAAAACTAAATAAACAAAGATCAAGGTGCAGGGTGGCCCCATTGCAACCCCTTGGTTTGTTTAAAAATTCTCCCTCTAAGGTGTTAAAGTTATCAAGAATCAAACTCATGAAGTCTTTAATTACATTTATAGTCTCAGTATCTAAAAAAATCTGACTGACACACTGTCATGATAAAGATCTAAGCCTTCTTCTTTAGGAATAGATGAAATAGTTCCACCACAACAATAGTTACAAAAATCAAATCATCGGCCCATATATCTTGTCATAACCTACCCAAAAAGGCCCAGGAATCTATCATAAGATGTGTTCACATCTTGTATCTGGGTTTTAACCATCGGTCAATCACAATACCCAACTGGTAAAGCTTAGATTTTTTACCAGCAACTATTAATCTAAAGGGAGGTTTAGTAACATTTTTATGGATTTTCAGTAATCCAAAAGCTGTGGCAACTGAAGGAAATTTAACATTTAAAAAATTGAAAAAATCTAGCAAAATTGTCTGATCTAATAAACATTCTTCTAAGAGGGCATCTATGTGTCTATAACTTATATGGATTTCATTAATAGAAACTGAAACATAATTGTCCTCATTTCTTAATAATTCAAACATCACTTTAGAATATTCCATTACATCAAATAGTGCAATGCCCCACCCTTGTCAGGCCTAATAATTCTAATTGATGTGTCATTTGTTAGTTCATCCAATAAGATTCACTCATTTCTGGTTAAATTACTATAATACTTACATTTTTTCAACTCTTTAGCTTTCAATTTGTAAATGTCATCCACTATAGTCCTTTCCTTCTTTGTCTTTTCTTCTTTTCCCGGTTAGGGGTTGCCACAGTGGAACTCCAGTCAGCTAATGATTAGCAGTCGATTTTTATGGTGCCAAATTGCCAGCCCGGCACCCAACCTTCAGTGAAGGCACGCCCATTCATGCATATCTTTTGGAGGCCACTCGACCTCGGGGAGGACATGCAGACTCCACACAGAAGGCACTCCAGCCAAGAATTGAACAGGAGAACCTCTTGCTGTGAGGTAACGACGCTACCGCTGTACCACCATGGATTCGTCCCACTATAGTCCTTTCCAAAATCCTTAAACAAGAATTCATAGGATGGTTAAATGTACTTTTTTTTCTAAGTCTTCCTGTTGTCACTTTGCCTTCAACTTTTTCTTTAAAATACAAAGCAAGATTTAACTTTCTAAAATAGAGTTTGTTTTCCAAAATAATATCTACCACATTTAAAATGTCTGAGGGAAAAAATGTTAACACTTTAGAAAAAAATAGCAAAGTGATCTTTGGTAATTGACTTGGAAGTGTAATTGTATATGTGAAAACCATTAAAACTGTAAAGAAAAATACTAGAATTCTCTATCTCCATATGGTCGATGGGTTCTCCCATCTTCTGAAATACCTCCTTTTGGTTCTCTTTAACTGACCTGAATCTAATTGTTCCCTCTGATTTCATCCTTGAGTTTGCATACCTCTCTTGTAAAAAAAATCTTATTAGTATTGTTAATCTGCTTATCCCATGCCTTCTTTCTATCAAATTTCATTCCTTGAGTCTTGTTTTTGTCATTAGTAATAAACAATGGATAAGCCACATTATTCCCATATTGATCAAGGTCTCTTCTTCATTTTTTAATGTTCCTAAAATATACTTTACTATTTTTAGTTTCCATCTGCTCAATTTTTTTAAATAAAAATCCTCCCACTGATTAAAAAGCAAACCATTATGAATGTCAGCATTTAATTTCTCAACTTCCATTAGTAGCTGACTAATCATAACATCATTGAATTTTATAATTTATGCATTATTTCAATCCCAAAAAGCATCAAACATCTCACAAAATTCTTTAATCATGCTTTCATTGTAATTTAAACCTTGAGGAAACTTAAACGCTCATAGCCCCTTTGGGACTACCTTGCTTTGAATACATTTTAATAAATATGCATTGTCCAACTGAAGTTGTTTTAACTTGGACAATTTATTTTCAAAAGTCACTATCATGTCTTTTAAAGTGAGTTCTTTCTTTGGGGCTGAAACATCATTCAACATTGTTTCATTAATATTGTTAAAGTCAAAACATTTGTTAAAAACACTGTCAAAATCCAATCAAATCTGTCTATTAACACCACCATTAACATTATCTTTAGCTGCAGCATTAACGTCAGTTTTCGGAACAAAAGCGGGATAAGCATTTTTGCCAAATGTACCTTTTGGTCTTGCCCTGCATCTCTTGTATTCTTCATTTGTGGAAAACTCTGATTTATTAGAAGCTGAAGAATTGGAAGACTGACCACGTTGCAGTAAGTCAGTTGGTTCATCACATTTACAAGCCCTGGCTCTGTCTTCACTATTCAATGTTAAAATGGAAGTAGAAGCTATAATTCTCAACCACTTCAGGACACTTCTTGTTTGCGAGAGCAAGTTCATAAGTCAAGTAAGCTCTCCCTTAATAATTTTCCACTTCAGAGTGCATTCTATTAAATTCTTCCCTTTGTACTGGAGAAAAAATTGAAGGGAAGTCATCCAAGGAACCCATTAGGTCCAACACCAAGTAAAAAACAACCAACCCAATATAAATGAGCATTGAAAGTGCTGTAGAAAGGACAAATAATCAAGTAGAATATAGCACTTGACTAACAGATTCCTCTGACACCATAAAAATAATATAAAAAGCTAACTGTTTAATGGCAAGAAAATAAATTGAAATAAAAAAATAAAAAACATCAGAACTCCTTAGCCTCATTTGAAAGCTCTTAGCTAGATGAATAAAATATTGCTGACAGTATGTGTGTAACTTGAGTAGTTGCTGAGTTATTGTAAGTTGTTTCCAAAATATTACAAATGTAATAGCTACTATGTTTACTGTGATTAATAAAATTCAGTTTAAGACCTAGAACCTAAAGAATGCTACCACCATAAAAATGGTTTGTGTTGAAGGGTTTGCCATTTACACTTCTTTCATAACCCCTATGTTACCAGAAATACGAACATTTGTTTGAAATGAGCGGACGTAATTTGACCTTAGGCTCCACCCACTGTAATTTACAGTGCAAACTTCCTGAGCTCCATTGGAATGAATGAGGGAAGAGCTAATAATTTCAGATATAATTTTAGGTTGGACTATGTAGCATAAGATAAAGACTAAATGGCCAAGTCGGTATGTTACTGTTAGCTGTAACTGTTGGCTCTGTTTTGGTAATAAAGTTTTGTTCTAGCACATTACATTTTTGTTTCTTTCCTTTCATTTCTTAAATGTAGCTTAAAAGCCATATCATTGCCACCTGCTTTGATGGCAAGTTTTAGCTATAGTGAAGCTTTGCTTTGTCGTATTTATTGAGTTATTGAATTATTTTGGAAGAAGTTGACATTTGTTCTGTTACAATGTGTTGAGCAAAGTCTTAAGGCTTTGTATGCTCTTTTCTTTTGGTTTAATGAATTGCTGATTTTGTAATTCTGCCATTTAGATTTATTGTAAAATTATCCACTATACTTATATGCCTCACTGAATTTATTTATCAATATAGCTATTTCTTAAAAAGTGTTGCAGAGAGCCATAAATGATTCTCCAGTAGGTTGTACCAGTGGCTTAATATAAAATTAAATTTGACTAACACGTGGGTGATTGTTCACGGACCAGCATTTGCCCATTGAAAAATTCTTAATGATAGCATTATTTCATACATTTATGCTTGGTATATATTTATTTATTAATTTTTGACATTTGTTGACCAGGATAGTCCAACTGGGTAAATGCCCCTTTTCAGTGGAGGCCTGGGAAGAAAAGTTCCACATTACAACAATACAAGAAAGTTTACATGATATTGTAATACAAATTAGAAAAGATTGGCAACATATCTGTAATTAGAAAAAATATATCCCTTATTAGTAAAAATAAGTAGTCATTTTGGAGCTATTTGAATAGAAATTTGAATACAGGGAGGGAGTCAGGGGAGGAAGGGAGAGTGAGTAGGGAGAAAGTAGTGATGGAGTAGGGACAGGGTTCAGGTGGGATTATCACAGATATATAACCAGGTGCTGTTTAGATGTTGTTTGTGCATTTTCCTGAACTCATGGACATTGGTAATATTCCTGAGGGGCATGTGAAGCTTGTTCCATTGGATGGTGGGAGAATAGCTATAAAGATTCTGTCCAATTAATTTTTTAGGTTTGTAAATCTGTAACAGGCATTGGTCAGAGCTTCTAAGGAATCAAGGTGAGGTATAGAGGGAGATTAGTGTAGAGATACTAGGGTAGGAGGAGTTTTTTATAAGGATAGAGTGGATGATGAGAAGATGAGTAAATAAAAGTTGGTTAGGAAGCTCTAGCCACTGAGCATCCTCAGAGCTTGACAGTGGTGAGATTTAGAAGGCAGATTAGTAGCAAATCTGGTTACTTTGTTGTAGGTGGTTTCTAATTTGGAGAGAAGTAAAGACTGTAGGTTAGCTAGAATTTGAGAGCCATAGAAGAGCTTGGGATGCAGGTAAGCATATGCGCATGAAATTTTAGAGTCAGGCGTGAGGAGCCTTTTGTTTCTATATAGTTGGCTGAACTTTTGGTGAGTTTTCTTAATACAGTGATGTATGTGCAGGTCAGATTTGAGCTGTTTGTCTATGGTCACACCAAGGAGCTTTGTGTGTGTTTCAGGGTTGATGGTAGTGTTATTAAGTGAAGAGATAGCAAATGGTTTGAAGTGGTAAAGAGATTTAGGGAGGAAGAGGAAGAGGAAGAGTTGTGTCTTTTTCTGATTGAGTATGAGATGGTTGATGGCAAGCCGGGATTCAGTGAGTTTGAGGGATTTCTGTGTGCAGGTGAGCAGGTCATTAGTGTTATCAGCAATGGAGATGATAGTGGAGTCATTTACATACAGTATGAGGAAAGGACTGGGGACAGTATTGGTGTAGTTGGTTAGTAAAGATATTAAAGAGAAGGCAACCTAAAATTGAGCCCTGAGGGACACCCATTTTGATGGGAAGAAAAGGAAAGAGGGCAGACAACCATTTAACAGACTGCTGCCTGTCTGTGAGGTAGCTGTTGAACCAAGAGAAAGTTTCTGCAGATAGGTTGAGTTGGGACAGTTTTAGAAGAGGATGGGGTGGGAGACAGTGTCAAAGGTTTTAGAGAGGTCTAAAAAGAGGCAAAACACCAGTTTATTGTTATCTCTGGCAAAGGGGTGAAGTTAGTAAAGGAGATGAAAGCAGTAGTGGTACTATGGTGGGCACAGAAGCCATACTGGCTAGGGGTGATCAGGTTTTGTTGAGTGAGGTAGGCTAATAATTGTCTGTGAACACAGTGTTCAAGCATTTTGAGAGGGGAGATTGTATGGCTATAGGACAAAAATTAGGGATTTCTATGGAATTCCCTCCTTTGTGTGGATTTTTTTTCCAGATAGTAGGGACAGTTGATTCCCAAATGGAGTGATTCATGAGGATGGAGACTGCTTATGTTATAGATATGGTATCAGTCTTTAGGAAGAGAGGTATCAATTTATCAGCTGATAGATAACATGATTTTAGTTTAAGGAGAAGGTTTTTAATGCAGTTGGTAGGAACTGGTCTCAGCAACAAGGGGGAGTTGTGTTGCTGAGGGGTGGTAGGGGTGAGAGATTGGGTGGGTTGGAAGTCTACATAAGTTTACTGATGATATCAATAAAATATGAATTGAAGAGAGTTGCAATTTCTAGGGGTGTGTTATTGGAGGAGGGCTTTGGTGTAGAGGGTTGCCTGGGTGGAGAATCCGGTTGATAATATTCCAAAACATGTTGGGGTTACTGGGTACAGTAATTTGGGGTGTGTGGTAGAAGTTTTTTTGTCACTGATAATGTGCCTTTTAATCAGATTCTAGAGTTCCCTATATTTTTGGAAGTTGTCAGGAGATTTGGTTTTGATCCAGAGTTTTCATGTGTTATTTCTTTTGTGTATTAGAGACCTAGTATAGATAGTGAGACAAGAAGAGCACCGAGATTTGACACTGACCAGTCTGGGAATGGCAAGAGAGTTAAATATGCTAAGGAAGATGAAGTTAAATTGAAGTACAGCTTCATCTAGAGGTTGGGTTGATAAGAAGGACCAGTTTATAGCTAGGAGAGAATTTTTAAAAGACTCAGGGTCAAAGTTAGTTAGCTTTCAGCATTCCTTAAATTGTTGAGGTTATGAGTGATTGGGGGAGAATCTTTGGCTGTGGATTGGGCTGTGGTCACTTATGCAGTCTGGGAGGAATTCAGGGTAGTGATAGAGGTGAGGATTAGAAACAAGAATCAAGTCAATGATCGAGCTCAAGTTAGTGGGCTTATGATGAAACGTGGGGGAAGATATAAGTTAAGTGAATCTGTACAGGTTTATGATGGCAGTAGGGAAGTTAGAGCAGAGGGGTAGCCAACTGATGTTGACCTCATCGAGAATTATGGTCTTATTGGGTATACTGTCAGACATCAAGGGGAGAATCTGTTCTAATAGGGTATTTTACCTCCTGGGGTATGTAGATGGTGACTATAAAATGAACTTCACATCACTATGGTAAAAATGAAAAGGAACTGCATAAATGGAACTGGTTAATTATAGCTATCAAGTATTACTCATTTGTATATCTTATTTTGAGGATTACAGCTATGAGTTACTACTGTTCCCTTTCAGTAAGCAATTTCATTTAAATGTAATAACCCCAACTATAACTGTGGCCCTCATTCAATAACTTTAACCCTAACTCTAAAACTATGTCCCTAACATATCCCTGAAAACTGTAACCCTAACACTATCATTCACTATCCATTAACCCTAAATGTCTACCCCACCTATAACCCCAAAACTCTAACCATAACGTTGAAATACTATCTTTAACCTTAGCACTCAAACTATAACCCTAAATGTTTATCCCTAAACCTAATCTTAAAATTCTAACCTTAACCCTAAAATTACATTTTAATCCAAACACTAAAACTCTGTCCCTATCCCTAACCTTAAAAATCGAATCCTAATTCTAAATACTTCCAAAGGATATAGTTGAGAAGAAAAGTTGAGTAAAGAATCATCTGGCTATACCACATGACTTCCATTGTAGCTTAAAACTGGCACACTGTTCACATTTGTAGTGTAACTCACATTTGCTCTACGTCCTCACAGCCTCAAGTCACTAGCTAAAAAAACTATTGGCAGGTAATTTTTCACTTAACATAGATTGCTTTGGCAGAGAGGTTTATCATCAATGAATATCTAATCTATTTTTCCCTTGTTGGCATTTTAGATTTTGTCTGATAATGTTAAAGTTTAGGAAATCTACTATTTTCTTTGCTCATTTATTGTCCTTTCGCATGCTATATGGATTTTTTGTGCACCTCTTGGCTATAGAAATATGGAGTATTAAAATTGTGCATATCTTATAAATAGCATTAGTATTTATACTAAACACCTCCAAAATCATATAATGGCCATACCATTTAGCAGATCAGCTTGGTTCAAGATGTCATATGTCAAATGATGCCATTCATAGACCTTTTTTTGCAGGATTATAAACAGAAAATAAGCAAAAGATCACAGATAATACACTGGACTCCACTTTCCATTAAGACAGACCCTAAATCTGGCAATGAATTAACTCCTAACAAAGAGCCCTCATACAAGATATAGTCTTTCCCTTAATAAAAAGAAAAAGAAAATTGGGGGACAAAAATGATACAATTCTTGCGCTACTATAGCTTTTTAGCATACATAACTTTAGGGCTACCTGTCTACATCTCTTGAGATGTAGTACTCATAGTCACAACTTCCTTACAATAGAATTGACTCTGATACATAAAGGAATGAACTCATATTAAGTACCTCATCAAACCATTCATTCCTTTGTTAATTGATTCTAATGAAGTCTCCTTAAGGAAGATGAAAGTGCTTAATCCCAGGATTTATTGTTCTTGATTTTTGTTTTACTTCAATAAATTGTGTTTTGCTGCATTAATTTTTCTGCCACTTGATTATCCTCTGAAAAGGGGATTTTACATAAGAGTGACAGCCTTTATTGGAACCGGACTGTGGACTTGTGTTTTTTGATGGATTCTTACCTTCACTTCAGTTTATATGTCTCACAATTGTCAGTTCCATTCATTATACTACTTCAGCCCCCTGCTGATTTAATTTCACATTTCCTTTATGTTGATTTTCAGTCATCAGTAATATTGATCAAGTAGGTAATCTGCTTTTCAACCTTCTAGCCATCAACCCTGAGCATTAAGAGGCTGAGTCCATATATTGCAGAATTCCTCTGTTTCAAAATTGCAAGATGATAGTCTTGATAACCTTTCCATCAGCCATTTTTTATGGTATTTTAACTGTTTGTAAAGTTCCTTCCAACTGTACATTTCAATAAGGATAGTGTGCCTTGGCCATTATATGCTTGACTTTGCACTTTTCTCTGATCTGTGTATTGCAGACCATTGTCAGTTAAAACAACACCAGTCATCACCTAGTTATAGAATACAGAATTTGATCACTAATTCCACTCCTACATGCTATGCCTGCTAGTGTGGTTATTTCAGGAAACTTGGAATAATAACCACACAGATAAGATACATGACAATATGCATCAAATCCATATCTAATTTGCTCCTTACTGGTATTGTATATATTCCTTACTTTTGCACCATTGTTTTCATTTGAAATGACATTCCTGTACAAAGCATTATATTGTTTGCTTTCTCTTTGCACTTTGTTGCTCCAATATGTGATTAATATATTTTCTTTGGCATTTGTCTTCTTGGTTTATTAAGAATTATTATTTCCTTAGCCTTCAACATCAAAGCCTGGACACAAATTATTTCTTCCCCAAAAAGAAAAAAAAAATTAGGCTTATTTACTTAACTAAGCAATGAAAACAAATTCACTGGAACCACGCTAGCTAAAACAAAGTCCAGAAATCCAAATATAAATTCCAAAGTTTATTATGCAACCTTAGCAGTTTCACTTAAAAAGCTTCATTAGGCAGTAACAGAAATAGAAGTAAATCAGTTTAAATAATACAAGATCAAAGTTACATGTGAAATAAGTCACATGATAACATTTTTCAGAGACATACACTGTTGGTAACAGTTTTCTATCTGAACAGATCTCTTTGTACACTCTTGTAGGATCACATCATAGGATCTTGTAGGATCACATCTCCTATAGTATCCTGCCTGGATATACTTGCAGCACAAATGACCCTTTCACATCATTGCAATTTAATGTTACAGCATCTGTAACTAGTCTTAGGAGTATTTCAAAACTGTTTTATTATTTATATCTGCATTCCCAAATTATGCCTTGCTTTAAACACTTTCTTTTAGGCATAGCTGTTTTAAGCCTCATGTGTAACTCTAGAAATACACTGCATCATTCATAAGAGCTTCTTTAATACCTACTTTTTTGTTTGCTTTTTGTTTTGGCATTTGCATAGTTGATAATTTTTTTCTGGATCAGGTTTCAGGATGATATTAAACTGCGATTCATGTATTTTAGCTTTTGCACTCTTATCCTACTTTTGCTCTTGTTTAAATTAAACTTAAAGTTGAAGTTGTGCAGTTTAACTTTGTTAAACAGCTGAATCAGTCTTTTGTCATGCTTTTCTCATGCTTGACCCCACACAAATAGATCATTAGTTATAGTTGCATCACCTTACAAGTCTTCAATTATTTGGCTAAAAGCTTTGTCGAACATTAATGGGGCAGTGTCTAGCAAATGGCAGAGATGTCTAAGGCTGTGAGCTGTAGCCCCTGTTGTACAGGATTTGATTACCTTACCCCTCATTTGCTTGCTGCATTAACTTGAGCAAGTCATGTAGGAAAACTAGGAATTTCGGCTAGGTTCTTCAATGGACCTCTGGCCTATAAGTGCAGCATCCTCCTTTTAGCTTGAGAGATGAAATGCTAAAGAGAAGTCTAAGGAATATGTACTTTCTCACAATGTTTTAAATACATTATTTAGGTCTTGCTTCTTCTAGTTTCATGTTCTACTAACCTTGGCTTGTTTCTTGTACAGAAAAAAAACATCTTATTAATTGATTGGATTACTGATTCTAATAATACAGTTGTCAAGGTTAACATATTGATTACATTGTTCATTATTTTTTAATTTTGTAGAGACATATGCAAAATGCTGCAGTTCATATGTGTCTGTTTAATGTAATTATTGGTTTAATGCTTCAGTTTCCCAGTAAAAGAGTCAGAGTGGGTTATACTGACTGGCAGTAATTATGCTTTCTCTAAGATGCTGCAACCTCAGAATGAGAATATTTAAATTTGAGGGGTGGGGGCTTGCCTCTCATATGGAGGTGCATGGGAGAATACCACTGCAAAAATTATGTAAAAATGTTAAATTTGCTGTTATTGCTTATGATTTTAAGTACTGATTATCCAAAGTACTTGAGCTCCTGCAATATGAAGAAATGCTGTCATGAAATACTGTAGTCACTAGGTGTGACGATTTCAATGATCAATGCTACTTTTGTCTTCTTTTCTTGGACCATTATACCCGGCTTTCTAGCATCTATCTTTTGAACTGTTGGTATTGGGTGATCCCATGTGATATAAACTTCATCATTTTCTATGATTCTTTGTGGCTCAAGTTTCCAGTGTTTTTCAACAACTTTGGTACCATAATGTTTGCACAATCTCCAGTGTAACATTCTCACCACATTATTACGCCTTTCAGTATACAGTCCCTCTGCCATTAGTGCGTCACAACCATCAACAAGGCATGTGACTGTTTCCAATTTGGTTTTACAAAACCTACATATGTCTGTTTCTCCCACATGCTCAATGGACTTTGTAAATCAGTTTGTAAACCAGCGTGTATGTAGCCCACTATCTTCAGCTGCCAATATTAACCTTTCATTTCTTAATGTGAATTCACCTCTCCTTAACCATTCCTGTGTTCGTTCTTGATCAACATGAGGTTCTTCCAGAAGTTTTCTTTACTTGCAACTATATTTATGTTTTTTCCACATTTCTTGCCTTCTCATCTGGTCTTTCAACTTATATTCTTTCTTTTGTTTTTTAGCACATTCAGTTGCTGCCTGTTTTTATCTACTTCTGGTTTAATTTCCATTCCTGCTTAATGTCAATATGCTTCTGCTAAATTAAGCAGAGATGTCATCTTAGCATAGCTCTCATCATTCCATCTCCAAAATGAGGGACACTAGCCCTCATAATGTGGAACAAATGGGCAAAAATGTGGAACACATACTAATGGTTTACTAACAACTTCAGCTAGGAAGGTCATATAATGGTTAAAATATGCTGGTTTTACGTATAAAGAAGATCTTTTAATGAATTAATATGATTAATTTCTATTTACTATGGATTTCACTTAAAAAAATTCCTAACACTGAATGTGTGACAGACTCTTTGAATGTGGAACTTTGAGGAACTTGGAGGAACATGAACTTTCTAAGACCCCAAATGAGGTACGTTCCTCGTAATGAGGTACACTTGAGAGGTATGCATGTTAGATTTATTTTCCTCATGTTTCAAAACTTTCACTAAATTTGGATCGTGTGAGGTCAGCAGATATGTGTGGAATCCCATGATTGCAGATCTATACATGCAATCAATTTCAAGGAGGACCATTCCTCCTTCAGAATGGGGAATATATAATCTTGATATACACTGATTATTATAAATCATTTGGTGAGCATGAAGCATCCTTCTTGTTTTAATATCCAATCTATCCAACACTTTTTGGGGCCAATCAATCACTCTAAAACTATAAGTTAGGACAGGAAGAGTAAATTGATTTATGACTTGGATCTTGTTCCTAGATGTCATTGCTGTTTTTAGGATTAATTTAAGTCTTCTAAAGTACCCCTTACTGAGTTTTATTCACATTTGTTTATGTTTTATTGCTGATCCTTCATCACTTCCCAATTATTTATACACTCCCTCTTGCTCAAGTTCTTTTATATCACATTCTTGTCCCAAACTGATGTTTTCCTGGTGATGCAGTTTTCCTTTTTTAAAGGTTGCTTTTGCACATCTATCAAGACCAAATTACATTAAAATATCATCTGAAAAAGTTTTGACAACCTGTAGCTGTGCTTTCAGTTCCTCATCTGATGAGCTATACAGTTTTAAATCATCGACAAAGAGAAGATAAAAAGTCATTAGACTTTGTTGTTTTCTAGAAGCCTAATTGTAGCCATGGCCTAAGCTGTTAAGTAAACAGCTTAATGGATTAAAGTCAAGGCAGAATAGCAACGGTGACAGAGAGTCACCCTGGAATATCCCCCTTTGGATTTTTATCCCTGGGATAAAAATATGTTCATCTGGATGTAAAGGTTTCCCTTTAAGCACAATCTCATGGTTGTCCATGTATTACTCTGATGTCTCAAGGACTCACTAGCAAGGTTATCAATATACTGGACCTAATGAAGCATCTGGGAAAGGTCTTTCCTCAGTGACTAGTTTGCCAGATGTGCCATACATACATACATACATACATACATACATGCAAACATACATATATACAAATACTTCAAGTATAGGTATTGATGCCCTTCTTGCCTGCTAATATACCAAAACAGTTGTTCTCATAATAAGTGTCTAGGCTGTTCTTAAAAATATCTAAACCAGTGCCTGCTTTACTGTAACTCGGTAGTCTGTTCCATGCATCAGATGGTCTCTCTTAACATACTTCTCATTCCTGTAAAATCTTCTACATAGGTTATTTGATGAGCCTTTACTACCTTTGATAACCCCAAACACTCCCACAGATAGTTGCCTCGAAATGCCCTACATACCAGAATAAGGTTTCCTCTTACATATCTGTGAGACACTGTACAAGTTCAGATATTTATAGTAACTTGAATTTTCACATTCATGGATGTCCTTGGTATATTTTTTCTGTACTCTTCCCAGTTTACTCATGCTTGTTTTCTTGTAAGGTTCCATATTGTTATTCCATACTCAGGCTTAGGTCTAATGTACAAACAGACATTGACTTCTTCATTTCGGATTTCCTAGACTTTACAAATCTTTTTATACAACCTATAATTCTATAACTATCATTACCCATTTGGTTGATATGATTAGAATTTCAAAGCTTGATCTACTACCCATACACCCAGGTCCTTAAATGACTCTAAAGTTTCAATCACTGTGTGCTGTATTAAATATTCACCTTTCAATTTATATCTTCCAAATATTAACTCTGTTCCATGCATCAGATGGTCTCTCTTAACATACTTCTCATTCCTGTAAAATCTTCTACATAGGTTGTTTGATGAGCCTTTACTACCTTTTGATAACCCCAAACACTCCCACAGATAGTTGCCTCTAAATGCCCTACATACCAGAATAAGGTTTCCTCTTACATATCTGTGAGACACCGTACAAGTTCAGATACTTATAGTAACTTGAATTTTCACATTCATGGATGTCCTTGATATATTTCTTCTGTACTCTTCCCAGTTTGCTCATGCTTGTTTTCTTGTAAGGTTCCATATTGTTATTCCATACTCAGGCTTAGGTCTAATGTACAAACAGACATTGACTTCTTCATTTCGGATTTCCTAGACTTTACAAATCTTTTTATGCAACCTATAATTCTATAACTATCATTACCTATTTGGTTGATATGATTAGAATCTCAAAGCTCAATCTACTACCCATACACCCAGGTCCTTAAATGTCTCTAAAGTTTCAATCACTGTGTGCTGTATTAAATATTCACCTTTCAATTTATATCTTCCAAATATTATATGCTTAGTGTTTGATTTATTTATCATAGTAAATTTAGTCAATTATTCAATCTACAATCCACTCTGCTACAGGCCCCATGAGGAGCTCAGTGTCTCTCCAACCTAACACCACTCCTAAGTATTCAACTGCGGTACCACCTTTATCATTGTTATAAGAAAAGCACAGTCTGGGTCTGAACTGTCTGCAAACAACTAAAGTTAACTTTAAACCTAACACCACTCCTAAGTATTCAAATGCAGTACCACCTTTATCATTCTTATAAGTAAAGCACAGTCTGGGTCTGAACTGTCTGCAGACAGCTAAAGTTAACTTTGAACCTAACACCACTCCTAAGTATTCAACTGTGGTACCACCTTTATCATTCTTATAAGAAAAGTGCAGTCTTGGTCTGAACTGTCTACAAACAGCTAAAGTTAACTTTGACTATGTGTCTACCTGTTTGAGCCAATATTCATTTTCCCCTGGAGAGCACTCTGCTTTGGCTTGTATGCAGCCCCCCCCCTACACACACACACACACACACACACACACACACACACACACACACACACACACACACACACACACACACACACACTCATCTTCCATTTTCTCTCTTATTCCATTCTGTTAGAAAATAGTAACCATAACTGATAAATACTGTGTGTTTGTTAATTTAAACTGAGACCAGAGTAGCCTACTGATACAAGGTTATCCTGTTTTTCCACCTGAGAAATGGTTAAGAAATTACTTACAGTTTCAGAGCAGTCCTTGGTCAATTCTGATTGTTTCTTAAACAGAATTTTTTTTTTTGCTTTGGCTCATTAGAAGCAGTACAAAAGAACTGCCTGCTCACACCCTTGTTCTCCCCCTCCCCTTCCTCATTTATTACCTTAAGCCAACCCCAAGGTTAATAAATATTACCTGTGACAGGCACCATTTTTAAAACTACAACCACCTTTTATCACTATCATATGTTCATGTATCAGTTTACTCTGTTAGCTGATTGTTTCCAGCCCCTCATAAGAGCAACTAACAGAGTCTCTGCCCACTCCGCTCCTCACCCTGCCCCCTATTCCCTCCCACCCCAGTGGTCCTACCTTTATTACACTTACAAACCCCTTCCATCTTTCCAATAACCAACCACAGTGCTAACCCAACACTACCTCCTCCATCTTCCCACTACTATCACTCCTCCTCAGCTAACATGTACAAGCATACCTTACCTATGCTCACTGCATGCACTCTCCTTGCATATCTTACATCCTACCAAAGCTCCATCATTCCCCCACTCAACCACTACCACTGTACTACTACTCACACCACCACTCATGTCTCACCCTCACTCAGCTCCTCTCCCACCAACTCAAGAACCATCCCTATGCAGCCCCCGCATATTCTACCAAATATATTACTCAAATATAAATCATCCCTACAACTTAACATAGTAACCCTCCCACCATACCTATTACCCACAGAGCACAGTCATAACGTTTCCCTAATAAACAAACACATTCAAAAACTGAGAAAACTAATAACCTCATGCATATCAAAACTAGCCCTAAGTGGAGACATCCACCCCAACCCTGGCCATACCATCTCCAACCCCAATCCTCATAATCAGACTAAAAACCACAACTTCTCCCATATCACAGCCAATAGAAAGCCAAGTGACTTCCTTCTACTAAGCCTAAATATTAGATATATATCCAACAAAGTTAATGAACTCCATGCCACCATAGACTTGTACATCCCAGATATAGTCATCCTGACACAAACCTGGCTAAAACCTCACATTACCAGTGAGCAAATACTCCCTACCAGTTATGGCATACTAAGAGTAGACCAGCTAAACAAGAAAGGAGGTGGTGTAGCTATAATATTTAAACAGCATCTAAACATCCATATCTTAAAATCATCAGCTCCACAAATAGGCAATGAAGAAATAATATATACCAACCTCAAAATAAACCAAAACAAAACCATCAACATAATTGGATGCTACTTCCCACCTGGCCAAAATATCCCTCCAGTAGAAAACCTCCTCAGCTGGTCTACCCACCATCTCCCCCAAAGACACTATAATTTTAGGTGATTTCAATATTGACTGGCAATCCTGTTCTGGCAACCATCCAACCCATCATGTAAACCTTCATGGCTTCACCCAACTAGTCCAGTCGCCAACCAGGATAAATAAAAACTTCAGAAAGCACACTACCCTGGAATGGATACTAGTCAGTAAGAGCCCCCGGTCATATATAACAGGCTGCATATCAGATAGCCTCAGTGATCACTCCCCAACATTCCTACTCAAAAAATACCTATACCAAGCTAACCCTGTCATCTACCATCAAATAAGTAAAAGACTAAACTTTAACCCACTCACATTCATCTCATCCCTCAAAGAATGTAACTGACATCCTCTAAAGTACCTCATTCTTGATGATGCAGTTGAATATTTTAATACTACATTCCTGAGCATCCTTAATTACCATGCCCCCATAAGACTTTCCAGAACCAAAGCACAACCCTCCCCATGGCTACAGAAAACCACTAAGTCAGAAATGAAAAAAAGGGATAAAGCCTGGGAGCATTGGCGCAAAACCAAAAACCCCTCAACTAGACAGAAATTCCTAGAGCTACGCAATAGAGTCAAAAAGCTAATAAAACAGGACAAATTCCAATAGTACCAGTCTTCCGTAGGCTACTCCCAACACAGCCCCAAACAATTCTGTTCCTCCATAAACTCCATCCTCCAGCCAGGTAAAGTCAGTACCCCTCCTCCTAACATCCCTCACTCCTTCGAAAATATTGCTACCTCATTCAACACACACTTCACACAAACCATACTATCACTAGCTAAACAACACAACCCCCCTCCCCTCCAACCCATACCTTCAACTAATAATCTCCCCACTGCCTTCTCTTTTTCCTCCTGTACCTACCTCCAACATAAAAAAGCTCTGAACTAAACTGAAGCCCACCAAATTAGCAGCAGACAACCTCCCAAGTGAATACCTACAAATTGCAGCTGATGCTCCGGCCTACCCAGTATCCATCTTGATTAACCGATCTCTGTCAGAAAGTTACATTTCCACACTGTGGAAAGTATCACATATAATTCCCCTCCACAAAGGCGGCCTCTCCACAGAACTATCCAATTACCATCTCATAGCTATTCTCTCTCCACTCTTTAAAATATTAGAGAGATGCATACACTCTCAGGTCTCAGACTACCTCCTTACTAACAACCTCCTTTCCAATACTCAGCATGGTTTCCAACCAAACCATAGCACCATCACTGCCTTACTCTCCTTTTGTAACACTATCCTTTGGCATAAAAACAATGGCTCTCTCTCCTCAGCTACTTTCCTAGACCAATCTAAAGCATTTGACATGGTCCCACACAAACAACTCATCTCTGTCCTTAGTAACCTATCCTTCTCTCAGTCACCAATTGGTTTCAGAGTTACCTGTCTGTCTGCAAACAATCTGTTGTATGGCAGAATGACATATCTCCCCAATTACCTGTCTCCATAGGGGTTCCCCAAGGATCCATCCTTGGACCCCTACTCTTCTCTGTTTTCACCAATAATCTAGCCTCTTCCACCAAACATGGCACACTCATGCAATACGCAGATGACTCAATCATCATCTGCTCAGCCCAGCCTCTACCCAAACTGCAAAAAGTCACATCGGAAGCCTTTTTCTCTGTTGAAACTTGGTTATCTGGTGCTCAATTAATACTCAACCCAAACAAAACTAAACTACCCATATCCCAACCCACCAAACATACTCAAAACAACTCTCACTTTAACATCACAGCAAAAGACAACACTACTATATACCCAACAGAACACACCAAATTGCTAGGAGTGGAAATAGACAATAAACTAAATGTTGACATTCACATATCTATGACCATAAAAAAAGTCCACAAAAAACTAAGAGCGTTATACAGAAATAAGCAACTTCTCACCAAAGCAGCAAATATTTCAGTAGCAAATTCCCACCTTATTTCCACCCTACTTTATGCCTCTCCAATATATACCAACCTAAGGCAATGCGATCTAAACAAGCTAGAGACCTGCTACAACAAAATCACCAAATTCGCCACAGGGGCATCCTACTGTAGTCACCACTATCTCTCACTTGCTGGCTTGAACTCCCTCACCTCCTTCAATGCTATCAACTCTCACTTGCCCACAAACTAGTAAACCAGCCACTAAATGTCCCATCCCTACAGAATCTACTCCAACCCTATCACACCACTAGACCACTAAAATCCAGCAACAAAAGTAACTTGCAGATCACTAATGCCAATAGCTCTGGTGGTGAAGCACTATTCTCTTGTGCCATAGCCAAATTATGGAACTCCCTCCCACCCACAATTACCTCCGTACCATCATGCACCCACTTCAAAACTTTACTAAAAGTGCATCTAAAAACATGCTGGCTATGCCCTTGCAACTCCCACTCTAATATCACCCACCCCATCCAACCACTACCTTTCTTTCCACCCCACTAACTACCTTGATTATAGCAAGCTCAGATGCTCATAAGTCTAGTACTTATTATACAGCAGGAACTTCTTATTGTAAAAATTGTTAATGTCTGTTATGTACTTTGCAGATAAAGATTCTAGTTGTCTACTGATGTACTATGTTCTTCATCTGTAACTATGTCTGTAATTAATTGCTATGTTAATCAAATTGTTAATCGTTATGTAAATCCAATGTAACTACTGTTTGTTTATTTTAACTGTGGAGCTTTTCTCCCCGGGCCTCCGCTGAAAATCGACTATGTCAAGTCAGACACTCCCGGTCAACAAATGTAAATAAATAAAATAAATATACAAGTTATTTTGTAGATATGCTCTATCCGTAACACATGTAGTCAGTTTACCCAATTTCAAGTCATCTCCATACAGACTGTAGAACACCTCAGATGAAAAAGATAGATCTGAAAGATACAATCTAAACAGGTATGGGCCTATAACAAACTAACCCTAAATTTCACCAATGCATTTGCTGTATGATACTTGTCATGCCCAATGTGTAAGCCTTAAAGCTATCCATCTTATCAAGAAGACATCAATACCTAGTTGTTCTAATTTATTGATCAGTGTTTTCAGTATGACCCTGTCAAATACTGAAGTTAAATCTATGTAAATTACATTACAGTACAATTTTTCGTTCTTAGCTGTTATTAATTTGTTAGAGAATATCGTGTTACAAGCTGTAATACATCCATTTTCATGGTGATATATGGTTTCAACTCAACCTTTCTAGTTCTTACAATAACTCATCCAATATTAACTTCTTTATTATTTTTCCAGAACATGAAAGGAAACTTAAGGGTCTGTCTGACTCTAGGCTTATCCTATTCTACTTTTCCTTAAAGACATGTTTAAGAAGTGCATGTCTCCAATTTTGAGGAATCTCCCCATATTTATACAACCTAGCAAATAATAGATATAATGGTATAAGGGTATAATGGCACAGTAAGTTCTTGCTGAAGTGTTCTCATGTCATTATTACTAATTCTGTATCCACCCTGTGCTTTGTTTGGATCCAGTTTACATAGATCTTTTTCAATATAGTCTAATTTGATTTCAGTATCTGAGGTTACCTGGATGCCAGTTGGACAGTTTATCACCCCCCTTGTGGAGCCAAACTGTTTTGCATAAGATTTTGTAAATATATCTATAATCTGCTGTATCTGAGAATAAATTTTAGAATCTACACACACAGTTTATCAATTTGAATGTCTTTACTCCTTCCACATCTTATGTATCTATGAAATGGTTCTTATTATGGTCAATCTCTTTATATAATTTTTCTTCAAATTTTTCTTGATCTTGGCTCACACTGTGTTTGCCTGTCCAGCTTGTTTATTTCATTTTTCAAAGTTGTGTTCAATCTAGTTTTCATTTCTTATATTTTTTTCTCTCACCTTAATCAAATATCTTGTTCTTATGGAAATATATCCTCCTGATGTTGTGTGTTTAGATCCTAATGTTAAAATATTTTTGATTTTTTGCATTTAGACAATTTCTCGTTCAAAACTTTCCACATTCCTTCTGCACTTTTTCCACTGAACACATCACTCCAATTAATTTTACATAGTGACTGTTCTGCTTCCATATAATCTGTTATTAATCTTTTGTGCATTGGTTTAGATTTCAGTTTGGAAGAATTATCTATCAACACATTAACATTCATACCCCCATGATCACTGCACATCAATGGTGGTAAAACCTAAGCTAAAGTAACAGTAATTTCTTTAGGAACACAAACATATGTCCAGTACATTCTGTTCCGTGGTAGGCTTTTTTACAATCTGAAGCAATTGTTGCCCCTGAGTATACATTGTGAATAGTTTCCTTACTGAAATTGTTAAATCAATTTTATTCCAGTCTGTTTCTGGGAAATTTAAGTCCTCAGCCACCATTATTCTTCTCTGCCTTGTTTCATGCAAGAAATGTATGAATTTCTGTAGGTCATCTGCACTTGACTTTCATGGTCTATACACTCCAGCAATTGTTATATGTTCCAAGGGTATCTTTATTGTCACAGTTACACAGTCTATAGTATTGGTGTTATCATTGAACATGTAATAATCACAGGTCTCATGACTACCTTTAATCCCTATCATAGCATCCCCACCTGATGTTTTGCTAGAATGTCTGTTACAGTAAAACAATATTTATACCCTGACAGAACTTATTTCTAGTCATTGTTCTTTAACAATTATTCACAAACAATCTTGTGGGAGAATAGTAGTCTGTGGACTGTTACATTTTTGACATGGCAAAAGTCCTGCCTTGTGCTTCTGAAATATTGCAAAATACCAGTTGCAAAAATCCTCTTCCCTGATTTTGACAAGTATACACCATCCTTTCTGAACACAAGTATGCCTCAAATTAGGCTCAGATGCTCTGCATGTTTCCATTTTTAAAACAGAGCATTTTTTTCATGTCGCTATTGAATGTTCCTTATCTTTTGTCAGATATAAGCTTCAGTTCCTCTAACAGTTGACTCTCCAGTTACAAAAATATCTTTTGTGACCATATCTGAAGAATCTTTAACTTCTAATTCAGTAATATCTGCCTTATCAGTTGTTACAAAGGAATGATGTTCATCACCATTAGTCTTATTAATTCCACTGTTTTCAGTGCTGACTACATTTTCAAGCATGCAATTCTCATCCAGATAGCTTTCTACATCCACACTTGAGCTACGTTGTCAACATTAGTCTTTAACCTTGTTTTTCCTATAGTAATGTTCTTCGGTCCTTCCATTAATTTTGACTTCTTCCTTTTCACCTGCCCCTTGCCTCTTTATTCGACCTTCTCTTTTGGAAAAATGATGACTTGTTTTCTGTAGAAAGAAGGTTTTCTGATATAAAAAATGTATCATTCTCTGTAATCTGTGTGTTGCATAATAAAGCAGTGCCTTTTTAGTATGTGTCCTTTTTGCTTTACAGATATTTATCATTATCACATATTGGGTAGACAATTATCAGTTTATTTTTCTTCCTTGTTATTTGTGGTGAACTTATTCTTTTCTTTTTTTTATTTTCTTCAATCCATGGTTTGCTGAATACTTGTATCCAGAATTCCAAAGCTATCAGTTGTACTGTCTTGTTCAAAAGGGATTTAGTGATCTTTGCAGACAATAGACATTTCTTTACCTGAATGTGTTCTTTGCCTAATATCATTCATATCATCACTCCAGTCATAAATATATGTTACAAATGTTTTCCAAGCTGTGCCATTTGCACAAGTGCAATTGTAATACCAACTCTGGATTTACTACTAATAATGGTAAGCAAAACATCCAATGTTTGACATGAGGAACACAGATCACCAGTATTATCTGGTCTTACCTTTAAATATATATAGTATTTAGTACACTGTACAAGATACTTGGACTTTAGAAAATCATTAATGGCATACTCATTTAAGGAATCCGTATTCAGTTGCAAATGAATAAAGAATTATAAAATAAAAGAATAATCAAAATCAGTTACCACAGAATTCAAAGAGAATTTAAATCTACTTCTATGAGAAAAAAATCACAAACAATATACAACTAAATATTAAATCAAGTACAGTAAAGTTGTTGGTCCACACCCTGATTCAAAGCTGCCACTCCCCCCCCCCCCCCCATCTGTAACTCCTACCTCTGCTGATGGTGATTTTCCTCCTGGTGATCTGAAAGACACAAACAGGGGCCCAATATAACTGTTTAATAACAAGCAAGGCAAAACACACACGTATGCATGCTAAGCTCATTTGATGTAGATTGTGGTCAAATACTTTGGTAATATCATCATGGAAAAAATGGTGTGAGACTTACTTTTTTGTAATTATATTGATGTAGCTAATGTAATTTCAGTGAGTCACAACACCCCTAAACCATATAGCTGAAAGCCACTTTCAATAATCCAGAAACAAAACTTTGTTTTAGCAGAAAGGGGAGCAAGCAGGGGTGGCCCGTGCTATTGGACTGCTGGACTGCAGCCCCCTCAACTTAATAAAGAGAAAAAAAATTGAAAAATCACAGACTGTCACACATGCACACTATAGTCCGGACTGACAGTGGATTTGGATTTATGCTACAGGTAAGTGTGTGTGTGAAAATGCCCCTCCTGCAGTGTTTGTGTGTAAATGCCCCTGGTGCAATATACTGGTGGTTAGACTCATGGTGGTGTGGTAGGGAATACCTCAGGATTGAACCCTGTACCTTGTATGCAGGTGTTAAAGAGGTGAATTCCCTACCCACCACCATTTGTAAAAAAATTGCAGATTTTTGCCTGATATTTGATCTGATCTGTTCCTCATAATATCAGTAGTTTGTAAATGTTGCAATGCTTGATATTTGATGGTGCAGTGGTAGCATTGTTGCCTTACAGCTACAGCTTCTCAGGTTTGATTCTTGGCTGGGGTGCCGTCTTTGTGCGGTCTGTATCTTCTCCCTGTTTTGGTGTGGGTATGCTTTTGTGTCCTCCAGTTTTACAAAGACATGTCTGCATTATTTCTTTCTGGGCCTCTGCTAAAATTGTTTTTTTTCTTCCAAGTCAGACTGTCCTGATTAACAAATGTTAAATAAAATTGACAGGCATTTGAATTTCAGACTTCAGGTTTCTGAATGTTTAACTCCTTCCCTATTTGATGGTGCAGTGGCAGTATTGTTGCCTCACAGGTATAGGTTTTCTGGTTTGATTCTTAGCTGGGGTGCCTTCTGTGTGGAGTCTGCATCTTATCCCTGTGTTTGTGTGGATTTGCTCTGGTGTCCTGCCATTTTACAAAGACATGTGTCTACAGTATTTCTCCCTGGGCCTCTGCTGAAAATTGTTTTTGTTCCGTCAGAAGTAAAATTGACAGGCATTTGAATTTTAGACTTCATATTCTTCAGAAAATGCATAGTAAAACAACTTTGTATTCTAGCAACAAATATATAGTAACACAACCTTTTATTATAGCAATTCTCTAAGTTTATAAGAAGACTATTTGAAATTTGTCCTTATTTTTGGGATTGTATTACCCTGTTATTGGCTTTGTCCAGGTTTTTGTGCTAAGGTTGACAGCTATGGCAAGAACTGAATTCACTGAATATGTTTGAGGGCTGTATTCCCTCATTACTGGGTTTGCTCAGGTGTTTTGTGCTAAGAGGCTGACAGCTATGGTGAGAACAGAATTCATTAAATGATAGCCATCTAAGTTTCAGTCTTCCTCTCTTTCACAAAGCAGCTGATTTGGTGTAGTGGTATGTTGCTCTGACTGTTTTGCACAGGGACCTTGGCAGTAAAATGTATGGTGGTAACACAGCATTTTTCTTTTACAAAGCATGTGATTTGGCATAGTGGTATGTTGTTCTGACACTTTTGCACAGGGACCTTGGCAGTAAAATGTATGGTGGTAACACAGCATTTTATTCTAGCAGCTTTCCAAGATTATACAAGCAATGTTAATGTGTCCCTGGTTTTTGCCCTTTTGACCCACCCCAATAAATTTGGCTTTTTCCAGATTTCTTGTGCTGTGAAGTTGAGATGCAGTTGAGTATTGAGTCGATTTTACAAGGAGCTGAGAGCTGCAGGGGAAGAGAAGTTTAGTGCTGATTATGCTAAGTCAGGTTGCATTGCTAATAGTACAACAGGCTGTGTACTTGCTTTGGATGCAGAAGGTTGTTGGTTCTACTCCCATAAGGGGTGAATGCTGCAGTACTGAAAATAAAGATACTAACTATGAGCCTGTTATCAGTTTGCCATCCATTTCCTATTGCAATATTACTAACTTATTTTTAATGTAATTTAGGCAATTTATTCCTCAGGGGCATCAGACACTTTATTTTTCGATGAAACCATGAAATATAAAGGTGATTGCTAGCAGCAACCTCATTACAGATTTATTTAATGTGGAATTATTTAGATGACTTTTTTACTACTTCAGAGATTGTGCATATTTACTGATAATGGTGGACTGCAGAATTGTGCATATTTACTGATAACAGTGGACTGTAGAAGTTTGAGTAGACTTTTATGATGGAAATGTTCTGAATTGGGAAGTTTTGTCATTGGTGCATGCGTTTTGTTTCATTGTTTACTGGAAAAATCTTCAAAGCAATAGGAAGGTGTATCAAAGAGCACATGTATGTTTCATATGCAAGGGGCCTATGATTTGAAAACAGCCCAGAATTAATCTTTATCTGCCATGGGTAAAATGTATTTTCTTTGAATGTGGGTTTCAATGTTGTTTCAATGAATGTGAGTTTCAATGGCAGAGAAGTTTTAATGCCAAGTTTGTTTAGCAGATGTCTTAGTGTTTATGCTGTAAAATGCAAAATAAAACTTTCAAATGAAGTTCAAATCATCATAGAAGTAAATCAGTATGCACGTTAGTGTTTATGGTAAATGGAGTGGAATAGCCAAGTAATGGATCATTGGAATGGCTGCAGGGGAAGGCTCCATTCGACCATGGCTTTGTGAGGGGGAAGGGCGGCAAACTTAGGCAGCCCCAGCTGAACCATACCTCCCAACTGTCCAGATTTTCAAAGAACTAATAGATTTTTTGCTTCTTATTTTTGGTTTGTTCCTCATAAAATTTGTGTTTTTCTGGCAAATCATTTAGGAATTAAGTCACTAAATAATGACACACTGAGTGTCAGACTTCATAACCTTCAGAAAAATGCATGCTAAAGTAAGACCTGTTCTATCTACTGTCTCAGTTTATACAAGAGCATTTTTTAGTAATGTTTATATGTTCCCCCAATATATTTGGCCTTGTCCAGATTTAATGCATTAACAGGTTGAGAGGTACATGCAAATAAATTGCTTTATAGAATTAGGCATAGCCAAACCTCTCAACTGTCCCTGAGTTTGGCTCAAAATGTTGCTCTTCCCCTAATGATCCCTCCGCAAAATAGCAATTTTGGAAGAAAACATGGAGGGTTTATAATTAAGAAATAACTGTAATAATCAGTTAGATTACTTTTATTTCAGAAATGCATGTAGAGTCTTTTATTTTGTCAGCTGCTCAAGTTAGCAGTACTAATATTAAAGTATCCCTTCTTTGACAGGTTCCCAGCTGTATTGTGTTGCTATTTTATATTTTTACATCACATTTTTGGTCCATTTTTCATAAAATTTTGTTTTTTTGGCAAATTAGTGACAAATCATTAAAGAATGAAGTTAGAAAATAATGACAGACATTTGAGTTTCAGATTTCATACCATTCAGAAAATTAATATTAATGCAAGACCTCTATTATCTTTCTAAGTTTATGAGAGCAATATTTTAAAAATTGTCCTTATTTTTGGGCCTTTGTCCCATTTCATTGTATGGCTTTGTCCAGATTTCTTGCTCTGAGGTTGAGAGGTATGACAAATGTGTCAGGGCCATCACAAGTCAGCCAGAGACATTTCAAACTGTGACATACTTGTTGCACCCCACTCCCCCATATAGTGACTCTGGATGTGTCGAAGCAAGGCAAGGAGTAGTTATGCAGTGTAAATGTGCAGAGTATCCCCCCATCCAATGTAGACACAAGTACTAGAGTGGCTTTTCATCTGTCCTTGATTTTTACATAATGGTCTGGTTTCTGTCATATTTTTTGTACTGTTGATTTATGCTTATTACTCAAAGTGCCTGTTGCTCTGTGTTTAAGTAGCAATACTTTAATGACCATTAGGTAAGCTTGGCTGAGATTGCAAGATGCAAGTAAGCTTTAATAAGCATACTGTTAAAGAATTGCCAACATTGAAAGCCTTTCTGTTGCCATGTAGGGAATACTTAACTAGATAATGTATAAGCCTTGGGTATTGAAATGCATATGCCAGTATTTGTAATAAAGGACAGGATTACATTATTTTAAGAGTCTCATTACACTTGGAGACTTCCAGTCATCTCTGCAGGCTTTACTCGTAAACAGAATGCCAAACGTGTGGTCCATAACCTGTACAGTAATCCTTTTAGTGTGGTCCATAACCTGTACAGTAATCCTTTTAAGCAATGTATCTTGAGCTTATTTCTTATTTACTTTTCATTTTTTACTTTGATCATGTTTTCCCCATGAAACAAGTAGATGTCAGGCAGCAGGTCTTTTGTTTGGATAAGGAACATTTTTACAAGTGGGGGCATCAGAGATTTCTACTGTAAGCATGTTACTTGGTACTTTAATAAAGCTGAATATAAATTATAATTAGAACTGCAGTGCAAGAAGTGGTTTGAGTTGAGTGCTGCTTGTTTTTCTTATACTTGATTTTGACTGGCATTCCATTAATGTATTTAAAAAAAGTAATTTATTTTTTCATGCCTCACAACCTTTTTTGTTTCCATCTAGATATTAAGCTGTCATGCAGCCAATGCATTGAAATATTTTTATTCTTCTACACTTCATTTTGTCTTGATTGGACTCTCATAATAACGGTTTGGCACCCAGGGCAGTATATTTAGTTTTTGTGGTTTTGAACATAGCTCCTCCCCTTTCTAGTTGGCCACACCCCTTCCCATTGACCCCACCCATTCAGCTGTCTCCTGCAGCCCTCCTTTGATTTGAAGTCACCAGCCGCCACTGGGAACAAGACCCCTTATCTCCCATATTGGTAGAAATCCCTATATGCATCTAATATACACTGACAGCATGGCTACACAATATTGGGGAAAAAGGCAGTCAATAAGCTCTGAAAGTCATTTTTAGCAATATCCATTTACAGTACTGGGGGCTCACATTAACAGCTCTGTAAATTGTTTTAGCATTGCTAGACTTAAAATACAAAGTATTTCAATGTAGCTTATTCTGGAGTTTGCTTGTGTCGTGCATGTTTTGGTGACAAAGGAGAAGCCCTGGTGAGCAAAGTCCAAAGCCCGGCATGAGGATTTGCAAGTGTAGCTATACTTAAGCAAGTCAAATTGCTATTATACCAAGCCAGCCTGCTATGTTATGTGTATGGTATGTCTCTTTAAAAATTATTTTGCATTATTTATTGTTCTGCAATATCCAGATGTTTGGCACTAAAGAAAAGTAGTCCACATTTTGTCATATACAGCTTTCTCTGGTGTAAAATTTGCAGAAATAAACATGTGCACTTTATATAAGGAATTCAGTAACCATGTGCAGTGCAGATCAGAGGTTAATATGAGTGAAAAAGTATCAGACTGAGTGAGACAATACTAACAGTCTATAGTCTGTATTAAGAATGCTAACACTGATGTTCAAGATGTAAACTAAAGAGTCACCACATTCTGCTGTGTATTGTCTCTAGAACAATGCAGCCATTAAGACTTTTTACTTTACAGTCTAAATCCACTGGATATTTTCCTGCATTCTGCAAGCTTGATAACATTTTAATGTGAACACTGTTTTAAAGGTAGCAGAAGCAGTAACATATAATATCTACAGATACACCTTCTAGTTTAATTTCAGCTTGCAGACAATGGAGTATTCACCAGAGCAGTGTTGACATAGGACAGTTGTCATAATCTTGGTAGAGCATGGAAACAGCAAGAGGTAGGGAGGAGATAAAAGTGATATTGAAGTTTGAATTGCAATCATATTATTTTTGGCTAAGGGAGCAATGCTGACTTTTGATAAAAGTGGATGGAGTTAAGAAATAAAAAAATGCTGTGTGTGTGTGTGTGTGTGTGTGTGTGTGTGTGTGTGTGTGTGTGCATGTGTGCACGTGTGCACGTGTGTGCGTGTGTGTGCATATGTGTGTGTGCGTGCATGTGTGCGTGTGTGTGTGTGTGTGTGTGTGTGTGTGTGTGTGTGTGTGTGTGTGTGTACTTTATGCTTTTAATCTGCTCCACCATTTCTCAATTCTCAGCTTCATCTTCCAGTTTCCCCCATTTGCTATTATTACAATTGTGTTAACTCTACTCAATTTTATCCCATGTACTTTCAGGTTTATATTCCATATTTGTTGAAATTCTTCTTCAGAGTCTGCCTGTAATGTCACATTATCTGAATACAGCAGGTTTGTTGATCTGTCTCCTCCAATCTGTTTGCTAACGTAATCCATAACCAGTAGGAACAGCAGTGGGCTCAGAGCTGGACCCTGAAGCACATGCACTCAAACTGTTTGTACTTGTTGTATTTAGCCTTTGTATATAGCCTACACTAATTCTACCAATGTTGCTGGGACTTTGAACCATTTTAAGACTCCCAAGTAATCTTTCTTGGGACCTAGTCATATGATTTCTCCAAGTCTAGGCAGGCCCATTTGGACTCTTTCTTAATCTCAAGCTTCTTCTCAACTATCTGTCTCACTGCAAAGATCAAGATGTTAGTGCTACATTTAAATCCAAACTGCTCATCTCCCATCTTACTTTGTACTGCTCTGCGTATTTGTTTTTCACTCATTATTCCCAGAACTTTCATACAGTGTTACAGGAATTTGATACCCATATACTGTCCACTGTGAATGTCCTCTTTGTTCTTGTACACTGGCACTAGGATACTTATTGCCCAGTCATCTGGGATACACCATTTTCTCCATACTGCTATCAGTAACCGGTGGAGCCATTTATCCCCTAAATCACCCAACAACTTGATCATATCTGCCTGACCTCATTTGAGCCTGCTACTTTCCCTGATTACATGTCCCTTAGTGCTGTTCTTAGTTCTTTTAGAATGGACTCCTCTTCTTTCATCAAAAGTACTTACTATTTCTTAGAAGTGGCTTCATCCAGACTTTTTTATGTGGTCCCCCTAGCTATCATATGCATTTCATAATTTACTTGCTGAAGTTTGTCATCTACAAGTCATTGTCAAAGTCAGCATCCAACACTGAAAAATGCATGCATGTACTAGTAACAGCAAAGGGTTGGTACGATATAAATGTATATAACTACTTAATGGCTGTAGTAATGGGCAAAGCACATGGTTAAAAATAAAAATATTAACATAAATACTGAATGAATAATAAATGATAACGTTCCTGAAATTTAGACCACAGAGCACCGAGTTATTAGCTATCCCCTGAAATGTGGGTAGGTTGTGCTGTTAGGAAACTACTTTAATGCAGGACACAACATTGTGTCATTACTGCCGTAACTACCTATAAATCTTGAAGTTTAGCTGTCTATTTGGATAGAGAGTGGGGATATCTCTCAGTTATTTCCCTCTCTGGTTTCCATTAGTACCAGTCTAAATGAGATATTGCTTTTTCAACAAAAATTCACAGACTTCCTGAATCACATCTTGCACTGCATTCCTGATGCATTGAGTGTTAACTACATAAAGACTTCTGTAGTTAATCTATGAACTTATTTAATGTGCATAACTAAATGACATATTTAAAAATAGTAAAGAAAAGGGGAAAAAAGAAATGTAAAGGAAAAATAAAGTTATTTAATATTGCTGACTGCTTTTCAAATACACATTCCCCAGGATTCAATAAACTTAGTGCAGGAATAGTGTTATTCTTACATGGAGTAAATGGTGTTTGTGTCCGCATAGCCTTCTCAGCAGCACACCTTTCGTATTAATGAAGGCAAACTACTGAGACTTATCTGTGGACATGAACACTGAATGAGTACAGAGGCATGTTGCAGTAGTGCTCCCAGCTCTGACACGCCCTCTGCACTCTCAAAGTGCTGTACGACACTTATTAAATGCTTTCAGTGTCCACGGACACTGAAAGCAAGTAAAAACAGTACAACAGTGTCCGTGGACACTGAAATAGGTAGTAGGACATTCAGGTGAAGCTAACATTGGGTAAGACAGCGATTCAGGTTGTAGCCTGCTATAGGACCCCAACCATGTCCCAAGACTCACACTTCACATTCTTAAGCACCCTGGAGAATATTAGGGTCCAACCTAACACTCTCATACTGGGTGACTTCAACTACCCTCCATTAATTGGGAAAACAACTCATGTACCAATGCACTTGCCCAATGTTTCCTGGAATTTATTAATTCCAATGCCCTGGACCAGCTCGCTCTTACCCCACTAGAAGTAGCAACATCCTTGACCTGGTCATTACGTACATGGGCGACAACTGCTATACACCAATAGTCAAATCCTCCTTGGTTAGATCCGATCACAAACTAATCACCTTGGAAATACACATCCCTCCCACCCCCCCACCCCCCCACCCCCGCAAAGGTAATCACCATGAAAAACTTATCCAAAGCTAAGTTTGGGCTTCTAAAAACGGAGGTGGCTAACTTCATGGCACCCATGCAAATGGAGAATAGTTGCATGACTTCTGAGTCATACACCAATGCACTGTAAGAACACATACACAAATGCATGAATCTTGCCATACCCAAAAGAACCAAGATGCTCTCCTTCAAAAAAGGAAGCCAATTTGATGGTCTCCTGCCATAAACAAACTCTACAACAAAAGTAGGAACTGATGTGGAATAAGGTGAAATCCCAAGACTGGGAAAACTCCCTTATCAGCCTCAACAAAAAGTTGAGATCCCTCATCAAATCCTCTAATGCTAGCTGTGAAAACAGAATTGCAGCAGATAGTAAAGACAACCACAAAGCCTCCTATAGTTATGTAAAGAATCTCCACGGCAATACCGATATTTGTTCTGAGCTACTGCACAATGGTACCTCCTATACAAAGCCAACAAATTCAGTGCCAACTTTATCCCCCCCCCAAAGGACCAGTCACAATACCAGTAGATTGACAGGCACCAGTATTACTGCTGCAAAGGTTAAAACAGCACTGTCCAAGGCCAATAATACAGCTTCTATGGGACCTGACAATATCTCTGGCTGTATTCTACATGAACTACAGAGTGAACTGGCACCTCACCTGTGTGCCCTGTTCAATCACAGCCTCACCTCAGGCTTTGTCCCTACCAAATGGTGCACTGCTACAGTCATCCCTCTCCACAAAGGAGGAGTGACTACAGACCCTGGGATCTATCACTCCATTAGACTGATGAGTCTGATAGGCAAAGCTATGGAACACATCATCATGAACCTAATAAGCAAGGATATAGGAAATCACCAAACTCTGTATCCCACACAGTTTGGTTTTGCGA
The DNA here is from genome assembly GCF_019279795.1 of Protopterus annectens. Taxonomy (NCBI): domain Eukaryota; kingdom Metazoa; phylum Chordata; order Ceratodontiformes; family Protopteridae; genus Protopterus; species Protopterus annectens. The sequence goes on along the minus strand of NC_056741.1, from coordinate 1,754,395,291 downwards.
AGGGTAGATCATGACTGCTCAACTTGGTCAGCATCTTTGAGTCAGTCACCAGAGCTGTTGATGAAGGCAAGGTGGTTCATACAGCCTACCTTGATCTGGCTAAGGCCTTTGATAGCATTCTCCACTCAGGAATCATATAAAAACTCACTAAGCTAGGCATCAACCCCTATATCATTAGGTGGGTTGCAAACTGGCTCACAGGTAGAACCCACAGTGTGAAAGTAGCTGACTCCAAGTCAGACTGCTGATCAGTCATGAGTGAGGTCCCACAGGGTTTGGTCCTGGGTCCTCTCCTGTTTGGTATATACTTCTCTGATGTCCTGGCCAACACAAAGGGACTCTGGCTAACAAAGTTCACAGATGATTGCAAGTTGGGAGCTATTATCAACTCCCCAAGTGATGCTGACATCCTACAGAAAGGCCTCACTGAAACCAACGACTGGTGTCAGAACCATGGCCTTAAGCCTAATGCCAAAAAATGTGTTGTCATCCCGTTTGGGAAAAACCTGGTTCCCATGAATTATCATATTAATGGTAGTCCACTGAACACAGAAGGCATTATAAGAGATTGGGCAACACAGGCTTGAGAGCAACCTCTCTTTTGACCACCACATTGCCACTGTGGTCAGAAAGTCCTTCTATGTGGCACATCTCATTACTAAGGGTTTTGCATCCAGGAAGAAAGAGGTCATTGTCTCCCTCTACTCTTCCCTCATTAGGCCAGTCATTGAGTACAATGTCCCATTTGGCATGTACCTCACTAAACACCTGCAACAACTGGAGGGGCTGCAAAAATATCTCACAAAGAGGATCCTAGGCCTTAAACATTTGTCCTATATGGACAGACTCAAATAACTCCAACTTTTCTCTGTCTCATATCACCTACTTAGAGGTGATCTCTGCTTGACTTACAAAGCCATGTCTGACCCAGCTCTGCTAGAAATGCTACATCTAAAGAAATCCCAATCCATCTGCACCACACGCTCCAGAGACCTCAACCTCATTACTCAATTAACAGAACATGTTGGAGGGACAGGTTCATAACCCAGAGACTGACCATACTAGGGAATAGACTTCCCATACATGTCAAGCAGAGCACCTCACCTCAGAGAAATCTTGATGAGTGGATGGGAAATAGAAAATTCACCCCAGGGATCACTCCAGTGGCTTTACTCAACAGAGACACTGGAAACAAAGGTTGGGTGGCACGATGCCAGGGTAATCCTATGGGCTAGGCTTGTAAAGGCTCCAGGGCCATTAGTCTAGTACACACCTATGAACCTAAATAAATACAGGGGGTGTGTAACAGGTACTGTCACACACCCCTTGCATTGTGAAACTGGCATACGACACTTTACAGTATAGTTATGCCCTCGGACACACAGCCATACCTGTCAATCTGTTAGTGCCCAAAAGCAGAGCAAAGCCAACAAAATGGGGAGACAAAGATCCAAAAATAGGGACATATTTAAGTACTGCTCTTATAAACTTAGAAATTTGATAGAGTAACTGGGTTCATTTTAACATACATCTCCTGAAGGATTAGAACTCTGAAACCCAAATGTATGTCATTAGTTAGTGACTTCAATCATGACATTGCACATACAGACTTATGAAGTTGATAGAATAACAGGTAGTGCATTACCAAATTTGAATCAGCGTTAGTATCAATATATGTAATTAAAGGGGTTATATTATTTTTTTTCCATTATAATTAAAGTTTAAACATAGCTAAGCAGGTTTGCATGTCACAGTGCTTTGCTCAGCTTTGCTTAAACATCTTAGAGGAGCTAAATAAAAATGTGTCGCTACAATCTGCAACAACGAGATAGCATAGAGATTAGAGTTCTGGCTTTGCATTCAGCAGTTCACGGTTCGAGTACTAAGACAGGCCTTCATTTTTACATGGGAAAACATTGTTAAATTATTATTTTTTTATTTTTAATTGATGTAGTAATTGATATTTGTTAACCAGGGTAGTGTAGCTGGTCTATAACTGAAGTGTCAGTGGATATATGCTGTGAAATCCCCATGTAAACACAAGTGCCCCATACAGTACAGTCACACACCAAGGTAATGTCATGAAAGCACATAGGGGGATGTCATGTAAAGTAAAATACATACACTTAATAATATGTCAGTAATGAGTAATGAATGTCCAATTCAAAACTGTTTTTGACCTGAAAACTGATCAATGCTTAGCAGCACTCAGCTCTGCTTAGCTGGCTACAGCATTACTTAAAACTCTCTTCTAAGCAGTATTCAGCCCAGCTGAGCAGATTTGCACACAAGCACTGCTCAGCATCTACCCCTTTAAGCACTGCTCAACTCAGCTTAGTGGGTTTGAGCACTACTGAGCTGTGCTCAACAGTTTCAAAATGGTCCAATCATGGCAAATGGCAGGAATATGGCCTTATTTACACTGCAAAGGCAGGAATATAGCCAGAACCTGTTGTAGTTTGATCTCTGCAGGAACTATGTTTGGCGTTGGAGAGGGGGCACGCTTTCGAGTGCAGCACTGGGGCATCTTGGAGTCCAGGGTCATGGCTGGGCTCCTTATTAAAGACCATGTCCACAGACTGCTGCAGGGCCAGTACCAGGGCTCACAGTATAAAACGAAGGCCTAAGACCATCTGGCACATGATCTCACCAGTGCCACTGGAATCCCCCAAACTGATGAGCAGATACATCATTATGCTGACCTAAAGCATAGGAAGGGAGTGCTCTTGGCCCAGTGGATCCAGGAAGCTTGGGATAGGGATGTCGAGTAGTGAGTAAGTATCTCACCCATAGCAGTACCAAAATCTAGCCTGAGTATGTGATAGACATGTATGGTTAATGTTTTCTTCTTTCTCCTACAGCTGCAGAGGAGAAGGCTATCAACCTCAAGGCCCATGTTGACAGATTGGTGAGGTTGCAATGAAAGTCTGGTGAGTACAGATTTATCTTGCAGTATATAGTGTGATAAATAAGGGGTACATTATTTACTGCCAGTAGATATAGTCTGTCCTGAGTGTACTGAATAAATAAAAAGTTTGTCAGACCAATATTGATCTACAGGATATGCAGTAGAACTGAATGTAGAATATCATCTTTAAGAAAGCACTGTGTCATGATACTCAAATAAAGATTTTTACCACAAACTGTTGTGTTTAATCTGATTTGTTTTTGAAGAAACAGAATGTGCAAAACAAGATATAAATGAAATATGAACTATGTCCTGCACTAACATCTGAACCTTTATTAGTAATGTGTAATGGATTACAGTGTGTCCCCTGCAGCATTTCCTTGTGTTAACCTTTGCATTTCAGATCTATGTACTCTTGAATGTGGGTATGCTGATGCAGGCAAGTATGAGAGTGTAATAGGTGGGGACTGCAAATATAATGATGTCCAATATTCACATCTACTAGGGGTTAAATGTGTACACCTGCTTTCAAAGGATTAATGCACAGTACAATAACTATCTGTCAAGCATGTATGTTTAACTGTCACTACAGTCTTTGGTGACACTCCACTTAGAATACAAGGTCAGACTGTCTAACCAAATGAGTGTTAGGCAGAAATCAGTCAAGCAAGAGACAGCAGTTCCCCAGTAGCTCAGTGTGTGGAAAAATAGGCCTGTTGTTCGGTTTTGCACACACAGACCACAGTTTTAATCCAGGGAGTGGTACTAAAATTGTGAATATTTACAGACAAATAATCCAAATATGTGCATAAATAGTCAGGTCATGTTAACAAATATTTTCTCTACAGGTTTTACAGCTAAAGAAATAATTGTAGAAGCTGCATGATGGGTATACTAATAAACTTTGTGTGCAACTCTTCCAGTGTTCAAGCCCACGCTTGCAAAAGACAGCAGGATAGGTACACACACCAGGCACTCTTTCTGATACACATGCTGTCATGGCTAGTGATCACTGTTGCCAATAACCTTGGACACAGATATTACTCTAGCTGAAGAATGCCAGTAGCACACTCACGCAACATCAGTGCAGGCTACACATTGTTAGTCATATAAGTAACTCTGACATGTACAAGTCCCCTCCACTCATGTACCCAGAGTACTCACACTTTGCCCAATACCATTTCAGCTTGACAGTCTAACAGTTATGTATATGCTACATAAGCTACAGGCCATAGGTAGATGTAATGTGAGGGCAGACGTGTAGAGTATTGAGCAGTACTGTAGTGAAAAAATAAAAGTCTATACAGTTGTTAATAGACTTTTCCTCTCTCCCCCCACCCCTGATGTGTATCAATAATTATTATCTATATACTACGGGTATGTTCTCAAATCTAATGTTGGGACTATTATTGTTCATATATTTAATTGTTTACATATTAACATACCTTGTTCAAATACCAATGTAGGTGGCCTGTTGCTACACATTTAACTGGTATGTTGTTAAAATTCTGACTGTTATGCCATATATGCATATGTTCTGTTTGCTATGCAGTTATGTGGATTCCACTACTCTGGTTAAATTACAACACCCATGTATGCTGTGTAACTAATTTTGAAATGTTTCGTTCATGGCTAACCAATACATTCTGTAAAACCTCAACACCATAGCACATTTGGGAAGGCCGATCCCAGTGGATCCACCTGTCCCACCTCATGTGGCCATGGCACTGGACCCCAGCATGTCTGGGACCCAACTTGGAACTGCCCCCCTCCGCTGGTCCTGCACCACCCTTGGGTTGAACTGCCTCAGGGCATGGGGTCCATCCCCTGGGCGTGGGCACAGAGAGGAACCGGTCACCCACAGGAAGTTCCAGGGTATGATGCGCAGTATCATCTGCTCAGAGTTGGATGTATGCTTGCACCAGATCGAGGCAGACTGGAGCACCTCAAGGGGCAGCCTGCTCCTGTTGTCCAGCCTCCATTACAGCCACCTTAGGGCCATGAAGGTGCAGTGGTGACTGCCCATGGGTGGAGATCTCAGTCCCAGTGTATCCATATGGAGGTTTATGGGCCTCTGATTCCCAATCACCCTCCACTTCCAAGGTGTTTTCCCCCCTCATGTATCATGTACCACCCCTGTCTGTTGTCTTGTGTGTCTTGTCTGTCTGCAAATGCAGCCTATCCTACTCAACCTACCTCCCTAAACATATCTACAGCCCTTCCCCAACATCCCACTCTCACCTTAAAAAAAGGCATCTGCCCTGCAAAATAATCATTGCCCCATACATAGCTCTACATTTTCTCCCCATGTACAGTGACGTAAATCAATCTACCCTCAAATTGCTCTACACATTTATGTTGCCAACACCCCTCCCTGTGGAGTATGAGGCTGTAAATTCCAAATTTTCAACATCATTCACAGCTGTTGCTGCAGAAGAAATGTAGAGCTACGGTCCTTTCTTACACCCCATCATGGATATTCCTAGCTGCTTTCCCTAATGTTTTACCACCTGCTTGCCCCCATTTTACCATTTTCCTATCACCATTTTTTCTTTTCTTTATATGAAATTAGTATGGGTTTAAGTGGGAATAAGCAGCGCTAAGCAAAGCCAAGCAGGCCTAAGTGGCTTTGGCATTACTTAGCATCATGCAGACCCACACAAACCCACTTACAGTTGCTTAAAACTGCATTAATCAATGTCTCAATCAGCCTCTGTTCTGCCCAGCAACAAAACAATCAGCCCTGGCAGATCCCAAACCCAGGACTCTCTGAACTACAATCAGAGTAACATACCACAATGCCATATGAGCTGTGGGAATTTGAAATGGTTTTACAAATATATCATACATTACAATCATTTAACATAAGGGGGAAAAACACATCCCCAGCAAGTCTTAAACCCAGGACCCTGGGCACTCCAGTCACAGCAGCTACCACTACTCTACACAAGCTGCGCAAATTAGCAATGCATCAGTAAATATATCATGCAAGATGGTCATCCAACATTAGGGAAAAACATGTGGAATTAGTAATATATATATATATATATATATATATATATATATATATATATATATATATATATATATATATATATATACGCAACCTTTTAGTGCAAGAAATCGGGACAGACTCTTTAAATATGGATTTTATAAGCTTAGCAAGTTGCTAGAGTATTCCAGTTTGTTTTAATATCTATTTTCTGATAGAGTTCAAGTCTGAAACACAAATGATTGTCATCATTTAGTGACGTCAGTGCTCACATCATCCCAGTGATTTGTCAGAAATCCATAACAGCTATGGGGAACAGAGAAATCATATGAGCCACACATCTAGTCTATGAAAGTCTGGACAGTTGAGATGTATGAGTACAGTCATGTAGCATAAGGGAAAAAATACTGTGAGCTGCCAACCATTTCACCCAGCACCTTCTGAAATACAGTCAGACCAACACAACACTACACCAAATCAGTTCTGTGGAATTGCTCTTACATTTTATCATGCACTACAGGGATGTAACTGTAGGGAAAAACAGACATTGGTGAGGAATTGTCTACCCACAACCATTTGCACCACAGTCACAGCAGCATACTAGTAAGCTAACTGACCTCTAGAGTATAATGGCTGTCTGAACAAACATATCCTGATTGCCAGTCACACACTGCCTGAAGTCACAGTGTACTTGGAATCCTGAGGTGTTTAGGGACATGTCTCAGTCTGCCTCTACAAACATATACAGCTAACAGACTCCCAGCAAATGTAGCAACATGCACAGTCAGATAGAAAAGGATCTATGACACTCACATCTGCCCTTCCCTACTCAGCCCAACAAACATTTACACACTACACTGCTACACAGTCTTGACAGTCTGTTAACAATGGCCAGACATACATAGCTCTCAACTGTACAGATTTCCACAGAATGTCCAGGGTTTGAGACCATATTTATGGCCTCTTCCTCATAACATCTCTGGGATTCTGCTAAATCCCTGGGATGATATCAAGAGTGAAGTCACTAAGGAATGATATACCATACCGCTGAGCCTCTTATTGCAAGACATCTGAACAAAGCCTGACATACTTGGGGGATAGAGGCCCAAAAATAGGGGCGTATTTTAAATAATGGTGTTATAAACTGAAAAAGTTGCTAGAGTGACAGGGTTTGTTTTAACATAAACTTTCTGAAGGGTATGAAGTCTGAAACACAAATGGATGCCATTATTTAGTGACTTCAGTCCTCAGATAATCCTAGTGATTTGGCAAAAACAAAGATTGTCTGAGGAACAGACTAAACATAAGAGGCAAACCTCTGGACATTCTGCGGAAATCTTTACAGTTGTGAGATATGTCATATACATATCAGTATCAGACTTAAACTCATGCAGAAAATGCATGTCCAGACAAATCTTGTTCAGCTAGCAATTTTCTAACTGTATAACAGCAACACTTACAATCTGTCAGTAATTCTGGAACTATCTCCCCCATTTTGTTGGACTTTCTCCACATTTCTTGTTCTAAGAGGTATTTCCAACTACCCTCTGAGATTATATAGCTCCCACACCTCCATAATGTCCTCCTTACAAGCAAGGAAAAGGGACAAGGCACACATGAAGGACTTAATTATATCACTGTGTTGCCATGCCATTGGCTAATGGAAAGAGAACACAGCTGTTCTGGATGCAATTAGCTAGTGGGAGACACCAGTTGGTGCACAGGCCATCACCTGCTCATGAGCATTACCTACAAAAGGCAAGCTGCTGCCTATGTGAAACAGGTCTGAACATTTCTATGCAAAGTCAGATTGTGACTACAGAATCCTACACATCTGCATTACCCTGAAACAGAAAACTCTGCAACACTATAACAGGTATGTCAAACAATTAAGCATGAAATGGAATGCAGAAGGGGGATGCAATAATGGGAAATAGGAAGTTAAACAGAAGGTCTCAACAAGACTTGCTGGACTGACATGTTGCTGTCCAACATCTACAGCCATCCCTGCTGGCTCTGTCTGCAGTGACATAGATCACAGCTGTGGCCTCTGAGTAACCCCAGCAAAGGTCAGCCCATATATGACTACTACTGGAGTGTCTGTTGTACAATAATGACTGTGACACTGCCGGGCCAGCTACCTGGGATGTTGTAAATATTCATATGTCACTTGTGAATGCTATTATGATACATATGCTTGTCTTACAAATTTAAAAGACCTATATAGGGTATGTGCATAGTAAACAACTGATGCAGAAGTGCTTGTAGCACTGTATGTTATATACTGAGTTCATACCTTTCAACTGTCCGGAGGTTTGCAGACTGACCACATGTTTGCCTCATATTTGTAGTCATTTTCTCATACAGTTGTGTTTTGTCTGGCAAATCACTGGCAAATCAGTAAAGATTGAAGTCATAACATAATTGGATACATTTGAATGTCAGATGTCATATCTTTCAGAAGAGACCTGTGAATGAAAAACTTACTTTGCTATCAACTGTCAAAGTGTGTTACAGCAATATTTATAAAGTGTCACTATTTTTGGGCCTTTGTCCCCATTTATGTGTGCCTTTGTCCAGATGTCTTGCTCTAACATGTTGAGAGATATGACTGAGCTGCAAGAGTGTAAACACAGTATGCCATACTGACAAAGAACAGAAATGTATATTAAGTATTAGCTGTGCACATATATGTAGTAATAGTAGTAGCTGGAAGCTTTGAATATACAGATATGAGTTGCAAAACATCAGGTAAATATGCTGTACTTGTTTTACAAATGTGTAATCTTAGTTTCAGTGCATCAAACAGACATAAATGTTTACAGCTATAGGTTGTTGTATTGCCTTGAAACAAATAATTACTAGTTTGATTATAATTGCTAGGTTGAAATTGGAAAAGTGTTTAACTATGTCATGACTTTGTGTCCAAGCCTACACCAAACATCTATACGAGCACCTACATAGCTGTATGGAGTCAACGATATCTGACTGGGCAAAATCATCACTTCAAAGGTAGATTAAACCTCTGTGGTGGACAGCAGCAATACACAAACTCCATAATAGGTGGAAATATTGGCTTTGCAGGGCCAAGAAGGAGCAGGTGCCAAATTGGAAGCAATCTCACCTTTGTCTGAACAAGAAATAAGGTCGCGGGTGAATTACTCAAAGGCTAACTTTGAGTGCAGATTGGACACATTCACCAAGGCCAGTCACAAGGCTTTCCACGCATATATCTGCAATCTCAGAGGCAACGCCCAAATCTACTGTGTACTGGTGATCAATAGCACCACATACACATATTCCATAGTTATAGCCAACCTGCTCCAGACAGGTTAAGTGAAAACCTCACCCCCCCGTCCTCCCATCAGTAAAGGAAGACATGCACAGCACCTGCCACCCTCCCCTCATCATCACGGAGCATTAATGCCCTCTCAAGGGCAACAAACTAAAGTCTCCATGGGACCTGATAACATCCCTGACTGCATCCTACATGAACTCAGGCATGAGCTCTCAGCTCTATTACACACTGCAGTCAACCAAAGCCTGAGCACCAGTGTTATCCTATCTGCATGGAGGACCACCATTGTCATCTCTCTACACAAAGTTGGAGCATCCACTGACCCAGCCAGTCATATGCACATCAGCCTAACTAGCCAGATCTGCAAGACCATGGAAGGCATTATCAAGGACCTTATAAACAGGGACATCGACAATCTCAAAATGCTTGAGCCAACACAGTTTGGTATTGTCAAAGGGAGGTCAGGCCTATTAAACCTGGTCAACTGCTTTGAAGTGGTCAACAAACACATGAACGATGGTAAGACAGTGCACACTGCCTACTTTCACCTAGCCAAAGCCTCTGACAATACTCCCCATTTGGCCATAATACAAAAAGCCTACACAACTAGGCATCAACCTGTATGTTACCAGATGGGTAGCTAACTGGAACTGGCTCAGTGATAGTACCCACTAAGTCAAAGTAGTGGAAGCAACCCCTAGTAGTAGACCCTTAAAGAGTGGTGTATACCCCAAAGATCTGTCTGGGGTCTTCTACTGTTTGGGATATACTGTTCTGAGGTGCAAGACAAAACCAGTGGTCTGTGGCTGACCAGGTCTAATGATGACTGCAAGCTGGCCACTGTCTTGCATCCCCCTAGTGATGCGAGCATCCTCCAAGAGGCTCTTACCAAAATTAATGACTGGTGCCAGAAGCATTGCCTCAAACTGAATGTCAGGGAATGCATCATTATTCCTGTTGTGGTAGATGTCATCCATACTAGTTATGACAGTAATAACAATTCTACTGCGCATGCAATCAGGCATGAAGTGACATGTGCACTAAGGTTGATAACAACCTGTCAGTTTTCCACCATGTTGGCACCATTGTATGGAAAACTGTCTAGATGGCCCACTTCATAAATAAGGGTATGTCATCCAGGAACCAGGAGTCCATAGCATCTCTCTACTCCTACTTTATCAGACCCATTATCAAGTACAATGGCTCATTTGGCATGTACCTTGCCGACTATATGCAGCATTTGCAGAAACCACAGATGTTCCTGGCCAGGAAAATCCAGGGTCTACAACACCTATCCTATACAGATAGGCTGAAAGCCCTGTCACTCTACTCAGTGTCATACAGACTGATCATATGTGATGTGTGCCTGGCTAAGAAGACCATTATGAAGCCAGCCTTGACAGACTGTATGCATATCCGTAAGACAAACCCCACTCATACAACCCACATGCAAAGCCCTCACCTGGTCTGTGACATGAATAGCACTTGTTGGCAGGATATATTTGTGTCTCAAACAATACACTGTCTGTAAAACCCACTCCCTCCCCATGTCTAGCAAAGTACCTCTCTAGCCTTTTTTCAGAAAAAGTTGGATGACCGCACAAGAAACACAAAAGACACCCCTGGGATTCCACCTTTGTCCCAGTTGGAGAGGGGAAACAAGTGCTGATTTTCAAGGGACATGGGCCAATATCTGGGCTAGGCCTATGAGGACATCTGGGCCAATAGCTTAGTATCATCCTAGGAACCTACGCACCTAGTACTTTACGCATTCCCTGTATGTATTGCAGACTGTCCTGCAATGTTATCATATATAAATCCCTGTGAGTCTGAACTGTGTAGTTACTGCATTGATAAGAGTATTGTCTTGTTCCTGTACTAGTTATTGTCACATATCGTTACACCTTGCCATTGTATCTGGTCTGTATAGCACTAAGTCAGCTCTTGGAGTACTTGCATTTGCACATGGTGACACTGTATAGCTCACTCCAATAGCCTTAGTCTTGATCACACTTACCATTTTGTTAACAGGCTTATCACATCACCGTTTGTCATCCTTTGTTGAGGGCCTTACAGTAGCTGTTACAGAGATGGCTTGTGGCAGTCAGAACAGCAGCAAACTTGGGAACGCATACACAAACTCACAAAGTTCTCCAATTCAGGATGGTGCTGGTAAGTTGACACGCACTGGTGAAGAATGGTAAAACCCGCTATGCAGCTCTGGAATAAATAAGTCCTTTCTTGTTCAAAGGTTATCCAAACAATTGCCACGTTCAAGCATCCAAATGTAAATGTAAGTTTATTAAAACATTAAGCAACACGGTACAAAAATACTGCTTTTCGTCCTTTCACCATACAAAGACTTCTTCAGACAAATTGTGCCCCTCCCCTGCTACAATCCGAATGACCTCATTTCCTGATCAGGAAATGAGGTCATTCGGATTGTAGCAGGGGAGGGGCACAATTTGAATTTGAAATTGCCTTTATAACACAGGCTGGTTTCTTGTGTAGAACCATTTGTCTGAAGAAGTCTTTGTATGGTGAAAGGACGAAAAGCAGTATTTTTGTACCGTGTTGCTTAATGTTTTAATAAACTTCTGGCCCTGTTTGGTCCAGTTTGGTTTTAGTTCTACCTTTTGTCCACTATTTACATTTGGATGCTTGAACGTGGCAATTGTTTGGATAACCTTTGAACAAGAAAGGACTTATTTATTCCAGAGCTGCATAGCGGGATTTACCATTCTTCACCAGTGAGTGTCAACTTACCAGCACCATCCTGAATTGGAGAACTCAGTCAGAACAACCTTAAAGCATGGTAATAGCAAAGTGTGTATGTCAGCTACTTGCCCAGGGACCCGAAGTTCAGGTTGGACAGAGAAGGTGACAGATGTTTTGGATTGACCGCTCTGTTGAGATGTTAACCTCATAGGTGTGCCAGTGTAGAGTGTTATTGGGGTTGTGGAGAGAGAGAGAGAAATGACCCCCTCACACACACTAACTGTGACCTCTGTGTGCTCTGAAGGGTAATTGTATATTAATGTGCATGTACTTGTCACCCTGCCATTGTGTACATCCCTCACTGGTGGTAGTGGTGAGTATTTAGGCTCCCTGATGATTGGGGCAGTGCAGGGGTGACAGATTGATAGTACGCACAGGTGGATACAGAGGGCATATCACATCATGTACTGTCATTGAGCCCCTCTCAGTCTAACAGTTTCATACAGGCTTACTTCACAGATTGTCCAGGTTTCCTTGACCATTCCTGACATACTCTGCATAGGTAAGTGTGTACTCCATACCTGTATCTGATGGCCTCACACCTATTGCTAGTAGCATACCTGGTGACCTCTGCAGCAGTACAGCAAGTTATAGGTAGTAGTTGTGGATGGAAGCTGGCACTGGGTCAGCAGTAGTGTGTACATACTGAGCATACAATGCAAGGGAATGGATACAGTACCAGATACCCAGGTACCATCACTGTGCCCTCAGGGGTCTGGCATGCCACAGACAGATTCCCCAAACTATGTGGACAAACATCATGTATTGTTCAACTGGTGTGTGGAAATAAACTTTTGTCTGGCAGGGAGGTCTACATCTCTCAGGCACATGTACACATTCCACAAACATCTGGGTGCTGAGGATGTCAGACACCTATGAGGAGGTCACCCTACAACACATATGAACTGATCTCAATTATTGTGTAGCTCAGATGTTCCTGGAATGTCCACATGCACCTCTAGGAGCACTCACCTATTAGTGGTATGTAGGTTTGAATACATGGTACTGTAACACTGCCCATAGAGGATAACCAGCAGTCAATGGCACTGTTGTGTGTGGATACATAACAACACAGTCTGTCACAGCAGTATAGGCCATGTATGGCATTCCACGTACCACACCAGGTTACTAGACTGTGGGCCCTGATCATCCATATTCCTAGGCCACATGTGTATGCAAGGCAGCAGCTGATGTCCCCATCCAACAGAGATGCAGGTGGTATCCCAAGGATGTATGTGCCATTAACTATCCAGTTGACCATGTTACTCCTGCAAAGGTGTAGGTAGCTACTCTGTCTGATGTGGACAGCATGCCCATTCCCCCACAGGGTGAATGTGTGTGACACACATCCAAGCTGCCAACAAGGCCAGTCCAAGTCACCCACTAGATGGAGGCTCTTTGTGTGTGTGTGTGTGTGTGTGTGTGTGTGTGTGTGTGTGTGTGTGTGTGTGTGTGTGTGCGTGTGTGCGTGTGTGCGTGTGTGTGTGTGTGTGTGTGTGTGTGTGTGTGTGTATTTTACGAGAGTGGAGCATGACCTGCACTCATGCAGTAGTCCCAGCAATGTGTAGTGTGTGATTGCCTGGCATGCCAGAGTGAGGTAACTCTTGAGGGATATGTATGACACCAGGGAGAGGGTTAGCCTCATAGCCTATAGGTGTACGGTAGATGTCTGATGGGCTGGTTGGCCCTGGTAGGGGAACTTCTGTGATGTCCCCAGTTGTTGCATGTGCCTTCTGATGTGAATGATGAATGAAGGATTATGCACATTAATGGTCCTCATGGAGGGAACATGAAACATCAGGATCAGTAGTGCAATGGATGCTGTAATGTCAGTATGGTGAGACTACCCACACACATACCATGCTCATAGATGGCAGGGGCATGATGTGGGTGTTAGCGGTGGATAGTGTTAGCAAACATCAATGTTCAAGATCTGTACATAATGGTTCCCAATGTATGAGGTCCTGTGATGTGTTTCCCTGTTCATGTTTTTCAAGTGGAATGTCCCGACAGCAGCAGCAAATATTTTCAGATGCTGAGACTGCAGCAATCGTAGATGCCATAAGACTGCATCACACAGTGATGTTTGGGAGGCAGAGATAGCAGCTGCAACAGAGGACCGCCCTGTGGTCAGACCTAGTGGCCACTGTGAACAATCTGGGCTAGCAGGGCCGAACCTATGCACAGATCAGGCACAGGGCCAGTGACTTAATTCCCCATGCCCGACAAAGGGATGCAGCTGTGGCCAGATATTGGACAGCCACAGGTGGGGGTCCTGCTACACAACCCCCACATACACCAACAGAGGAGTTCCTCGCCAATCTTGGGGCAGCCACCGCTCCCCAGGAAACCATATAATCCTATGCCATGGAGGGGGGTGGCACACAGTCAACAGGTGAGGAAAGTCCAGGTAAGGCCCCAGTGGATATCACTTCAATACTGTACCATTCATACTGGCATCCTTGGAATATCAGGATGCATATGTCAGGTCAAAATGCATTTGTGGGTGGGGATTTGTAATGCACACAAGTGCACATCTATTGTGACTGACAGCAAATTGTGTAGTATCAGAACTTGTACTGTACATGTTTAGAAATGCATCAGTTATCCTGTACGAATGCCAAATGTGAGTGTGCTGATAATACTTCTCCCCCACAACAATATAGGTCCCTCTGGTCTGGCTGGTGAACAGCTGCCTGAAGCCAGTGAGTATGAAAATGTCTTATTGTGGCTCATCAATACCGTAGGCATGTTAAGGGCATGCATTTTTCCATGCACACAACTGTTACTCTTAGCCATATTGCAATATGCACATGTTCACTTGTGGTGGGGTTAACTGCAGTGCATCACAGTGGTCATCATAGGAGCCTATTCACAGGAGCAGTAACATATTGGCATGTACATTTCTGTAGGCATTGTCACTGTGTTATACAGCGGTTTATCAATATTGTGCACACGGATGCAGTATATGTTAGGTAAAGGTCCATCACATACTACCACTCCTCACATATCTCCGAGGTGTATATTAGTAGCAACAGTAAGTGGACATAGCTGCACTGCATGTTGTTGAGGGCCTGTCCAGACCGTATCTGTTGCGGTCTGATTGTGTGTTGTGCATGTCATCATTCAGATATTTTGTGGTCTGTATAATGCCTTTGTGCCACCTTACCTGTGTGTGCCTGTGTGCGTGCATATGTGTGTGTGTGTGTGTGTGTGTGTGTGTGTGTGTGTGTGTGTGTGTGTGTGTGTGTGTGTGTGGTGTGAGTGTGTGTGTGTGTGTGTGTGTGTGTGTGTGTGTGCGTGTGTGTGTGTGTGTGTGTGTGTGTGTGTGTGTGTGCGTGTGTGTGTATCAGCAAACATTATAGTGCAGGCATTAATTTACATATGTTGTCTTCCCCTCACAGGTGACCATGGGGGTTGGTGTCTCTCCCTCTCACAACCTGATGTCAATGTCTTTGCAGACTCTGATGATGATTGCGGTGATAGTGAGGCACAGGTGGGATTGTCAGGGGCTCAGTCTGTGCCACTGGCTGGTATCCCACTTTCACACGCAATGTCCTCGCACACAGTCAGTTTGCCCACACATACCCAGTCTCCAGCACCCACAGATAATGGACAGTCGGAGGGTGGTAGCATGGAACAGGCTAGTATGGTGACTATGGCAAGTGTGAGTGTAGACACAAGCCATAGCCAGAGACCAGGTGAGGTCCCACACATGCGGATGGAAAAGGGTACTCGAAAGAGGACTGCTGCCCATCAAGCAGATGTCACCAGATGCATGTTTCAGTCTGTCATGGAGGCACAGGCATGTTCTGAATGCAACACCAGATAGATGCTTGGGGTCATGAATGCAACAATTCCTGCCATGCATGATGACATCCATGGCCTTGGTGATGCCATATGTTATTATGCTAATGTTATGAATAGACGGTGGGGTGAGACATTGTTATTGCTTAACTTTGTAATGTCTGTACTTGAGCAAGTAGTGGAAGTAGGGCATCAGCCATGTGGATGCAGGTCAGCAACAAGATCAGCTGACCGTCCACGTGGCCGTACACATTCACACTCCCATAGTGACAGTACCACCAGCACTACTGAAGGGAAGGTGCTGTCCACACCATAACGGAGCAAGCCATGGGCATGTGGTCCTGGTCAGTCCTGTCAGGGACACAGATCCAGCAGACAGCAGTCACCATCGGGGAGTAGTACTGCATCTGGCCTTGGGCCTGGTGGTGCCAGTGAGACTCCTGGGAGAACCAGTTCCCGTGTCCATGGCCAGAGATGGTGAACTGTACATCTTGCCATTTATGGCCCACGGCTGTCCAACATACCCCTGTGTAGGGCAACCATATGGCTTGACTGTGTGCATACAAACACTCATACATCTCTATCACAGGCAGGTCACCACCAGACACACACAGCTCCTCTGCATGGCCCAGTTTTACAACACCCCCCAGACACACACATGCACACACACACACACACACACACACACACACACACACACACACACACACACACACACACATGATGTCAACCATATGGTCCAGCCTAGGCCTCTGGCAAACCCACACCACACCCTGTGCATGTGAAAATACCTGTGCCACATCCCTGTTATCCATACCATCTATGCAGGGACATGCTAATATGGGTCTGATACACAGGGTGAATATAGTACAGCATAGTAATGTAATGCTGTGTAAGGTGCTGTCTCCTGGCAATTGTTATGGATACACATCAAAGTACATGTACCTCTTTAGCCATGATGCATTATTGCTGTTAGTACTTCTGACTGAATGTAGTGTCACATACTGCATTCTTTTTGTGTTCTAGGTGTCAGTGTGTCTGCAGGCTGTGGGCCTGCTGACATTACCAGTAATGAGTATGGCAGAGTGGAAACACAGTAACCTTTTAACAGCTAAGGTACAGCTGTATATGCACATGTTTACCAGGTGTGTATGCATGCAACAGTGTGTGAGGGACACTGGGGATAGACAGTGTGACCTTGCATACATAACCCTTGACACAGGCAGCTAGCCTTTATACATGTCACCTGTGTGTTTTGTAGTACCACAGACTCATACATACAGAGGAGGTGACTTGAGTACTGGCACTAGGTCCATCACAAGCCTAGCCATTATTGTAGCCACAAGAGATTCACCTATCAGCACCTGTTGCCCCTGCCATGTCTTTCCCATCCACTCAACCGTGATGCAGTTGATGATGGTATGCATGGTACTGTATTTGACAGGTTTGGGGAGTGTATTCCTGACACAGGTCAGCCTGTATTAGCCTAACCTGGCAATCACTGCTTTCCAGTGGTGGCTGGTGACTTCAAATCAAAGGGGTCTGCAGAAGACAGATGAATGGGTGGGGGCAACCTGGAGGGGTGTGGTCTGCTAAAAAGGGGTGGAGCTATATGTTCAAAACCACAAAAACTGGGACTTTAATTAAATACGCTGCCCTGGGTGCATAACTGTCATTATGAGAGTCCAATCAAGATAAAATAAAGTGGAGAAGAAAAAAACTATTTCAATGCATTGGCTACATGACAGCTTACTTAATATCTAGATGGAAACAAAAAGGTTGTGAGGCATGAAAAAATAAATTACATTTAAATACACTACTGGAATTCCAGTCAAAATAAGTATAAAAAACAAGCAGCACTCAACTCAAACAACTTCTCCTTTTACTGCAGTTCTAATTATAATTTATATTTAGCTTTATAAAAGTACCAAGTAACATGCTGAAAGTAGCAACCCCACTTGTAAAAATGTTTCTTATCCAAAAAAGACCTGCTGCCTGACAACTATCTATTTGTTTCATGGGGAAAACATGATCAAAGTAAAATATAAACAGCAAACAAGAAACAAGCTCAAGATAAATTGCTTAAAGGATTACTACACAGGTTATGGACCACACATGATAGATTGGCATTCTGTTTATGGGTAAAGCCTGAAAATATGACTGCAAGTCTCCAACACATGTAATGAGCTTCTAAAAATAATACTGTAATCCTGTCCTTTATTACAAATACTGTCATATACATTTCAATACCTAAGGCTTATACGTTATATAGTTATGTAAATATTCCCCTGCATGGCAACAACAAAAAGGCTTTAAATGTTGATAATTCTTTAACAGTATGCTTATTAAAACTTACTTGCATCTTACAATCTCAGACAAGTTTACCTGATGGTCATTAAAGCATTGCTACTTCAACAGAGAGCAAAAGGCACTGCAACAACATGCATTTTCTGAATAATAAGAAGCATAAATCAACAGTACAAAAATATGACAACAAACCAGAACATTCTGCAAAATCAAGGACAGATGAAAAGCCACTGTAGTACTTTTGTCTACCTTGGATGGGGGAATACTCTGCACACTTACACTTGCCTTGCTTGAACACATCCAGAGTCACTACATGGGGGAGTGGAGTACAACAAGTATGTCACAATTTGAAATGTCTCTGGATGACGGTGATGGCCCTGACATATTTGCCATACCTCTCAACCTCAGAGCAAGAAATCTGGACAAAGCCATAAACAGAAGTAGGACAAAGGACAAAAGATAAGGACAATTTTTAAATATTGCTCTTATAAACTTTGAAATATAATAGAATAGTAGGTCTTGCATTAGTATGAATTTTCTGAAGGGTATGAAATCTGAAACTCAAATGTCTGTCATTATTTTCTAACTTCAATATTTAATGATTTGCCATTAATTTGCCAGAAAAAACACAATTTTATGAAAAACAGACCAAAAATGTGATGCAAAAATATAAAAAAGCCACACACTACAGCTGGGAAGCTGTTAAAGAAGGGACACTTTTTAATATTAGTTCTGTTAAGTTGAGCAGCTGAAAAAATAAGAGAATCTACATGCATTCCTGAAATAAAAGTAATCTATAACTCTGATCATTACAATTATTTATCAGTTGTAAACCTTCCATGTTTTCTTCCAAAATTGTCATTTTGCAGAAGGATTATTAGGGGGAGAGCAACATTTTGAGCCAAAATTGGGGACAGTTGAGAGGTTTGGATATACCTAATTCTATAAAGCAATTTATTTGTGTGTACCTCTCAACCTCTTAATGCAGGAAATCTGGAGAAGGCCAACTATATTGGGAGAACAATCAACCAGTACTAAAAGTTGCTCTTGTATAAACTTAGACAGTTGATAGAATAACAGGTCTTTCTTTAGCATGCATTTTTCTGAAGGGTAAGAATCTGAAACTCAATGTCTGCCCTTATTTAGTGACTTCATCCCTGAATTATTTGCCAGAAAACCACAAATTCTATGAGGAACAAACCAAAAATAAGAAGCAAAAATCTATTCATTCTGTGAAAATCTGGACAGTTGAGAGGTATAGTTCAGCCAGGTCTGTCTTTGAGCTTGCCACCTCCCCTCACAAAATCATGGTAGAATGGGGCCTCCCCCTGCAGCCATTCCAATATCCCATTATTTGGCTATTTCACCCCATTTACCATAAGTACTGTAATGTGCATACTGCTTTACTTCTACGATTATTTGGATTTCATTTAAAAGTTTTATTTTACATTTTACAGGCACTAATAGACATCAGCTAAACAAAGAAATGCAGTCCCACAATGAAAATAGACTTAGCATTAAAACTTATCTGCCCTTGAAACTCACATTCATTGAAACAGCATTGAAACCCACATTCAAAGAAAATACATCCGGCCAGTGGCAGATAAAAAATAATTTTGGGCTGTTTTCAAAACATGAAACATACATGTGCTCTTTGATACACCTTCCTGGCTGTATTAAATTCTATTATTTGTATAATACAGTACAGTTGTTAGAGGGCTTCTTAAATTTATTGTTTTGAACATTTTCCAGTAAACAATGAAACAAAATGCATGCACCAATAATGAGAAAACTGCCCAATTCAGAACATTTCCATCATAAAAGTCTACTCAAACTTTTACAATCCACCAGTATCAGTAAATATGCACAATCGCTGCAGAAATAAAAGTCATCTAAATAATTCTGCATTAAAGAGATCTGTAACTAATGAAGAGGTTGCTGCTAGCAAACAACTTTATATTTTATTGTTTCATCTACAAATAAAGTGCCTGTTGCCCTTGAGGAATCAATTGCCTACGTTACATTAAAAAATGTAATCGTATGGACTCTCCTAGCTATTGCAAGGAAGAACATTACATCAAACTGGAAATCCAAAGCTTCTCCAACTTTTAAGAAATTCATGAATATGGTGTCAGCAGTATCGCAATTGGAAATGAACACTATTAAAGGAAGAACTGAAAGAACTACATCATTATACATAGCATGGCAAAAAGTAACTGAAATACTGGAGAATAATGACTGCAGCAGATTATAATCAGGAAACAATTGTATAGAAAGTCAATTATATGTTAACAATAGACACCCTTGTAAATACTTTATTTTGGTTTTAATGTTTGATATCTGTTTAGAGGTTTTAGCCTACCTTTTTAAATAATTTGTAAATACTTCATTGTCATAAATAACCTGCATTCATGTTTTCTTGTTTTTGGAAATGAATAAAAATATTAAAAAAAAAAAATGATAAGCTAGTAATATTGCAATAGGGGATGGATGGCAAACTGATAACAGGTTCATAGGTACTAGGTATTTCTGCCAAATAGGACATTCTCAGGACTGCAGCATTCATCCCCCTTAAAAGTACAACACAGTACAGTATCAGCAATGCATCTACGTACTGTGGGAGTAGAACCCACTGCCTTCTGCATCAAAAGCAAGTATTTGACCTGTTATGCTATTAACAATGCAAGCACAATCAGCATACATAGCACTAAACTTCTCTTCCCCTGAAGCTCTCAGCTCCTTGTATAATCTTGGACAGTTGCTAAAATAAAATGCTGTGTTACTACCATGTATTTCATTGCCAAGACTTGGCCCCAGGATCCTGTGCACTACAGTCAGAGCAACATACCACTATGCCAAATCAGCTGCTTCTTGAATGGCAGGAATGCTTGGTTTTTGTACTTGTGAATAAAGTAGCAGGACTACATTTGAGTCTTGTGCCCTTATTTGGCTACTTCTCCTGTGCTAGGATTTACTGCTTTTGGTTTTGTTTTATTCACACACATCTTTTGCTTTGAATGTCAGGAAGACTGAAACTTAAATGGCTATAATTTAGTAAATTAATTTTTCACCATATCTCTCAACCTCTTAGCACAAAACACCTGGACAAAGCCAATAATGGTGGGTTAATACAGACCCCAAACATATTTAGTGAATTCAGTTCTCATCATAGCTCTCAACCTCTTAGCATAAAAAACCTGGACAAAGCCAGTAATGGGGGAATACAGCACCACAAATAGGGACAAATTTCAAATATTGTTCTTAAAAACGTAGAAAATTGCTAAAATAAAAGATTTTGTGTTACCATGTATTTCCTGAAGAATATGAAGTCTGAAATTCAAATGCCTATCATTATTTAGTGAATTCAATCCTTCACTGATTAGAAAAATCAAGAAAACTACAGATTTTAGGAGGAACAAAACAGAACAAAATATGAGGCAAAAATCTGGACAGTTTTTACAAGTGGTGGTGTGTAGGGTATTCAGGCTCTTGCTACTTGTATCCAAGCAACAGGGTTTCAGCCTGATTAACTCTAGCCATCAGTTATATTTAACTAGGGCATTACACACACTCACACACACACACACACACACACACACACACACACACACACACACACACACACACACACACACACACACACACACGCACAAAACTTTGTTCTTGGTGAAGATGAATATTCCCCTTGCAGCAGCTTCATTCATTCCAAATCACACACAAAATAATGAACCTTTCCAAGAGAGGAGCAATCAGTAGCCATCCATTTCATGTACATGACTGCAGATTTGACAGTCCAATCTCCTTCCACTTTCTGTGGTTAAAACCCACATAGACCTCTTGGCATCTGTACATTGATGCCTTCTCTTCTTAGTCCGGACTGGTTTAACAGCAGTCCAGATTTACTGAAACTAGTCACTGAGCATGCATGCACATTTCCAGGACTTTAACAGTCAGTCAGACTTGCAGCGAGTATACTAATTATTGTATTGTGTAAAATTATTTTTCTTTCTTTTTACAGCTAGGGGGTGCTGCCGTTCTGCAGTTTTCCGATAGCACGAGCCCACCTCTGCTGCTATCTCATATGCAAGTCTGGCCTCTTGTGCTGGTAGTGGACACAACCCCCCCCCCCAGATTCATGAACAGTCCGTGCAAGAATAGTCTATTCTTGCACGAACTGTTCCATGTAGGAATGCAACAGCAGTGTGCCCTACATATTAATGTGGGTATGCTGCTGTATTCCTAAACCTACATGATCCTTGTATGAGTGCAGGGGGGGCATGTATAAGTCTTGCATGGACACTTAAACATGCCCCCTGTACTCAGAAAGTGTTGTATGGCACTTTCAAACAAGGAAGTAACATAATATTAGAGCTTGGCTCTAATATTATGCATTATTTCAGTGTCCACGGACATTGAAATGTAAAACTGAGCATGTTATTGTCCATGGACACTGAAATAAGAAAAAAAAGTAAGCACACAATCCCCAAGAAGTAGCCTGCACAGTACATGACTGTCCCCAGAATGACCAGATCCCTGCCCACATGCCTGCAACCTGCTGATAAATATATGTAATAATTTAAAATTTCTTCTTTATTTTTTTTACAATAAAAAAAAAAGTTTAAGCAAAGCACAGTGGGTTTGCACACCATGCCACTTTGCTCAGCCCAGCTTAAATGCTGTTTGAGAGTCAAATAGAATTGTGAAGGCATAATCCTTGTTGCTGTTGTAGTTGTGGTTAGAGCTCTGGTTTAGTGTATAGGACTTGTGTGGTTTAAATCCCAGTTATGGTCAATGTGTGGAAGCAGTTGTAAATTAATTTTTATGAATTGGAATGATATTTGTTAAGTCATATGCCTCACATATAGTAGTGTAGGGCTGGGAAAATACCATATGGAAATGTAAAAAGTTTTTCTATTTATTTTTTAAATAATTGTTCGCGGCCAGCTAAGCCTGCCGCAGCTCTGCTGAAACTAGCTAAGGATTGCTTAAGCATGAACATATAAGCAATCCTTAGCAACTGTAAGTTTTGCTTAGCTGGTTTACCCCTTGCTAAGTGGATTTGCACAGAGATAAGCATAGCTTAGCATATTTGAAAATCAGCCAATCGTGTAAAAGTGTGGGAAAATGGCCTTATTTAAACTGCACAGGCAGGAATGCAGCCATAGTTCTTGAGTCTGATCAGGGCAGCAACAATGTCAGGCATAGGAGAGGGTGTTCACTTTCGGGTGCAACTCTGGGGGATCCAGGAGTCCAGGGTAATGGTTGGACTCCTTATCAAAGACCATAAAGCTAGACTGTTGCAGGGCCAGTACCAGGGCTCCCAGTACAAAGCAGAGGCCTGGGACCATCTGGCATGCAATCTCACCAGTGCCACTGGCATTCCCCGAACTGGTGAGCAGGTGCATCATCACTATGATGACCTAAAGCATAGGAGGGGTGAGCTCCTGGCCCAGTGGATCCAAGAGGCATGAGCGGAGGAGGTCCCAGAAGTTTGTAAGTATCCAGTCTGTGTATTTGTAAATTATTATTTAAAAATTGTATATGTCACTGTACAGGTGTGCTTAATGTATGTTCTTTCCCCATACAGCTGCCACTGAGAGGGCCATGAACACTGATGTCCATGCACAGTGCTTGGTCTGACTGAGCTGAGAGTTTGGTGAGTACAGAAATATTCGTAATATCTGCTGTCATAAATCAGAAATAGTAACAGTAGCACTGTCTGTATATGTAATTGTGCTCTAACTGTACTGAATAAATGCATGTGTCAGGCTGCCAGTGTTAGAACTCAGTAGTGCCAGCTGCTGTGTAATACAGAGTTTTGTAGCAAACAAGGTACAATTGAGGAGAGGAAGAGTAGGATATGTGTTAGGCTGTCTGAAAGAACCTGCTAAGGAACTGCTGTGTCAGGGCTACTGTAACAGTTACAAATGAGAAGCAGTCCAACTGTGCAGATCATGCAGTAATACTAACTGTGGATTTCTGAGTTATAGAAAGTGTTGTTATGTCAAAAATAATAAAGCTGACTAGCATAAATTGTTGTCTTTCATTTGTTTTGTATCTGAAAAGTACAGTTGTGCAGCACTGTTTGTTTGTATAGTTCAGAATGTGGAGCTGAAATTACTGACAAAATGCAAAAGTAAATATTTTTGTCAGTAATGTGTTGTACTGTGTTCCTTCCAGCATTGCCTTGTGTTAACCTTTGCATTTCACCTGTATGTAGTCCTGAATGTACAGGAAAGTGTGAGACACTAACAGGTGCAGACATCAAACGTAGTGTGTGTTGACTTGATTCTAAATTGAAGTATGTTTTATTAAAATGTCCAAATGTCTAGTTTTAATAATCTGCTCATATTGTGTAAACAGTAACATCAACAGTTTTTTGTTCTGATTTTTGTTGTAGGCATTATGGAAAACAAATAAAAAGACATTTGATAAAAAAATTAGAGTGTGTAGAAAAGTATATACTACATAGAAATAACTTATGTAACAGCCACCAGTAGCTCAGGCTGATAAGGGCTAAGTCTGTAGTTCCTTTTTGAGCACACATACCATGGTTTGAATCCAGGAACTGCTACTAACATGTCTTTCTAGTTCTACAGCTGTAAACTTGAATACTGGTAAAAACACTAATCTATTGTGAACAGATATTTTCCCCACAGGTAAAGAAATATTTGCAGAAGCAGTGTGATGGGTATATGTATGAAATGTGTACAGATGTTCTGTTGAGCAGCCCCAGACCTACAAATAGAAGTAGGCTAGCCATCTACACTATACAGTATGGCCAATATAGCCTCTCAAGTGCCATGCTGTCACAGATAGTTTCCCTTGTTGCCAAGAAACCTGCACCCAGATAACATCACAGTACAAGTATGCCAAAAGCACATTTACAGAACAGCAGGATAGGGAACACATTTTTACTTGTACCAGTAAGTATGACAGGTAATGAGTCCCCTATACATATGTACATAGACTTGTAATACTCCAGGTGCACATATGTACAGGTGTGTATGTGCTGTAGTAGCTCCATGGCCCAGGTAGAGGTTAAGGGAGGGCAGAACTGTAGAGTATTGAACAGTAGTATACTGAGAAGTATCACTGAATGCAGTTGTTAATGGAATTATTTCCTCTACCTTCACCACTCATCTTCTCCAATAATTGTACAAAATGTAATATGGGTATGTTATTACCAAAACTTAATGTTGGGACCTTCATTCCAAAACTGAGTGCGTACTAACATACATTGTTGAATAACCATTGTTGTTAGCCTGTTGCCATAAATATAACCGGCATGCTGTTGCAATATTGACTGCCATTCCATTTCTGCATGTGTTCTGTTTGCCATGCCACTCTTACAGCTCCATTATTCCGGGTCAATTAGAACACTCATGCATGCTGTTTCAACTAATGTTGAAATGTTTTATTCATGACTAACTGATGCACCTTGTTAATTCTCACTTCATAGCATGTTTAGGAAGGCTGATCCCAGCAGATCTGCCTATTCCACCCCACCTGGCCAAGGCACTGGGTTCAAGCATGTCTGGGACCCAACCTGGACCTCCTTCATCTACTGGTCCTGCACCACCCTCAAGTGGAACCACTGCAGAAGATGGGGCTCATCCTCCCCCTGCACACGGGCATGGTGAGGATCTTGTCACCTGGTGAGAGGTCCATGGCATGGTGCGCAGTGTCCTCCAGTCAGAGCTGGATGAATGACTGTGCCAGGTGAAGGGGAGACTCGTGCAGCTTGAGAGACAGCCAGCCCCCCAGCTGAGCCCCCAGCACAGCCACCTTCGGGGCTGTGAAGGAGTAGCGGTGACTGCCATCGGGTGCAGACATCAGTCCGACTACTACCATCTAGGGGGCTCATGGGCATCTGATTCCCAACCACCCTCCCCATCCAAGGTGTCTCCCCCATGTGTCACTCACCACCCCTGTCTTCTGTCTTGTGTGTCTTATCTGTCTGCAAATGCAACTTCTCCTACCAAACATCCCTACCCACACTTACCTACACTCCTTCCCCAACATCCCACTCTCACCTTAAAAAAAGGGCATCTGTCCCAAAAATAATTACATCCCATACATAGCTCTGCAATTCACCTAGAGACATGGTCCCCTTACTCAATCTACCCCATTAATTATCATTATTGTATGTCACCCACACCCCTCCCCTCCCTGTGGGGTGTGAGTCTCTAAATTCTAAATTGCCCACATTCATATCAGCTGTTGCTGTCGAAGAAATGAAGAGATAGGGTCCTTTCCTACACCTGTCCTGCACATACCTAGCTGCCTCTCATCTTGTTTTTCCCCCTGCTTGCCCCCATTTTACCACTTTTCTGTCTCCCTTTTTTCTTTTCTTTATTTAAAATTAGCTAGGGTTTAAGCGGAAGTAATCAGACGTAAGTGAAGCTAAGGTGACATAAGCAGACGTAAGCGTCACTTAGCTTCAATTAGCTCCATGCAAACCCATGCAAACCCGCTTACAACTGCTTAAAAGTGCCTTAATCACTCTGTATCCAACAGCCCTTGTTCTGCCCAGCAACAAAATAATTAGCCCTTGCAAGTCTTGTACCCAGGACCCTGCACACCATAGCCACAGCAATCAAACACTAAGCCATCTAAGCTGTAGACATGTGCAGTGTTTTTTCAACATGTAATTCAGTAGATTCGTTCAACAGTAGGGAAACAATTTTACAGAATTAGTCAAGTTTTATACATATATATATATATATATATATATATATATATATATATATATATATATATATATATATATATATATATATATGTGTGTGTGTGTATATATCTAGATATATACATATGAAATATATACCTTTAGAAATACATGTATAGATAGAAAAGTAAATCAATACATACAGATATATCTATGTACATAAAAATATATATACATATCCAAATATATGCATATGTATGTGTTTATATATATATATATATATATATATATATATATATATATATATATATATATATATACATGTATTAGAGTTGCACATCAGATCCATACCCCAAACCTCTTACTGTAACAAATCTGCCCAAAGGATGTCAAGAGGTCAAACTAGGGACCTTTTTCAAATATTGCCATTATCCCTCTGTCTCCAGCAGCACCTGTCCTGCTAAGTCTTGAACCTAGGGCACTGTACACCATAGTCAGAGCAATGTACCACTACACCATGTGAGGTCTCCTAAGTGCTGATGCTTTTCCAAACATATCAGTCAGTAGAGTCATTCAACAGAAGGGAAAAGATTCTGTCTAATCAGTCAGGTTTTCTATATGTACATGTATTTATGTATGGTGATGCATATATGTGGATAAATATAGGCACAAAATATATCTTTAGAGATATACATGTAAAATATATACATATATACATACACACACACACACACACACACACACACACACACATATATATATATATATATATATATATATATATATATATATTCACTTTATAACCTTGAAATGCTGAAATATCGAATTTCAGTATCTCGAGACTATAAAATCGAATCCACAAAACACCGACAAACAAAAACCGCTAAACCACATAACCGAAAACACCGCACACACTACACTAAACATACAACACAACACCCACATCACAACATAAGCAAAAAAACAACACACATACACAACTCACACACACATAAGCAGGCAAGCCCCTGCACCATGGGAGGCTGTGCCCCCCACCCCTACTTATATATACTAACTCGGAGGTCGCACAAACACAACACAAAAGCTCACTCACGCACGCACATTTTCCAATCCCTCACACACACTCTAAATCCCACTCAAAACCCTTACAAACACTCACTTACCTGACATAACACCTACATCCAAACACGGCACCGCGCACCAACAAAACACAAACCCAGACATTACATAGCGCAACTTCATAACCGCGAATTCGACATATTTTCGACATATGTCAAATTCGCGATTATGAACGTTCACTATTTTTAACATTCGACTTTATAGCTTCGAGACACTGAAATTCAACATTTCAGTATTTCGATGTTATAAAGTGAACCCATATATATCTATATATATATATATATATATATATATATATATATATATATATATATATATATAAATACATACACACATACATATATATATATATATATATACACATACACACATAAATATACCTAAATATATATATATATATAACAGCTACAAACAAATGCAATCTGAGAGTCATGCTGCTCAACTCTAGAAGTCTAAATCTCAAAAGGCACTCACTCAAAGCACTCCTTATTCATAAAGGATGCACTCACGCCCACACTGGTAGTCCAGCATAATGCATAACAGTTACTGCAGGTGTAGCTAACATATGGTAAGACAGCAATTCAAGTCGGGGCCTGATATAAGTCCCCAACCATGTCCCAAGAGTCAAACCCCATGTTCTTAAGTGCCCTGACCTCAACTTCCCCACCATTAATAGTGAAAGCTACCCATATACCAATGCCCTTGCCCAATGTTGCCTGGAATACATTTATTCCAATGGCCTGGACCAGCTCATTTCTACACCCACTATAGGTAGCAACATCATTGACCTAGTCAGTACTAACATGGGCAACTGTTGCTGTACACCAGTAGTCAACTCCACCATGGTTATATCTGACCACAATGTCATCTCCTTAGGAATCCACATCCCTCCCTCCCCTCTGCAAAGGTAACCACCACGAAAAACCTTTCTAAAGCCAACTTTGGCCTCCAAAGATTAGTGGTGGCTAACTTCATGGTACCCATGCAAATGGAGACTAGTTGCATGACCTCCAAACACACACCAATGCAGTACGAACATGTGCACAAATGCATGGATTCCACCATACCCAATAGAAACAAGATGCTCCCCTCCAGAGTAAGGAAGCCAATCTGGTGGTCCCTTGCCCAAAGAAACTCTACAACAAAAGGAGGAAACTGATATGGAATAAGTTGAAGTCCCAAGACCGGAAAAAAACCTTATCAGCCTCAACAAAAATACGAGATTCTTCATCAAATACTTTAAAGCTATCTGTGAAAGCAGAATTGCAGCATACAGTAAAGACATCCACAGGGCCTCCTATAGTCTCCAAGGCAATACCAACATGCGCTCTGTGCTACTGCACAATGTTAACCCCTATACAGAGGCAACAGATATTTCCAATATACTGGCACACAGATTCAGTGGCAATTTTACCCCTCTCCGCACCCCCTAAGGATCAATCACAATGCCAGTACACTACCAGGCACCCAGTAGTACTGCTGCTTTGGTTAACACACCACTGTTCAAGGCCAAGAATACAGCTTCTATTGGACCTGGTCATACCTCTAGCTGTCTTCTGCATGAACTACAGAGTGAACTGGCACCTAACCTGGTTGCCCTGTTCAATCACAGCCTCACCTCAGGCTTTGTCCCTACTAACTGGTGCACTGCTACAGTTATCTCTCTCCACACAGGAGGAGTGGCTGCAGACACTGGGAAGTATCACCTCATTAGCCTGACAAGGCTGTCATGCAAAGCTATGGAATGCATTGTCATGGACCTAAGAAACAGGGATACAGGAATCTCCAGACTCAAGATCCCACACAGTTGGCTTTTGTGAAGGGTAGATCATGCCTGTTCAATCAACCTGGTCACCTTCTTTGAGTCAGTCACCAGAGCTGTGGATGAAGGCAAGGTGGTTCATACAGCCTACCTCAATCAGGCAAAGCCCTTTGATAACATTCCCCACTCAGAGTTCATGGATAAACTCACTAAGCTACGCATCAACCCCTATAAAAGTAGGTGGGTTGCAAACTGTCTCACAGATAGAACCCACAGTGTGACAGTAGCTGAGCCCAAGTCAGACTGCTGACCAGTCACGCGTGGAGTTCTACAGGGGGTCCTCTCCTGTTTGGTATCAACTTCTTTGAAGTCCATGCCAACATGAAGGGAATCTGGCTGACAATGTTTGCAGACGATTGCAAGTTGGGAGCTATTAACTACCCAAGTGATGTTGGCATCCTACAGAAAGGCCTCACTGAGACCAATGACTGGTGTCAGAGCCATGGCCTTAAGTTCAATATCAGTGAATGTTTTGTCATCCCACTTTGGGATGTCAGGAACTACAGGGATGTTACAGCACCAAAAAACAGACACCAGTGTAAAAGTGCATACCCAAAAGCAATTCCACCATAGTCACAGTCACATACAGGTAGGTCAGGTGAACAATAGAGTATACAGACTGTGTGAAGAAATACATAATAGTTTTCCAGTCACACACTACCCCTACATATAGTGGTCTAATTCTCAGTGTAGTCTGAATCCTTACCATGGTACAGGACATGTCTCAGTCTGCCGCTGCAAAGGCATACAGCCAATAGACCAGCAGCCACTGGAGCAGCATGCACAGTCAGATACAAAAGGAGCCATAATACTTACACCTACCCCCTTCCATACACAGCCCAAATAACATGTACACATGACATATGTACACAATCCCAACAGTCTGTCAACAATGGTCAGACATGCACAGACCTCTCTAATGTACAGTTCACCGCAGAATGTACAGGCTCAGGACTGATATCTATGGCTTCTTCCCTGTAACATGCCTGTGGGTCTACTACATCACTGGGATGGTAGGAAGAATGAAGCCAAGACATAATGCTATTAAATAAGTCTGAGCCTCATGGTGTATGACATCTGGACAAAGCCTGACATCATTTAGAGACAGAGGAACAAACACAGGTATAAATTAGACATAATGCTCTCAGACATTTAGACAGTTGCTGATGTTACTGGGTTTGTTGTAACATATTATTTATGAGGAATATGAAGGCAGTAACATCAATGAATTTTAGTATTTACTGACTGAGTTCTCCAGAGTCCCTGACTGGTTTTCCAAGGACAACAATTGTCTTGGGAACAGACAAAACACAACAAGCAAACATGTGGCCAGTCTGTGGACAGCATGCCAGTGGAGAGGCATGTCAGAGACATATCACTGTCAGACATGAAGTCACTCACTAAATGCATGTCCACATAAACCCTGTCAACCTATCAACCCACCATGTGTATAACAGTACTGGTGATGACATAGAATCTGTTCACAATTCTGGAGAAATGTCCCCCATGTTGTTGTGCCATCTCCAGATGTCCTGCCCTGTGAAGTACTCTCACATACTGTCTGTGAATCTGTAGCCCACCACCTCTGTAATGTCCCTCACACAGGCAAGTAATAGGGCCAAGACCCACATGAAGGATGTCCCATTTGTTAGAGTTAGCAGCAGTGCCCAGGCCCACAGCACAAAATAAGTGTTCACCTACATAGTTGTATGACCTTAGCATTATCTGAAATCTGCACATCTGCACAGAGAACAGACAGGAAGTAGACAGCAAATGTGTTATACATTAGGATGAATGGCCTGAAGGATAGAAGTCTGAAACTGAATTATATGCCAGTACAACATGACAGCGGTCCTCAATGACATGTGCAAAAAACATAGTACTCTACAGTTAATATAATAATATCATATTAATATCCAATAGGAGATACATAAAAACATACAGCTGAAACACCAAGAACAAGATAGTGTAGTACTCAGAGTCCCAGCTCTGCATGCAGATGTGCATGGTTGGAGTACTACAATAGGAAATCTAATTTTACATGGAAAAGCAGTGTCAACAGTACTAATTTCATAATACAATATGTGTGGAATCATATTTGTCAACCAGTGTACTGTAGCTGGTGTAACATGCAACTGTGAGTGCATATAACACTGTTGGAAACTCCTGGGTTCTGTCTAGTGTGATTCTTAAACAATGTGGAAATATATCACTGATTGATAAATATATTTCTTGAGGTGGAGTTTATAAAACTGGTCTAACAGCTTCTGTGTTATCTGATTGCTTCAAGGCATGCTGATTTAAAAATAGTTTCTGTTTGTAAATTCTTGCATTCACTGTTGGAAACTCCTAGGTTCTGGCTAGTGTGATTCTCAAACAATCTGGAAATATATTGCTGATTGATCAGTGTATTTCTTGGCATTTTAACCTTTCAGAGTTCTGCATTGTCTGAATTTTGCCTGTCTGAATTGTTTTATATATTTTCTGGCATTGTTTTCTGTTCTCATCTGTCCTGAAACTGGTTTTATCCCCCCCCCACCAAATTTCTGTGGTGTTTTTATAGTTGGTTGCTTTGCAGTTGCCCGCCCCTACTGTAAATTTGATCTGGGACAACCCTCCCAGTTTGGTGTTCACTCGTCTTAATACAGAGAGAAGATTTGAAAAGGCCAACCCACTTAGGTTCTTAACCTCTGCTCCTCCTTCCTCTCTTCATCTCTCCTTGCACTTTGCTAAAAAAAGTGTACTTTATTTTGCTTTTGCCTCTTCTTAAAAATATTCAATTGTATTTATTCTTCTGCATTTATTACTGCTTGTTAGTAGGCTGATTAAATTGTAACTGTTATTCTAAGCCTTTCGGTTTAAGCGCTTGGGCTTCAGACCAGTTGTTTTACATTAAGAAGGTTTGTGGTCTGCACTGTTGTGGCAGGACAGGTAGCTTACATCCTTCTAAATTGGGAATTGCTGATTAAAGACTCAGTGTCTGTTACCCTAAAAGTGTATTAGTTCTGGTTTAAGCACTTGGGCTTCAGGACAGTTATTTTACATTAAGAAGGTTTGTGGTCTGCACTCTTGTGGGAGGAGAGGTTAGATTCTGCCCTTCTGAGCTGGAAATTTCTTATTAAAGGATTATTGTGGCTGCTTATTTGAACTGTTTATTTCTGAAATTGGTGCACCTTGTTTGCTGTAGCATAGACTAGATTCAGGTATGCTGAATCTAGCTTTGTTTATACAACTTGAGCACTAATCCAGGCCATCTTTTTTTGGAGAAGGTTCTCCTGCACCCTAGTGGCAGGAGTGTGCAGTTAGAGCTTGCCTGATTGAAGACTGCTGGAACAGGGCTCAGTTTTGAGCTTTTTTACTGGTTAACTGGGTAATTTGTTTAAATCAGTTTGCTCGTTTTCTATTGTTATATTTAAAAAATTGCACTTTATTCATCTGCTTTTACTGTATTTGTGTTTCTTCCTACTTTCTTGCATTTATTCTGCTGCATTTATTACTGCTTGTTAGTAGCCTGATTAAATTGTTACTGTTATTCTAAGCCTTTCGTTGAAGCATTTGGGCTTCAGACCAGTTGGTTTACATTAAGAAGGTTTGTGGTCTGCCCTGCTGTGGCAGGACAGGTAGCTTACATCCTTCTAAGTTGGGAGTTGCTGATTGAAGGGTTTTTTTTTAGCTTTTTATTGGTTAATTTGTTTAAATCAGTTTGCTCATTTGTTACTGTTATATAAAAAATACACTTTATACATCGCCGCTTAGCTAGGGTTAAATTATTCCTGGCGCCATAAAGTCTGCTCTTCAAATTTTCCCTTAGAACTAGCCATTTTTTTTTTTTTGTTTTAGAACTCAAAATCTGTTTCTTTGAGCTCAGCACTTGTTCCAAACTTGTTGTAAGCACTAAATAAGCTACAAATTACTACAGCACTCAACTTTCTTCACTCGTCTAGAGGAAAACAGTTTTTAGTACTTAATAAATAAGCACCTATGCAGGCATGTCTAAGGGTCAGCTCCCGGTGTTTTCACCTGTCTTTCTGATGAATCTGGGCATCTTGGGGCAATGCAGCAATTGCCTCATGTACACAGACAACCTTCTCCTCCTACCACCCAACACTACAACCTGTGAGAGATGCACTTATATAGCCAAACTGGAAGCAAAACAATCTTCATCCAAGACTGGACTAGACAGTCAAGAGGAAAAGGTAAACACTTGCACCACACCACACTCATCACATAGTCCCTCAAAACCTACACCACCAAAACACACACATAGCAACACAAAACACACACCTACATTCACGGAGGCTCTCAATAAAAATCTGCTCAAGCAACAGAGACCTCCAAAGCAGAAATGCATGCAACCTCCACCCCCCCAACACAACCCAAATGACACATAGCCCACAAACTCAGAGTGCCACTCAATCACAACCCATAAGTCTTAACAACGTACCCAACACTCTAGTCATAAGTGACTCTATAGTCAGACACACTGATGTTCCACTCACTAGGCTAAACAAGGAGAAAGTTACTGTCAGCTGCCTGTCAGGTGCCAGGATCTGCCACATAATGCATGCACTCAGGTCACTCCACAACAAGTACAAATATGACTCTGTCATTGTCCATGTCAGTGTGAATGACCTGAGACATACCTCCCTGGATTACATGAAAAGAGACATGGAGGAGCTCTCCAATCTTGTAGCCCAGGCAGGTATGACCCTAGCCCTGAGTAGTATCCTGCCATCACCCAGAATGATACCACAGTACACGGACAAAATGATTGACTTCAACAATTGGCTAAGCTTCTGGTATCATTTTAAGTGGATCCAGTATCTGTCTGTCTGGGATGACATGATCGACAGACCACAATGCTTTGCCAGAGATGGCCTGCACCTGTCCCCCTTGGGATTCTGGATACTGGCTAAGGCTCTTGCCACCCCTACAGTGCCTTTTTTGGGAAAGGTTCAAATGACAAATTCACCACCGTAACAGGTATAATCAAGAAAAATCTGAAGGTAATGCTACTCAGTGCTAGAAGTTAAAACCTCAAAATGCATTCACTCGAGGCACTCCTTAAAATGTAGAACATCGACATCTGTGCAGTGACAGAGACCTGATTCAAGGCTCCAGAGAGCACCCCTGCATTACTAGGCTATAAGTCATACCACACCTTTCGGCCACCTAACCTGGACCGAAACATTGAAGGTGGAGGTGTGTCCATATTCATTAAGGATATCCACACCTCCAGGCTAGTTGCTCAGCATAATGCATCCGAGATTGTCCAAGTGCAACTAACTCTGGGCAAGACCACAATCCAAATTGTAACTTGCTACAGATCCCGCACCATGCCCCAAGATTCCCACTCCTCATTTCTTGATACACTGGAAAATATTAGGGTACAACCCAACACCCTAATAATGGGCAATTTCAACTACCCCACAATTAACTGGAAAAACTTCTCATGTACCAACTCTTTTGCTCAACGTTTTCTGGCATTCATAAATTCCAACGCTTTGGATCAACTTATCCACACCTCCACCAAGAGCAGCAAGATCCTAGACCTGGTCATTACCAACATGGGCCACCGGTGTTCCACACCAGAGGTCAGTTCATTGTTGGTCAGATCCAACCACAAGCTAATTAACCTAGACATCCACATCCCACCCCCTATTAGGGAAACCACCATAAAAAAAATTCTCCAAAGCCAACCTCACGCTTCTTAAGACAGAAGTGGCAAACTTCACAACACCCATCCAGACTGACAATAGAGGTACGACTGCTGAATCCTACACAAATGCACTTTATAAGAACTTACACAAGTGCATGGATCATGCTATCCCTGACAGAATCAAGATGCTGTCCTCCAAAAAAAGGAAAAGGAAGCCAATCTGGTGGTCCCCTGCCATAAACAAACTCTACAACAGAAGAAAGAAACTATTGC
The DNA here is from genome assembly GCF_019279795.1 of Protopterus annectens. Lineage (NCBI taxonomy): Eukaryota > Metazoa > Chordata > Ceratodontiformes > Protopteridae > Protopterus > Protopterus annectens. The sequence continues at coordinate 1,754,359,657 of NC_056741.1, read as the reverse complement.
AAACAAGAGTAAAATCCCATGACTGGAAGAACTCCCTGGTCAGCCTCAGTAAGAAGCTGAGATCCCTCATAAATTCCTCCAAAGCTAGTTATGAAAACAAAATAGCCACTGATTCTAAAGACAACCACAAAACATTCTATAGTTATGTCAAGAATCTCAATGGCAACACTCAGATCTGCTCTGAGTTACAGCACAATGACACTAAGTATACAGAACCAACTGATATTGCCAGCATCCTGGCAGATAGGGTCAGTGCTAACTTTACCCACTCACCCCCTAAAGGGCTCATCTCTGTACCAGAAAAATGCAAAGTTCCTGTAATCATGGCTGCACAGGTAAAAAACACACTCTTCAAAGCCAAGAACACAGCATCCATGGGACCTGACAACATCCCAGGCTGCATTCTACATGAACTACAGAATTAACAGGTACCCCATCTAAGCACCATGTTCAATCATAGCCTCACCTCAGGCTTTCTGCCCACTGAATGGTGCTCAGTGACGGTTATCCCACTCCACAAAGGGGGAGCCACCACAGACCCTGGGAACTACCGCCCCATTAGCCTAATGAGTCTGGTCTGCAAGGCCATGGAACGTATCATAATGGAACTTATAAACAAAGACATTGGTAATCTCCAAACTCTGGACCCCCACCCAGTTCGGGTTTGTAAAAGACAGATCATGTCTCCTAAACCTGATTGACTTCTTTGAAGCAGTCACCAAAGCCGTAGATGAGGGTAAGGTGGTTCACACAGCTTATCTAGATCTCGACAAGGCTTTTGAAAACATCCCCCACTCTGGAATTATAGATAAACTCGTTAAACTAGTTATCAATCCCTATGTCACAAAATGGGTTGCCAACTGGCTCACTGACGGATCCCACACTGTAAAAGTAGCAGACTCCAAATCCGACTTCAGACCAGTGACAAGTGGAGTATAACAGAGTTCAGTCCTGGGTCCTCTCCTGTTTGGTATCAACTTTTCTGAAGTACAGGCTAACACAGAAGGTCTTTGGCTAATGGAGTTTTCAGATGACTGCAAACTAGAAGCCATAATTGAAACTCCTAATGATGTGGACTTCCTGCAAAAGGGCCTTACTGAGACAGATGCCTGGTGTCAAAACCATGGACTCAAGCTCAATGCTAAAAAGTGCATTGTCATCCCCTTTGGTAAAAACTCTGTACCCATGAGCTACCACATATGTGGTAGTCTACTTAACACCAAAAGTGGGATAAGAGACCTTGGGACACAGGTGGACAGTAGTCTCTCCTTTGATAATCACATCACCACAGTAGTCAGGAAATCCTTCTATGTGGCACACCTCATCACAAAAGATTTTTCATCTAGGAAAAAATAGGTCATTGTTCCCCTCTACTCGTCACTCATTAGACCCATTATAGAATACAATGCCCCTTTTGGTATGTACCTCACAAGACATCTAAAACAACTGGAAAGGCTGCAGAAATACCTCACAAAGAGGATTACTGGCCTCAAACAGATGCCCTATGCAGACCGTCTCAAAAAACTCCAGCTTTACTCCGTCACATGTCGCCTACTCAGATCTCTACCTAACATACAAAGCTATGTTAAACCCAGAGCTGTTGGTCATGCTCCACTTAATGAAATCCTAATCCCTCCAAGTTACACACTCTAGGGACCTAAACCTTGTCACCACAATAAACAGAACATGCTGAAGGGATAGAGTCCTGTCCCAGAGACTTCCCATACTCTGGAACAAACTACCTATCTACATCAAACAAAGCTCTTCATTTACACTCTTCAAGAAAAATCTTGATGATTGGATGGGAAATAGGAAATTCACCCCGGAAATCACCTCTGTGGCTCTGCTTGACAGGGGCACAAGAAAATAATTTTCTTGGGTGGCAAAAGCCAGGGTACCTTTTTGGTTAGGTTTGGCCAATAACCTAGGATCTACCTATGAACCTATGATACTACCCATGTATAACCGAGTGTCCTGGACAGTATAGTCACACCCCTTGCTACTGTAATGAGAGCACCTAAAAGCATGTTATGCACAGGAAATTAAATAAATGTATTAGGTAATGTCATTACTCTTCTATTTTATGAGACTGGAATGTGAGCAATGGTTACCAGGGCTGAGCTATGCTTAGAAGGTTTACACATTGCTTAAATGGATGGCACAGTGTTGCAGCGGTAGTGTTGTCACCTCACAGCAAGAGGTTCTTCTGTTCGATTTCTGGCTGGAGTGCCTTCTTTGTGGAGTCTGCATGTCCTCTCTGCGCTCATGTGGGTTTCCTCCAGGTGCTCCGATTTTCTCCCACGTAGCAAAGACATATGTCTGGAGTGTTTCTCCCTGGGCCTACACTGAAAGTTGGCTTGTCCAAAGTTGGACTTTCCTGGTTAACAAATGTAAACTAAATAAATAAAAATGTGAATAATAACCAGCAGTTAGCTCTGCTAAGCATATTTGTGCACTGGTAATCGTTGGTAAGTGAAGCCTACACAGTTTAAGAGTCTATTGGTTTAATTGTGTTTTAGCACCGAGCAAACCCACTTACAACTGCTTAAAAGTGCCTCAATCACTCTGTATCCAACAGCCCTTCTTCTGGCCAGCAACAAAATAATCATCCATGCTTATTCCTGAGCCTGAGATGCTATACACCATAGTCATAACAATTTACCACTAGGCCATCTTAGCTGTGAGATGTCAGGATGTGTTTTACAACATATCATGCAGTACAGTCAGTTTACAATAGAAAAGACACACTGTGTAATGAGAAATTATTGTTATCTACAAATATATACATGATAGATTTGTGTGGAGATACATGTATATGTATAATAATATACAGATATATTACCAAGAAATGCTGATGTGTGTATATATATATATATATATATATATATATATATATATATATATATATATATATATATATATATATATATATATATATATATATATATATATATATATATAAAACATCTATATATATATATATATATATATATATATATATATATATATATATATATATCTATATATATATATATATATATATATATATATATATATGTGTGTGTGTGTGTGTGTGTGTGTGTGTGTAGACCACCCATAACTGGGCCAGCATGGATATGAAAGGAATTATGACACTCACATCTGCCCCCCCAGTCCAAATAATAAGTGAACAGTACACTGCTACAAAACCATGATAGGCCATACACAATGGGCAGTCATATACAGTGACCTCTTAGCAACACAACTACAATGAGTGAAGCTAGTAAACAAAAATATAAACAGCCAGTAATTCACACAAGTTCATTTTAATCTGATGTCTTTTTGCCAAATTCTTCAAGGAGTAACGCATTATAAGAAATACTTGCCTTAATTAGAAGAAGCAATTAACACTTACATATATTTAAATACACAGCCTCCAATTACACTACACATTCAACCCCCTAGGGCATAAAGTATCACATTTAAGAATTTAAACCAATTCTATACATAACAAATCTTCTTTCATGGCTACTACCCCCATGGTGAGAATTACTGAAATGTGCAGCTATAGAACTCTCTTCTTCCTCATCAGTAATATGTCTCACATGTTCTAACAGCCTAGTTTTAAAACACTTGTTACTCTCCCCCACATAAAATATGTTACAAGGGCATCTAAGAGCATTCTCCATACACCAACCTCTTGAATGTACAGAGTCCCACATGTTGTCCACTCTTTCCCCTCAGCAGGAATGACAGAACAAAATAATGGTAGACTCTACCTATCAACCTCCTACTGTATGGCATCTGTACCAAGCCTGACATAATTTGGGACTAAGGCCCTAAAACATGGCCATACTTGAAATATTGCTATTATACACTGAGAAAATTGCTGGTATTACAGGGTTTGTTGTAACATAACGTTTCTGAAACACAAATGGATGTTGGCATGCACTTATTGCAATCACCAGAGTATGCTACTGATTTGCCAAGGACAACACCTGTCTGAGGAACAGACCAAACATAACAGGCAAACCTTTGGCCATTATGTGGATATCCCTACAGTTGAGAGCTATGCACTCACAGAACTTTATCAGTCTGAAACCCATGCAGAAGTAGTATTCTCAGACAAACTCTGTTAAACAATCAGTATTCAAAACATATATCAGCAATACTCACATTCTGCCCCTTAGTCTTGAATCTTCTTGACCATTTAGTTTGCTTGTCTCCACAGGTCTTGTTCTAAGAAGTATTAGCTAACACACCTCCAGGATCTCTTCCTCACAGGTAAGGGAAAGGGCCGATGCCCACATGGAGTACTCAATTGTAGGAGTGTGTTGCCATGACATCTGCTATTGGAATAACTACACAGCTGGTCTGCATGCAGTCAGCAACTGGAGAACACCAATTGGTGCTCAGGCCATCACATGGTCATGAGCATTACTTACAAAAGACAAGCTGCCATCTATTCAAACTACCTCTGTCATAGACAGTCCATCAGTGCAAAGCTGAAGTAGTGTGAGAAAAAAAATAAGAAAGAATATATCTGTGAAATATCCAGAAAAAAGGGGTATGTGAAACAAGTAAGCATGTAACTGAACCCAGTAGGTGGTCTGTAATAACGGAAAATAGGGGTTTGAAAGGATATGTCTCAACAAGACTTGCTGTACTGATGTACTGCTGAACAGCACTGATGGTCATAGCATGTGGCTCTGTCTGTAGTGACTTGGCCAGCTACTGGGATGTTGTACATGTCCATATGTTACCTGTGCATATAACTATGATATACATTTTGTCTTGTGAATATAAAACAACTATACAGAACATGTGCAGAGTAAAATACTGCTACAGATGTGTGTGTTGAACTGCATGTCATATACTGAGCTCATACCATTCAACTGTCCAGTGTTCTGCACACTGACCATATGTGTGCCTCATATCTGTAGTCATTTACCCATAGAGTTGTGTTATGTCAGTCAAATCCTTGCCAAATCTGTGATATTATAACATCTCCCTTCATTGTCTGCTGGCTTTTACCATTTGGGATTGTCACAGTGGATCATCTGTTGCCATTTCTGCCTGTCCTCTGAATCCTGCTCTCTCACACCAACCACCTGCATGTCCTCTCTCACCACATCCAGAAACCTTATCTGAGGCCTTCCTCTCTTCCTCTTACCTGGCATCTATATCCTTACCATCATTTTCACAATAAACTCAGCACCCCTGATCAGCACATGTCCAAACTGCTGTAATGCTGCCTCTTCAACACTGTCTCATATCCATCCGACATGGCCTGAGCCTGTCATATACACATTGCTAAACCTGTGCACTGGTGTCACACACAGTACAAATAATAACATCTGTAACTCTGCCATGTGCAGCTCTGATCCCTGCCTTTTTGTCAATGCCACTGTCTCCAACCCATATAACATAGGTGGTCTCAGTACCCTCTTGTTGACCTTACATATCACGTTTACTGGTACTTGTCTCTCACATATCACTCCTGACACTCTTCTCCACCCTCTCCATCCTGCCTGCACTCTCTTCTACACCTGTCCTCCATAGTCCTCATTACTCTGAAATGTTAATCCCAATCATTTGAACACATCCACCTTTGTCAGCTGTACTCCATGCATCCTCAACATTCCACTATCCTCCCTCTCATTCACACACAGATATTCTGTCCTAGAGCTGCTGATCTTCATTATTCTCCTCTCTAGAGCATATGTCCACCTCTCCAGGGTCTCCAAAAGCTGTTCCCTACTCTCAGTACAGATCACAATATCATCTGCAAACAACATAGTCAACAGGGACTCCCGTATGATCTTGTCTGTCAACCTGTCCATCACCATTGCAAATCAGAAAGGGCTCACAGCTGATCACTGATGTCATCCCACCTCCACCTTAAGCACATCCATCAATCCCAGTGCAGACCTCAATGCTGCCACACCACCCTTGTACATATCCTGTGCCACTCTTACATATATCTCTTCCACTCATGACTTCCTCATACAATACCTCAACTCCTGTCTAGGCACCCTGTCATATGCTTTCTGTAAGTCCAGAGAGACACAGAGCAACTCCTGTCCTTCTCTGTATTCCACCAGTAACAGTCTCAGAGCAAACATCACATTGATAGTGCCCTTTCCATGCATGACACCATACTGCTGACCAGTACTCTTCACCTTCCTGTGTAACCTAGCTTCCACTACTCTTACCCATAACTTCATGTTGTGACTGGTCAAAGTTATCCCTCTGTAGTTATCATGGATCTGCACATCAACCTCAATCTTAACACTGTAGCCAAGCACTTTCTCTCCACTCCTCATGCAACCTCACACTTACCAAGATATCAGTAAACACTCTAGCTAACACACCACTGCCATTTCCCCTATACAACCCCATGCTTCCACAGGTGTGTAATGTGGACCAACAGTCTTGCCAGTATTCATCCTCTTCATAGCTATCCTAACATCTGCCTTGTTAAGCCATTGCACTTTCTGATTCACCATACCCACATCATCCAGCCTTCTCTGTCTCATTTTCTTCATTCATCAGCCTCTCAAAGTACACTGTCCATGTGCTCAACACACTTTCCTTGCTTGTGAGCACATATACCTCATCACCCTTTATCACCCTTATCTGCTGCACATCTTTCCTAGCTCAGTGCATCTGCCCAGCCAATAAGTACAATTCCATTCATCCCCTCCTTAGTGTCCAGCTTGTCATTGAACTCTTCATATGACCATCTTCAGCCTTTGCCACCTCTCTTTTTGCCACGCACATCATCTTCTCATACTCCTGCCTACTTTCCTAATCTCTCTGACAATCCCACTCTTTCCTCCCCAACCTCTGTCTCTGTATACTGTCTAGTACTTCCTCAGTCCACCAACAGGTGTCCTTGTAGTGCCTCCTCCATCCATATGTCACCCCAAGCACCCATCTAGCTGTATCCCTTACCAGTTCTGCCTGTAATTAACCAGACCTTTTTTTTTAGATTGTCACTGCCACCTAGTGCCTCTCAACTCTTCCATGGACTGCACCTCACAAGTACACTTTTTCAATTCACACCATTTGATCCTTGGTGCTGCCCCCACATTCCTCCTCATCTCAATCACCAACATCATCTCACATACCAACATTCTCTGCTGCCTAAATACAATTTCTCCTGTCAACACTTTTAATTCTCCAATCTCCTTCAAACTGGCCCTCCAACACTGGATATATTCTACCCGTGTGCATCTTACTCCACTCTTGTATGTCACCCTGTGCTCCTCCCTCATGTTATAGTGCATAGTCACTACAGCCATATCCATCCTTTTTGCATACTCCACTACCATCTCACCATCTCCACTCCTTTTAATGCCATACATACCCATCAATTCTCCATCCCCTCTATTCCCTTCATCAAGATGCCCATTGACATCTGCTGCAATGACCAGTCTGTCACCTTTGGGTACAGTCATCACCACATTATCCAGCTGACGTCACATCTCTCTTTTTAATCCATCGCACAACCAACGTGCATAGCATATGCACTAACATCAGTCATCATTACACCATCAGCTTACAGCTTCAGAAACATCACTCTAACTGACACTTATGTCATCCTTCAAAATCACTCTTGGCATGCAGTTTCTTCAGCAAAAGCACTACCCCCTTCCACCTCCAGTCACACCTTGATAGCACAATTGTGACCTGCCTCCCATACACCTAGCCATAATCCCCTTCCATGTGGTCTCTTGCACACACACAATACATCACCCATGCCCTGGCCATCATATTAGCTAGCCTTGTCCCTATACCACTCATACTGCCAACATTAATAATTTTTACCCTCAGTACCACTCTCCTAGCCTTTCTCCTCTCTTTCTGCCATATGACTGTTGGACATCCTCCAGAGGATGCCTGTCAGTGCAAAGGCTACTATACTATTGAATGACTCAAGTATGTTACAGCAATATTGAAACACTGTCACTGATTTTGTCCCATTGCACCCATGTATGCATGTCATCCTACAGATGTACTGCTGTAACAGGCTGAGAGGGATGACTGCGCAGCAAGAGTGTGACTTTAGTGTGCCATACTAACATAGAGCATACATGTATGTGAGGTACTAGCTATACGCATGTCAGTATGAGTAGGTGTATGCATCCACCTCATGAGAACAGACACTGGATGCAAAATGTCAGTTAAAACAGCTGTACATGTTGTACATGTGTAATCCTAATTACTGTGCACCCAAAAGAGTGACATTTCTACAGCTACTGGTTGATGCATTGCCCTGACACAGCCATGGTTAGTACAATAAGCATTTTTTATTTATATTTGTTAACCAGGAGTGTCTGACTGGATGTATGTCCATTTTCAGTGGAGGCCCGGGGAGAAAATCTCCACAGTTAAAATAAACAGACAGTAGTTACATTGGATTACATAGCGAGAAGCATGATTATCATTACTACATTGGAGAGGTGCTCAACTGTGTTATGACCTTGTGGCCATGCCCACTACAAACAACTGATTGACCACATACATGGCTGCATGGACTCAGCAATACCTTACTTGTCATACCTGCCTCCACCAATGTAGAGTAATCCCTTCTGCTGGACAGCAGTATTACCCAAACCACAGACTTGGTCCCTATATTGGCTGTACAGCACAAAGTAGGGTTAGGAACCAACCTGGCATCAAGTCAGCCATTATCTGAACAAGCATATGAGGTCACAGGTGGATTACTGTAAGGCCAACTATGAGTACAAATTGGAGACATCCACCGGGAACAATCATATGGCCATCTTCCCATATGTCTGTAATCTTGGAGGCAACATACCAAGCCAGCCTGTAATGGTCGCCAATCAGATCACATACACACACAACACAGCTACAGACAACCTGATGCAGATAGGATTGAGGCAAACATCTCCCTGGCTCAGCATCACTATAGTTGGATATGTACTGCACCCACACCCTCTTTTCATCACCAGTGAGCAGGTACATATTGCCTACTGAAAGGCAACAAATGTAAGTATCCATGGGGTGTCATATCATCCCTGTCTGCATCATACATGAACTCAGACATGTGCTCCCAGCTGCATTACACACTGTAGTCACACCAAGCCGCAGCACCATCCACACACCATCCACATGGAAGATGGCTAATGTCATCCATTTACACAGACCTGAATGAGGAATGATGGCTTATGCAAACAACTTGCCCTCAATTCGGGCAATATGACTCATCAGGACCAGGAGAGCAATGCAAGCTGATACTGTGCTGAAAGATTACAGGTGTATGGTGTGGTTGTGAGTGGTGGCTACTGGCATGGTTGTGAGTGTTGGCTACTGGTACTCAAGGTACATCTGTAGGTACTGGACATACTGTGCCAAATGTATGGGGTCCTGTGATGTGTTTCCCTGTTAGTGTCTACCAGGTGCAATGTCACATCATCGGCGCAATACCTTTTCACCAGAAGAATGCAACCTGATAATGGAAGCCATAATACAGAACCACACAGTACTGTTGGGCTGAGGCCAGCAAAATCTGTGGGAGAGGAGCACCCTGAGGGACGACCCTGCCCACAGGATAAATTAGGTGGGCCTGCATGCACATACATATGAGCAGGTGCAGCATCATGCCACCAACCTCATACGTCATGCCTGGCAAAGAGCTGCTGCTGTCATTAGGGACCCCACAACCACAGGTAGGAGCCCAGCCATGCAGCCCCCACTGACACCAAATGAGGAGCTCCTTGCCAAGCTTTGGCCACTCATCACAGTATGACACCAGGGTACAAAGCCCCCCTTGCCAGAGGTGGGTGGCACCCACACAATGGACAAGGAACATGCAGGTAAGGTCTCAGTGTGGATTAGTAGACTACTGCATGAGGTATACTTGTATCTGTACAGTATCTACATGCATGTGCTAGGTCAGATTGCAGTTGTGGATCGTGATTTGTACTGCACAGAAGTGCAAATCTATGATGAAGGACAGCAAATTGTGTAGTATTGGGTGTTGTACTGTAAATGTAAAGACATGCTACATCCATCCTTTACCAAGTGCACATGTGAGTCTGCTGACAATACCTCTCTCTCACAACTACATTTGTCACTCTGGTCTGCATATGGGACAGCAGCCTGAAGCTGGTGAGTATAAAATTGTTCAGTTGTGCTTTGGCAATACCCCAGGCATGTGGAAGGTATGCAAGTTACCATGCACACAACTATGACTTATAGCCATATTGCTTCATGTGCATGTTCATCTGTGGTGGGGTTAATTGTATTGCATCACAGTGGTCACCACAGGGGCCTACCTGAAGAGAATTTAACATTCCTGTAGCATACCTCACAAACTGTCAGTGCAAGATGTCTGGACAGACACCAGCAAAATGTGGTGGACAAACAGACTAAGGTAGGGATATGTGTGAAACATTACTTACATACAGTGTATATAAAATGTATACACACACCTGTTAAGATGCCATTTGTTTCTGATATATACTGACTGAGACCACAGTACCAGTCCACATCTTTCCAAGCCTTTAATGTGACCCATGACATAAATGATTCACTTGTAAAACCAAGCATCTGGACTCATGTATTGCACCTAGAAGCCTAGACAAGTGTGAGGGTAGCAGATGTTGTGTCAGTATGCTGTTTCAGTCAGGCATGATACCTGATGCTGCCATATGTGTCAGTACACTCACTGTGGCCTATTTGGCAACTATATCACATACATGGGCATTGTTAAGGCAGACAGAGCACTAATAGGTTCCAAACATCTGGATGTTCCAGACACATCTGTACAGAGAACTGGTTTGGCCTGTACAATGGTTTCACATGGTACATGTGAGGCAGATGCCATTACCGCACTATATAATGTAATGGCAGTATCAGGAGGTGGTCACCTGCCATGTATCACACATACACACACACACACACACACACGCACACACACACACACACACACACACACACACACACACACACACACACACACTTGCCACTATTGGAATCAGAACTCCTGCCTATCTAGTTATTTTTACTATAGTGTTATGCAGTTATTAGATACGCCACAGAGCTTATACAATTTCACTTAGTCCAAAGGTATTTCTAAGGTGAATGACATCAACAGGACTAAAGGGTGGTACCCAAGTAAAAAATGGTATAACCCACACAGTACATGGTTCTCACACACACACAGTTGCCATTATTGGGATGAGAACCCCTGACTATCTAGTTATGTCTACTATAGTATTACACAGTTATCAGACATGCCACAGAACTTATACAACTTCACTTAGTCCAAGGGTACTTCTAAGGTGAATGACATCAACTGGACAACTACATTGGAGTGAGGGTAAGTGTAAAGGGTGGTACACAAGTCCAAAATGGTATAACCTACACAGTACATCTTTCTCACAAACACACATTTGCCAGGGTTGGGATTAGAACTCCTGCCTATCTAGTTATGTCTACTATAGTATTACGCAATTATCAGATGCATCATGGAGCTTATACAATATCACCTAGTCCACAGGTACTTCTAAGGTGAATGACATCAACAGGACTACTAAATTGGAGGGAGAGAAAGTGTAAAGGGTGGTACACAAGTCAAAATGGTATAACCCACACAGTGCAACATTCTCACACACACACACACACACACACACACACACACACACACACACACACACACACACACACACACACACACACACACACACCCACACACACACACACACACACACTTACCAGTATTGATATTAGAGACCCTGCCTATCTAATTATTTGTAGTATAGTGTTACACAGTTACTGCATGTGCTACAGAGTTTACTGGACTTACAACTGGCCAAAGGTGTTGAAAACTGCACAGCTGAGGTAAAGTATTACAGGTGGCAGGAAGTCTGCATTCAGTGTCTCATGCACATCTTGCTAGTTCTTTCTGTCTTGCACTTCAAATAACATTATAGCTTTGCACTTCAACAGGTTATTGTATCAATAAGTATATCACACCTGGGAGCCATTAGCAGTACTTGTTCATCATGGAATTAGCCCCAGTACTTACTACTTATGACCACCCCTCCTGGCATGATTGAAGTGTGGTTTTCTGTGCTTTCACCCATTAACTTGCTGCACTTGTCCATTCTGAGGCACTGTTGCAACTGCCTCATGTACACAGACAACCCTCTCCTCTAAACTCCATCCAAACACAGACAAGTGAGAGTTACCCCTATATCACCAAATGTGGAAATATGCATTCTCCAGCAAAGTCTGACTAGCTGGTCAAGAGAATAAGATCAACACCTGTATCACACCATGTGGACCACATAGCTTGCCACAATACCCACTATGCCAGCCCTGACATACACTGAAAAGCCACACACCCACCTTTAAAGGAGCACTCGGTGGACATTTACACAAACAACACAGACCAGCAAGACAAACACCCACTCAGACACTAGGACAAAGCACATGACTAAGGACACATATGTCACCTACACAGTGTGCCCCTCAACCTAAGCTCCTAAGGCTGACCACCTTGCACAATACAGTGATCATGGGTGACTCAGTACTGCAGCACACAGATGTCAAACTCATTATGTTGATTATGGAGGAGGTAACAGCCAACTGGCTATCACGTGCCAGCATCCAACACATGACACACCCAGTCTGACCGCTCCACAGCAGATACAAGTATCACTCTGTCATCATCCATGTGGGTGTGAATGACCTGAGACACACCTCCCTGAGCTACATGACAAAAGACATGGTTGAACACTCAGATTATGTGGTCCAGACAAGTGTAACAGTAGCCCTGAGCATTATACTGCCATCACCCAGAATGATGTTGCAGTACTATCAACAGACTGCAACATTGGCTTACATGTTGTGTGTCATTCTCAGGGGATCCAGTATCTCTCTGCTTGGGATAACATGATTGACAGACCACAAGCCTTGCCAGAAATGTCCTAAATCTGTCAGCCCTGGGTTTCCAAGTACAGGGTAAGTGTCTTGCCACCCCTGTAGTGCCTTATTAGGCAGTGTTCCAAATCAAATTACCACCATAACAGCTAGACATGTATGCAATCTGAGGTTCATGCTGCTCACAGTAGACATCTAACTGTCAATATGCACTCACTCAAAGCACTACTCAGAGTGGAGGACATTGGCATTTGTGCTGTAATGGAGGGGTGGTTTACAGCAGCAGACAGCAGCCCTGCACTAACAGGCTATGATGCATTCCACAGCTGTCAGAGCCAAAACATGGACCACATCTCCACAAGTGGTGTCTCCATATTCATAATGGATATGCACATCTCCAGACTAGTATCCCGGCATAATGTATCAGAGGTACTTCCAGTAAAACTCACTTTGGGGAATAGTGCAATCCAGACCATAGCCTGCTATTGGTCCCCAACTATATCCCTAGACTGTCAATGCACATTCCTCAACACCCTGGCATCTATGAAGGTCTAACCCAACACTGACATAGTAGGAGACTTCAACTACACCTCCATCATCTGGGGAAAGTAGTCAATAACCAGTACACTGGCCCAATGCTTCATGGAATTCATCAGTTCCAATGCCCTGGACTGGCTCATACTGACCCCAGTAGAGGATGCAACAACCTTGACCTGTGTTAATTACTTACATATGGGACTGTTGCTCGACCACAGCTGTCAATCCCTACCTGGTCAGGTCCAAACATAATGTAATCAACCTGGAGCTCACCATCTCACCCACACCCCCCACAAAGATAACTACCTTGCAAAACCTCTCCAATGCTGACATTGCAGTCATAAAAACAGGGATGGATGACTTCACTGCACCCATGCCAATGAGAAATAGCTGCATGACTGTTGCATCATACACATATGCACTGCACAAACATGTACATGGATGCATGGTACTAGCCATAGCCAACAGAACCCAGACACTGTCCTCCAAACACTGGAAGCCAATGTGATGGTCCCCTGCCATTACTAAAGTGTACGACAGAAGGAGGACACTGTATAACCCAAGACTGGTGAACCCCCTTATTAGCCTCAAACACAACATGTGATCCCTCACAGTATCACCTACAGGCAGCTATATAGGCAGAATTGCAGCAGACACTGAAAACAATCACCAAAGCCTTTGATAGTTATATCAACAACCTCCACAGTAATAACCACAAGTGTTGCGAGTTACTGCACAATGCTAATTCCCATCCCAAGACATCAGATATTGGCCACAGTCCTGCCAACACATTCAGTGCCAGCTTTACCCCTCACTCTCCCCAAGGGGATAATCACAATGACAGATGAATGACAGGCACCCAGCATTATTGCAGGCCAGGTTAGACCTGTATTGTTCACAGGCAAGGATACAGCTTTCGTGGGACCCCAACATATTAGTGGCTGTGTTCTACATGACACTCAAAGAGACATGGCACAACATATGTGTGCTCTGGTCAGTCATGACCTCAACTCAGGCTTTGTCCTTCCAAAATGGCACACTGCTACAGTCATCCCTCTCCATAATGGGGTAGCATCTACAGACCTTTGGGATTATTGGACCCTTAGCCTAACAAGTCTACTGTGTACAGGTATGGACGTATCATCAGGGACCTGATTGACCAAGATATGGGTGATCTCCTAACTCTAGACCCCACACAGTTTGGCTTTGTGAATGACAGATTTTTGGCTTTGTGGATGGTCTTCACCAGCAAATGAGGTGATTAGCATGCTGCACGGTCTTCCGTGCAGGAACAGTGTAGACAGGCTTGTGCACATTGGATCAGCTGTTTGCTGAATCACTCAGCGGCTGAACTCTGTGCAAGAACTGCTACACTGTTCCTGCATGAAGTTTTAGCTTTCATGAATCCTGGGGAGAGTCAAAGTCTTGTACATGGGGCAGCTATTGAAGGAATGAGCACAACCTCTACCTGCCCAGTTTTAGAAATGACACTGCTAGATACATAACACAAACACCACAGTGGTAATATAGTGTTGCAGTGTCTGCTACTGCTATTAAAGTGAATGACAATTGCAGAGGTTGTTAGGATTGCCAATGGTGGGTTCACAGGCACTTAACATGGTAGAGCCATCTTAAGCACACACACACTGCTGCATGGGGACATGCATTGAAATACACATGCACACTGAGTTGACACTTCTCATATTAGATTACCTACCTATCTATTTATGCACAATACACAGTGATATGACTATTGCATGCACCCCAGTGCCTTTGTGTTAGAAACTGTGTAACTCTGCTTGTAAGGTGGGTCACATCTGTAGGGGCTGAAAATAGGTTGGCAATGGGAGACTTAACAGGGTAGAAGAAGAACATAAAATGGTATAACGATTGCATACACACAGTAAAGACAGCCACAGAGGATATGCATACAAAAACGCATACACAGTTACCAATAGACAGATTAGTAATCCTACTTATCCACTTGTATGTGCTATAGTGCTACAGACATATTACATGCACCACAGTGATTATATGCCTGGGACATAACTTGCTACCTCTTACAACAAGTAATCCTTGGAATGCCTTCATGGATGGTAGGATAATCCACCCCAAATAGTGACTGGTCTCATATATTGCTCTTACAAACCTGTACAAGTGATAAAGTAACCGACTTTGTATCAGCATGATGTTTCAGACTGGTACGAAGTCTGATGATGACATGTCTGTCACTATGGTAACTGTGACATATTTGACAATGATGTCTCATAAATGACCATTGTTAGGAGACACAGACAACATATAGGTTGCAAACATCTAAATATTCCATATACATATGTACAGATGACTGGTATTGCCTGTATAGTTTAACATGTTTCATGTAAGGTAGATGCCGCTCGCTGGCTCTTTAAAGTAATGCCATGGGGAGGGTGTCAACAGACCTTAAATGATATAACCAACACATTAAACAGTCACAGGGGATATGCTTTAAACACAAACACACACAGTACTATAGTTGCCAGCACTGAGATTAAAACCCCTACCTATCTAATTATTTGTATTATAGTATTACACAATTATTGCATGTGCCACAGAGCTTATAGGGCTAATGAGTGTATACAGGTACTTCTAAGGTGAATGACATCAGCAGGCCTTGTAAAGTAGGGCAATGGTAAGTGTACTGGGTGGGAATGGCCTCAAAAGACTTTAATTTACAAACATACACACTTACAGACAGACACACACACACACACACACACACACACACACACACACACACACACACACACACACACACACACACACACACACACACACACATTTGCCAGAACAGAGATTAGAGCTCTTACCTATTTAGTTATTTGTATTATACTGTTATTCAGTTATTGCATATGCCACAGAGCTTATAGGGTTGATGGCTGTCCAAAGGTACTTTTAAGGTGAATGACATCAGCAGCCCTTGTAAAGTAGGGCAATGGGCAGTGTACTGGGTGGGAATGGCCTAAAAATCTTTAACCTTCAAAGGTACACACACACACACACACACACACACACACACACACACACACACACACACACACACACACACACACACACACACACAGTATCACAGTTGCCAGCATTAAGGTTAGAACCCCTGCCTATCTAGTTATTTGTACTACAGTGTTATGCAGCTATCACACACATCACACAGCTTATAGGGCTGAGGACTGTCCAAAGATACTTCTAAGATGAATGGCAGCAGCGGCCCTTGTAAAGTAGGGCAATGGGAAGTGTACTGGGTGGGAATGGTCTACAAAATCTTTAACCTACAAACACATACACACACTATCCTAGCTGTCAGTATTGAAGTTAGAACCTCTACCTATCTAGTTATGTGTGCTACAGGGTTACACAGTTATCGCACCTCTACAAACATATAGACTTACACACATTTGTTGGAGTGGAGATTAGAACCCTTGTCTATTTAGTTATTTGCATTTTACTGTTACGCAGTTATAGCACATGCCACAGAACTTAAAGGGGTAATGGCTGTCCAATGATACTTCTAAGGTGAATGACATCAGCAGCCCTTGTAAAGTAGGACAATGGGCAGTGCATGGCCGGCCTTAGGCATAGGCGAACTAGGCGACCGCCTAGGGCGCCGTGCAGGCCGGCTTCAAAAGGGCGCAATCCACGGATCGTCGGAGTGAAGCCAACAGACACCAACGTTTATTTATTTATTTATTTTTTTATTTCTCACTGCCCTAAGACTACAATTGCGCCCTCCCCAGCATCAGAAGGGTGCAATTTACAGAGCGGAGTTCTGTGAGGACCCCTAACCTGGAAGCCAAACAGAGTAACAGACAACAACATTTCTTTTTTTTTTATTTCACCGCCGCTGCCCTAAAGACTACAATTGCGGTCTCCCCAACATTCTGATGCTGGCTGGGGAGGGCGCAATTGTAGTCTTTAGGGCAGCGGACTGTGAAATAAAAAAAAAAAAAAAAAAAAAAAGAAACGTTGTCTGCTTGGCTTTTCCAGGTTAGGGGTCCTCACAACAGAACTCCGCTCTGTAAATTGCACCCTTCTGACAGAAGGGCGCAATTTACAGAGCGGAGTACTAGTATGTGTGTGTGTGTGTTAGCGCGGCGTGCTTGGGGGCAGGAGGTAATGCTTAATGTCACTTCACCAAATGACACAGCTTCAAACAGCTACAATTTAAGGTTAGAGGTCTGGATATTCTCACAAACTGATGCCAAAGCTCCTCCTAGTCTGGAAATTAGGTTCCCCTCATCTCTGAACTAGCTATTAGTTGATCTGGTACCCCACTCACAAGACATCTGAATCATAAGCAGTGAATTTTTGGTGTGTGCATATAAATAACGTTTTGTATTTTGAGTGGGATGGCAGCATTCTTGAGGAAAACCTGGATATTATCCCGTTGTCACCTGTATGTAACTTCTGTGGAATCTAAGGCATCAATATACAGCAAACCTCCAAAAGATAAAATTGGACCATTCATGAGTATTCTATATAATTTCTTCCTAGGTTTCCTACATTGATAAACGTTTTTTTTTTTTATCTTTTAAAATATCTGTGAGCTCTTTTTTTCTGATTTCATTCACGTGAATTCAGGAGTTTTCAACAATCCCAAGCATGGCTTATATAGTAGATAATCAAAGCTTCAGCAAATATTTCCAACAGTATTTGGTGCAATACATAAGTGATATCTGACTTTACCAGAATGATAAACAGGAAATGTGCAGAATCTCTTAGGTGTAGAGAGTGTCCTTAATTCTTAAAATGAACAAGTGTTACTTGCTTTCATGCATTCCTGCTTAAAGCAGATTTGTTGTTATTTATGTGTGTGTGTGTGTGAGAGAGAGAGAGAGAGAGAGAGAGAGAGAGAGAGAGATTAAAAACTTAGAAAGTTCAAACAAGGTTTGCATTAGCATTAATTTTTATGTAGGATATGAAGTCTGAAAGTCAAATGTCTGTCATTTTCTAACTTCAATGTTTAATGACTTGCCACTAATTTGCCCGAAAACCAAAATTTTATATAAAAAAAAGGGACCAAAACTATGAGGCATAAATCTGGACATTCTGCAAAAATCTGTACAATTGAGAGGTATGGATATGTGTGTTTTGCATGGATGGGTTCTGTACTGTTTGTACATATACATAGGAAGAATACAAGAAAAATGTTTGCAAATCGCAATTTCTATTTGTTTAGCTGTTATTATCATTTAAAAGTATCCATCTACATTCAGCTGAAAAGGGTTAAGATTGGTTGTGGTCAGTTTATATATTTATTTATTTATGTATACATTATGTATATAGTTATGCATTTAACTATGTATTTTTATCTCAGGACTAAGTGAAACAGCAATTTACTGAGCAAACCTCTCTGAAAGTAATTACAATAAAAAAAAAATTCCCAAAGAAAACAGATATTGTGTCCCTAAATACAGTGGGCTGCCCCACACCCTACATATGGGGATAGGGAGAATATTCCATTACTTAACCCCCCCAACTCAGATCAGCTTATGGTGAAGAAGTGCACCCATAGCAGATAAAAAATGTTTTCTGGTATTGTGGATTACTGAAAATGAATGATAATGCATCTGTATCAGACACACTGTCATTCATTCATCCTTTCATAGGTTCATGGGTTTATAGGTAGATACTAGGCTATCGGCCCGAGGGCCTACATAAGCCTAGCCAACAAGGTTCACTGGCTTACGCCACCCAAGAAAGTTATTTTCCTGTGCCACTGTCGAGCAGAGATACAGAAGTGATCCCCGGGGTGTATTTCCTATTTCCCATCCACTCATCAAGAGTTTTCTTGAAGACTGCTAATGAAGAACTTTACTTGACATAGATGGGTAGCCTGTTCTAGAGTATGGGAAGTCTCTGGGTCAGGACTCTATCCCTCAAGCATATCCTGTTTATTGTGGTGACAAGGTTTAGGTCCCTAGGCATGTAGCTTGGAGGGATTGGGATTTCTTTAGGTGTAGCATGTCCAACAGCTCTGGGTTTGACATAGCTTTATATGTTAGGCAGAGATCACCTTGGAGTAGGTGATATGCTACGGAGAAAAGCTGGAGTTTTTTGAGACGGTCAGTGTAGGGCATCTGTTTGAGGCCAGTAATCCTCTTTGTTAGGTACTTCTGTGGCCTTTCCAGCTGCTGCAGATGTCATGTGAGGTACATTCCAAAAGGGGTGTTGTACTCTATAATGGGTCTGATGAGTGTCGAGTAGAGGGGAACAATGAACTCTTTTTTTCCTGGATGAGAACCCTTTTATGATGAGGTGTGCCACGTAGAAGGACTTCCTGACTACTGTGGCGATGTGACTATCAAAGGACAGACTACTGTCCACCTTGGTCCCAAGGTCTCTTGTCACACATTCTGTGTTAAGTAGACTGCTGTCTATGTTGTAGTTCGTGGGTACAGAGTTTTTACCAAAGGGGATGACAATGCACTTTTTGGCACTGAGCTTGAGGCCATGGCTCTGACATCAGGCATCTGTGTCAGCGAGGCCCTTCTGTAGGATTTCCACATCATTTGGGGACTTGACTATGGCTCCTAGTTTGCAGTCATCTGCGAACTTCGTTAGCCAGAGGCTTTCTGTGTTAGCCTGTACTTCAGAGAAGTAGATACCAAACAGGATAGGTCCCAGGACTGAACCCTGTGGTACTCCACTTGTCACTGGTTTGAGGTCAGATTTGGAGTGTGCAACTTTTACAGTGTGGGTTCTGTCGGTGAGCCAGTTGGCAACCCATCTTGTGATGTAGGGATTTATGCCTAGTTTAGTGAGTTTAGCTATAATTCTAGAATGGGGGATGGTGTTGAAAGCCTTGGCGAGGTCAAGACAGGCTGTGTGAACCACCTTACCCTCATCTACGGTTTTGGTGACTGCCTCAAAGAAGTCGATCAGGTTCAGGAGGCATGATCTGCCTTTCACAAACCTGAACTGTGTGGGACCCAGAGTTTGGAGGTTACCAATGTCTTTGTTTATGAGTTCCATGATGATACGTTTTATGGCCTTGCAGACCAGGCTCATCAGGCTAATAGGGCGACAGTTCCCGGGATCAGTGGTGGCTCCCCCTTTGTGGAGTGGGATAACTGTTGCTGTACACCATTTAGTGGGTGCAAAGCCTGATGTGAGGCTATGATTGAACATGGTGCTTAGATGGGGAGCCAGTTTGTTCTGAAGTTCATGTAAAATGCAGCCTGGGATGTTGTCCGGTCTCGTAGATGCTGTGTTTTTGTCACAGATATCGATGTTCTCCATTTTAAGGAGTGCCTCGAGTGAGTGCATTTTGAGATTTAGACTTAGCATTGAGTAGCATCCATCCATCCATCCATCCAAACATCCAACCATGTTTCTTGCCGCAGTGTAGTTTGTGTCTTGCATGTAAAGCATCATCAGTCCAGCAGTTTGACTTGTTTTCCTAGGGTTGGCAAGTAAGTGCCCCATTTTGAAAATTGTTTTTTTTTTCTTTCCTTATTGTGGTACTTGTCCTATTTTAGTTGTGGGTTAGGGTCAGATGCCTTACATATATTTAGGGTATGGTCACTCTGCAAAAGATTCTACAATATTTTTGTAGAAGGCACATATCCTACAAAGACTTCTACTCTGATTGTATTTTTCTTGGGTCCCATTCACAACATTGCTTCCTGGGAGATCTATGATAATTTTAGCAAATGCCCATATGATAATGAGCATATCTCTCAACTGTCCAGATTTTTGCCTCATATTTTTGACCTATTCTTCATACAATTTGTGGTTTTCTGGCAAATCATTCAGGATTGAATTAACTAAATGTCATACATTTGAGTTTGTCTTCATGCCCTTCAGAAAATGCCTGCTAAGAAAATGGTGTTATTTTAGCAACTTTCTAAGATTACAAGAGCAATATTTATAATCTGTCCCTCTTTTGCCACCCCCACTCTTTCAGGCTTTTTCCAGCTTTCTTGTACTAAGAGATTGAAAGGTATGGAGGCATGTATGTAATGCTCTGCTTGCTGATTATTTGGTGCATTTTAAGGGGGGATAGGGGTTTTGCATTCCTGAGTGTGTCCTCTTTTTATAAGATGCCTAGTAACTATGAACTTCTTGTCAGTTTCTCAGTTATTCCCTATTGCAATTTTACCAGCTTACCATTTTTTTTTGTGTAACGTAGTAAAGTAATTATTCAAGGGTGGCAGACAGTGAATTGATAGATGAAACACTGAAATGTAAAATTGTTTGCCAGCAACAGACTGTTCATTATTAAAAAAATTCTCTTTAATGTAGAATTATTCGGATGAACTTTACTTCTGCAGAGATTGTGCTTATTGACTTGTGGATTTTAATGACAGAACTTTGAGTGGCCTTTTATAGGTTCATAGATTAGTACTAAGCTAACTGTCCTTGTGAGCCATTTTAAGCCTAGCCAATTATCTCTTGTAAGACTCAAACCCTGCACCTTGCGTTTGTAAGGCAAACACCATAACCATGAGGCCACACTCCCATCTCCTCTTCATAGTTAAAATGTTTTGAAATGGGCAAGTTTGTCATTACTGGGTCATGCATTTTGTTTTATTGCTTACTGGAAAAATGTTCAAAACTACAAATTTAAAAAAACACACAAGTGGTGCTTTATTATACAAGGAATGTAATTTAATACAATCAGAAAGGTGAATCAAAAAACACAAACTTGTATGCATGGCCCTAAAAATGTGTGCAAGGAGGCCGTTTTGAAAATAGCTCAAAGGTAAACCTAAGCCTTCACTGGCCAGATGCATTTTTTATGAATGTGGATTTTCATGCCGTTTCAATGGCAGAGAAGTTTATTGCTCATGCTAAGTCTGTTTTCATTGTGAGGCTGTATTGTTTAGCAAATATCTATGTTTGTGCTATTCAAGCTTAAGCTACTGTACATATGGAGGAGGGAGGTTGCTATTCTACTTTCACTGAGCTGTAAAGTTCACTCGCCTACCCCAAAGTAAATTAAAATGTTTAGATTAACTTAAGCATCTCTTCGAAATAAGGCATGTGAGCTTCAATTTTCTGAGGACGTGACTTTTATACTAAAATATATGTGAAGGGGCAACTGATAAAGCAGGTTTATTAAAGGAAAATTCCAATGACCTTCACTTTCAGTTTAACTGCATCACAAGGTATCTTTTCTTCATATGCATTTAAATGAAGGAAATGGCTGCAGTGACTTTCCTGGGGAGTGACCGATCTATGGGTGTGGCTTATAGGGGTGTTTCATGAGCACGGTATGGGTGGGGCTTAAGGGGCGCTGGAGTACTACTTCGCCTAGGGCACCAGTTCAGCTAAGGCCGGCCCTGGGGCAGTGTACTGGGTGGGAATGGCCTACAAAACCTTTAACCTAAAAAACACATACACACAGTATCATAGCTGCCACTATTGAGGTTATAACCCCTACCGATCTAGTTATTTGTACTACAGGGTTACACAGTTATTGCACATGCCATGGAGCTTATAGGGGATGAGGTTTATCCAAAGGTACTTCTAAGGTGAATGACAGCAGCAGCCCTTGTAAAGTAGGGCAATGAGAAGTGTACTGGATGGGAATGGCCTAAAATATTTAACCTACAAACACACACACACTTACATTTGCCATGACTGAGATTAGAACCCCTACCTATCTAGTTATTTGCACTACAATGTTACACAGTTATCGCACATGCCACAGAGCTTATAGGGCAGACAAGTGTCCAAAGGTACTTCTAAGGAGAATGACATCAGCAGATCTTGTACTGGATGGCCTTTGGATGTGTATTGAGTGGGAAAGGCCTCATAATACTTTAACTTACAAACACACACACACACACACACACACACACACACACACACACACACACACACACACACACACACACACACACAGGAGGATGATGTGATATTACTGTCATGCTGGCACATGCGACCGGTTACTACTGGTATGCCACTGTCTGCAGCAGGCCATCACGCTATGCCTTTTAGGATGTCCCTGTCTATGACTCACTGGCTGTGTTTCTCCCTGTGTCTCTGTCTCTTTCACTGTCTGTCTCTCTCTTCCCCATGTCTATCTGTGTGTATGCTTGAAATATTGTTATATGTTGCCCATATCTATGTCTGTGTATCACATGTAACAGATGCAGCTATATCACATATGGGCCACCTACAGCTAGCTGAGGATAATCCTGTTTGATGGGTGTGGGTGGAGACAGTTAAGGTGTACATAGCTGTCTCTATGCAAAGACATATATGCACAATACAGTTATATACCCTGATGTGGGTTTAGACATGGGCTGTAATTCTCAAAGTGTATGAGCATGCCCAGTATGACCATCTATAGTAAGAGTGGGACTCCATTCCAGAGATAGTTGTACTCCGGTCCGTGGTTTTGTGTGCTACAGCCATACCTGTCAACCTGTTAGTGCATGAAATCTAGAGATAACCTGCCAAAATGGGGGAGTTAATGGCCCAAACATAGGGAGATACTGCATATATTGCTCTTATTAACGTAGAAAGTTGCTAGAGTAATAGAGTTTGTTTAGCAGGCATCTTCTGACATAGATGACATCTGACACTGAAATGTATTGTGTCATTACTTACTGACAGAAATCCTCAGATCACAGTGGTTTACTTGAGAAATACAAGATGCATGATACACAGACCACAGTTGTGAGCCAAACGATATACATTCTTGGCCAATTTGGTCAGTTGAGAGGTGTGGCTACAGCCGATTGGCTGATGAAGCTATGTAAACAGTCCAGCACCTCAGTGATATGCTGGCTGGGGATCCCCTGCTTGTGTGGTATTCTTCTTAACTGAAAGCCATATCCTGGTGTGGGTACAGAGTGCATTCTACTGAGCGGAGATGTCCATTATATGTGTGGTATATTCCACATAGCACTGTGATTTGCAGCTATGTCAGTGGCAGAGCAGTACAGAGTAATGTGATGAACCACTGACAGACATTTGTTTATAAGTTAATAGATTAATATGAGGTTACTAGGCTATTGGCCCTGAAGCCCTTATAACCCTCACAGATGAGAGTGTAGCCCATGTTAAGCCATGTCAGCACCCACAGCCCCTGTCCAGCAGTGACACAGGTGGAATCACAGGACTGTATTTTCTGTTCCCCATGCAGTTATACAGGGAGCACTTCACAAGGGTTATTAAGGCATTCAGCTTGATGTGAACAGGGCATGTAGTCCACAGATGGGGGGAGTCTGTGGGACACATATCTGTCACACCAACAAGCCCTATTGCTATCACAGACCAGGTTGATGGTGTGCCTACAGGTTGTTCGGGTGGGACTTGCCTTCCAGATGTGCAACAGCCCCATCAAGGCAGGGTCTGGATTCTTTGTATGCCAGACAGAGGTCACCTCTTATGAGACTCTATGGAACTGAACAGAGGGACAGTGCTGTTAGCCTATCTGTGTAGGGTAGGTGTTTGGAGTCCTGGAATCTCCCAGTGAGGAATCACTGTGGTCTCTCGAGCTGCTGCATGAGCTTTGTGAGGTACATGCCAAAGGGGGCGTTGTACAAAATAATTGGCCTTATAAGCTTGTAATACATGGATCTTATGACTTCTTTGTCCCTGGGTGAGATACTCTTACTTTTGAGTTGGTACATTTACAAAACGTTCTGTACAGTGGAAGCAACATGGTGCACAGACTTCAGGTTGCTATCAACCTGGATGACCAAATGCCTTGCTACTGATTGTGTACGTAGGCCATTGCTGTTAATGTGATAATATGTGGGGACGTCAGTCTCCTCAATGGGGATGATGATGCATCTGCAGGCATTCAGCTTGAGGCCATGTTTCTGGCAGCAGCCATTTGTTTTGGTGAGACCCTGTTGTGGGACATCCACATCATGTTGTGTATTGACTACTGTTCCCAGCTTGCAGTCATCTTCCAAGTTGGTCAGCCATAGGCCAGTGTTTTTGGCCTGCACCTCAGGGAAGTATATCCCGTATACCAGAAACCCCAGACTGATCTGTGTGGTATGCCACTCATTACAGGTGTACTGCTTGAGTTGGCTACCCCTGTTATGATCATGTGGGTTTTATCAATGAACCAGCTTGTTACCCATCTGGTAACATATGGCTTGCTGCCTAGTTGACAGAGTTCATGTACTATGGCCAAGTGGGGAATAGTGTGTAAGACATTGGGAAAGTTAAGGTGGCCGGAGTGCACCACCTTTCCCTCATATATGCCTTTGTTGGCTGTCTCGGGAGAAGTCATCCAGAGTTCATTGACATACCTCCCCTTGAGAAAGGCAGACTGGGTCAAGTATTTGGAGTTTGCCAATGTCCCTGTTAATGAGGTCCATGATGATCCAGTGCATGGCCTTGCAGATCAGGGTAGTTAGGCTGATGGGTCTTTAATTTCCCGGATCAGACAACACTTCACCTTGGGATGACAGTGGCTGTCCACCACTCAGCTGTGACAAAGGCAGTACTCAGGCTTTGGTTGTGTAGGGTGCATAATGATGCTGCCAGTTCATGCCTAGGTTCATGTAGGTTAAAGCCTGGGATGTATTCAGGTCCCATGGAGGCTGTCTTCTTGGCTTTGAGAGGGCAATGATACCCTGTTCCCTAGTGATAAGGATTGGGTGGTCAGATACTGAGGATGTCCTGCTTTCCTGATGGGGGGGGCCAGAGGGGAGAGATTTCCACTGAATCTGTCTGCCAGTAGATTGACTATTTCTACAACATTTGTGTATGTGGTGTCCTTGACCATCAGTTATGATCTGGAACTTCCTTTGGGAATGCAGACATTTGTGAGGAAGGCCTTATGATTGTCTGTCTTACATGTGGGCAATCTGGACTTGGAGATGCCTTTAGAGGATTTCAGTGGTGCTCTTATTTGTTTGTTCAGGCTAAGGGGTGATTACTTCCAATTGTGCACCTGCTTCTTCTCGGCCCTGGACAGCAATGTCATCCTTTTGTTATATAGTTCAGATGTTTGAAGACTGGTTTACTCACCCTTGTGGATGATAATGTTGTCCTGTCAGGTATTCCTTATTCCATGCATCTGTATATATATGCTGGTATAGTACTTTTTTGTACGTTAGGACATTTGTGCCTATTACTCCAGTGGGGTAGGGGCTGTTCAGTTGTTTATACCATCCCTCTAGTGGTTGTGATCAGCTTGGGAGACATTTTCATTTTACCATGGCTGGGGGGGGTAAGGAGAGATAGTGATATCGAACGTGACCCCTTTTTGGCTGGCTCTTGCCAGAGAGGATGATACCATAGGAGTGCTGCAGTGCTTAATCATGTTGGTTGCTGTCAAGTCCGACATATGTATCACATCTTGAGGGGGTATCAAGTAGCTGTCCTAAGGATTTAGCATTGATAAGATGGGGGAATTTCTGTTCTGGCATGGTTGGTTTTACAATCAGTGGTTGGCTAATATAAGGGTAATGAGTTGAATCCTGATAGATTTGTAGAGGGATAGTTATGTAGGGTGGGTATCCCGAGACAGATGTGTTGGCCTATTGCTACCAATCATTTGCATAGGGGTCTTGTCATTGGTTGACTGCACTTGGAGTGTTTTGTGTGTGTCAGACTGTTTGACCAGCATGGAGGTGTGTGTCTGTCTAATATATCTTTATACTCCAACTCCTTTGGCTTTGCTGCCCACATTTTGGGGTCTGGCTGTGTGATATGATGAATGATCAGGTAAGGATGGGTTGTTCTCCACAGCTCTGGCTCAGGTTTCTGTGAGTGCACAAATGTCACCATCTGCCAGGGTTACAAATGCTTGCAATGAGTACATTTACCTGTTTAGACTCCTAGCATTTAGCAGCATGGCCTTTACTTTGCATTCTGTTGGGTGTTTTGTGTTAGTAGTATTGACCCCATGACTTTCCCTAAAAAGCACTATGGGGGAGGCAAGGGCCTTTGCCAGACGTCTGACGGCCAAGTGAGACAGATGCAGGCCATCTCTAGCAAAACAGCATGGTCTGTCGATCACATGTTCCCAGGCTACCAGGCAGTGGATCCCCCTGGGATGACACCAGTAAGTAAGCCAATTGTTACTGACAATCATTTTCTGTTTGTATTGAGCCATTATTCCAAGTGATGGTAGAATGCTGCTTAAGGCTAGGGACATACCTGCATGGGACATATATTCAGCAAGCTGAATCATGTCTATCTTCCTATAGTCCAGGGAGGTACATCTGATGTCATTCACATGACCATAGACAAGGCCAGAGTGATAACAGTACCTGTTGTGAAGTGACTTGAGTGTATGTGTGATATGGCAAATTTTGGCACCTGGCAGACAAGTAAGCATGACTTTCTCCTTATCCAGCCTGGTGAATAGCACATCTGTATGTCTCATGATGGAGTCTACTATAAGTAATATGTTTGGTTTATTGTAAGGCCTTAGTGGTTGCAAGGCACTGGTGAGTGGACCATGCATGTTCTGTGATGTGTATGCTTGTGGAGTTCTCATGTGTTTTTGCCTTTGAGGTGTTCTTTGTTTGTGTTTTTTTGTTTTGTTGAGGACCTCCACTTATGCAGGTGTGTGTTGTGTAGTTGTGGGTGATGTTTGTTGACTCCATACCCTGCAGGGTACCTATGTTAATGCACAGTTTGTTCTGGTGTGCACATTTTCCATCTGTCTGGCCAGTGGTTCCCCTTCCCCTTATGTGTGTCTCTTTGTCCTTCTGTAGTCCGGTCACAGGTTTTGCCCACATTGGCTGCTGTTATGTATTTATATTTCTGGTGTGAGCGGGGTAGATGCAGTAACATCGCACACAGGGTTATGGGATTCACACCTCTGTGCGTACCTATTTAGCAGGTTGTCCATCATTGCACCACTACATCTGCTTTGGTCCTCAGATGGTTTGTGTTGTTATGTTATTATGAGGCTACATGTTGGCCCTAGCTGTCAACCTGTCACAGACTTGACATCTGGACAGGGCCATATATGACAGTCTGACACAGGCCTACACATGGGGACAGGGTGTTACTAATGCTCTGCCAAACATAGACAGTTGGGAGACTGGTTTGGTATTTGCTCGCCTTTTCTTATGGGTATGACGTCTGCTTCTCCACTGTCTGCCATTGATGTTGTGACATGAACCTTTCTTGTTTTACAAATGGTTTTGCAGGCAAATGCAATGGTAGGACAAGCAGAACAGACATACGTGGCATACCTGTGGTCCTTCTGTGACAGCCTGTCATTCCAGGAGTATGGATGATGGCCATTGACTTGTTGTCAGTGCTGACACAGTAAGGTGGCAGACATTTATAACCTGGCAGTACACTAACTTTCAGGAACCTAGTGTTCTACTAGGTGCCATACCTCTCAACGTGTTAGAGCCAGAAATGTGGAGGAAGCCTTAAATAATTGGGGGACATAGGGCCAATAATAGGGACAGGTTTTAAATATTGCCCTTACAAACTTAGATAGCCGCTACACTAACAGGTTTTGCAATAGCATGCATTTTTCTACAGGATATGAAGTCTGAAACTAATGTCTGTTCATTATTTTCTGGCTTTAGTCTTTAATGATTTGCCAATGTTTTGCCAGAAAACCACAATTTCATGAAAAAAAGCACAATTATGATGCAAAACTCTGAACATTCTGCAAATATCTGTACAGTTGAGAGGTATGCTAGCACTGCATAGGTTACTCTGAGCTGTGTACTGTCTATATGAGTGGCCCCCTGTCTCTGACTTGTCTATCTTTCCTGCAGTAATGGATATTGACTTCTTGACAGTGTCTACATGTCCTACTGTAGGCATAGCTGACATGGAACATAGTTGTCACAGAAGGTCTTGGAACATGTACCCTGTCAACCATAGTACTGAGCCTAGGCCACTAAGCAACAACAGCCAAGAGTAAGTGCTGCCCACTTCCTGACAGTATTAACCATGCATATACATAACTCATTAACCCCTGCATATTGTGAATGTGCAACAAGTTATCAAGTTGATTGGGAAGTCCTGGAAATGTCTGCTCTGCTGCTATTACCCTACAAACATATATGTTTCTGCATTTCTATGGGGACAAGGGTGTGTTGGGGGGCATACCTGTCAACGGTGCACATTTGCACAGACTGTGCAGATGTTGGCTTTACTTTTTGGTTCCATTTAGCATACTGTTGTGTCTGTCTTGGAGAATACTGGCATATCAGTGAAGACCAAAGGTTAAAATGTAATGTCAGACATTTGCGTTTCAGACTTTCTACCCTTCAGAGACTTCATGCAACTGCAAGACCTGCTGTGAAATCACTGCGTAAGTCTGTGAGAGGACTATTTCATAATTTTCCTTATTTGTGGCCCTTTGCTAGACATTTCTTTATGGTTTTCTATGGCTGACTTGCTGGGAGAGACTGAGGGGTGAGTATGGGACCCCAACACTGACATCCCTGCATGTGAACTATGATTCCCCAGTTTATTTGTCCCCCATATACACTGCAGTGCATTCTGTCACCTAGGGGCCTACTGCATACTCTGTGGAAGCCAGTATTGGGCAAACATGTCCTGTTGTCCCACATAGCTATCAGGTGTTTGCTGCTATCCTGGTAGGCCACCCCATTCCCTTGCATACATGTAGCAATACCTGAGATATGCTACCAAAAGGTTCCCTATTAGAACCGCGAAGGTCTACGTACGTGAGTACGGAAACATCGACATGTTTTCAGCGAACAGTGAAAACACCGATCGTCCTGAAGCACGAAATTCGAAATGTCGAATCGTCATAGTTTGTCCTTCTCCGGTATAGCTCCTTAAGGTAAGTGTGAGATAGTTACTGACCTTAGGGTTAGGGTGCGGGTTAAAGGTAAGTGCATCCATGGTAGTATATGCAAGTTTTACTTTAGGGTTAGACGTAGGGTTTTGTTTAGTGTATGTATGTGGTTTATTTATTTTGTTTGGGTAGGTAGTATGTAGCGGGCGGTGGGGTTGACCAACTATGACGATTCAAGATTTTGAATTTCGTGGTTTAGGATGTTCGGTGTTTTTGCAGTTCACACAATATGTGTCGCCTTTTCTGTATTCACTGAAAAGGAGTTTTGTGCTTATAATATAGACCCTACCAAAACATACTACTCCATTTATCTATTGTTAAGAAAAGTTACTTATCTTGTGCCTGCAGCAGTTGTGAGGATGGTGCTTGAGGGCTGACTGTGTCAGATGCATACAGTACACAGCCAATGCATGGTAAGGTACAGGCAGTGTGATGTGTGTGTCATCCATTTTACTGTGTGTGCAAGAGAAGTCAGTCCCTGGATCCCTAGGGTGTCAGTGTATCTGCTATATGTTGTCTCCTTGCCAAGGCCAGGGTATACTGGACATGCCTATGCCTGCATACAGGGGAAGGCACAGAGGATTCTTCCTTCAAGTCAACCTGTGCCTGTGGAGACCTTGGCAATGGTGGGGGGCTGTGCGCTCCTTCCCTGTAATGTTCCTGCCGCAGCTGTTTCCACAGGATCATGTTGTGTAGCATGGCACATACTACAAACATGTACGCACATGTGGCTGGAAATTACTGCAATGATCTGCCAGATATATCAAGGCAGTGGAACTGTGACTTGAGCATCCCAAACACATGCTTTATAGTGTTCCTAGTTTGTGCATATGCCTCATTATGACATTCTTCAGTGGGTGTGTGTGCATTTCTGATGGATATCATCATCCACGATTCCAGTGCATAGCCAGCATCCCCCACTAGATGGCCATATGGGATGTCTCCCCTGGCAAATGCCTGGTACAGCTGTGAGGCATGCCAGATGTGGGAGTTGTGATAGCTGCCAGGGCTACCAACACACATACATTGATGATAATGCCCTAGGCATTGCACACGACCTGGCAGTTGATGAAGTGATAGCCCTTGTGGTTGACATACAATATACCATCTTCACTGGGTGGTGCTTTGATGTGGACTTGAGTGCAGTTTATGGCACCCAGTACCTCTGGGTAGTCTACTACATGGTGGAAGAGACACATATTGCTGGTCCTCTCCTCAGGTGTGCTGGGGAAATAAATGTGCTCACCGACATGTGGTAGCATGGCATCCAGGAACTGGTGGAGTACCCCAGATGCAGATGCCTTTGAGACCCCCATGGTGTCCCCAGTAGGTCTTTGGAAAGTACCTGTAGCTAGTATTCTTAAGGCTACACATACTTTTGTTTCAATTGGGATGAGTTACCTTCTGTCGGCTCTGGGTCTGAGGTGAGGCTGGCAGAGCTTGATGAGTTGCTGAAGTATGTCCCTGTTCACCCTGTAGTGCTCTAGTATCTCCAGATCATGCAGTCCCTGGAAGGTTACCCTAGGTCTAAACACTTTTCTCCTCCTTGGTCTGGGCCAGTTGTCAGCATTATCCTCATCACCACCCTCAATCTGTAGCACATACAGATGTAGAAAAGCAGCAGCAGCTCCTATCATTTTGTCAGTTAAAATTCCCAAGTGTGTACACCAATGGTGCAGAGTTTGTGGGAAAAACAGATTGAAAGGTGTTTGCATAGTTTATACTAGTGTGCTGCAGATGCTGCCTGTGTGATTGGCTGACTATGATACATTCCACCTGTCAGCTATATTATTGAGGGTTTGAATGGGCCACTGTGAGTGACAGAGTCCATATTAGTGATTTGTAATTAATTTCCTTTATTCTGCTATTTCTTTTTTTTCTCTATTTCTGCTGTGTTTAAGCTCTGCGGAGCACTGTACAAACTGTTTTAGCTAGTGTAAACATTGCTGAGCAGAAAATACCCTCCCCTGGACATGAACACGCTAATCATTTCTTGAACCAGCTAAGCACAGCTAAGCAGACTCAAAAATACCCCCTTGCTTAGCTGTGCTTAGCTGAGCGCAAATAGTAGCCGCGGAACTCCAATGTGCTTACACTAAGCATGACACACACCCTTTTCATGTCAGCTGCTTCTTCTGCTTACACCACTGCATTATCACTCCTACACAATTAGGTACCTGCAGACACAGTCTCCCATTTTGCTATTCAATAAATTTAGTTCATTTAAATACCCCTGCTGGCTTATACCCTAGTTACACTACTACACCGCGGCCTATGCCCTTAGCAAGCACTGTTACCTGTTATTGTTTTGAGTCTGCAGGCTGTCCACTATAATGGCAAAATTCATATTTCACATTAAATTGACTTTTTACTTTTTTTAAAATTTTCTGCATGATCTCGTTTGCACTCCACTTAAATGGCCGAAATCGGCCAAAAATAAAAATTAGATTTTTGCAGTTTTAAAACACTTTGGCATACCAGTGGCCATAGCTTTGGCCATTGGCATGCCTAATAAACATAATACATACTTTAATTTGAGCTATCATGCCCCCATTTTGATTTTTGCTGAAATGTACACAGTTACTAACCGAATACATTTCTGCTGCAGACACGGCTCCAACACAGATGCCTGTCTGCTTGTTGGATTGCAGATTCATCTCATTTGCATGGTTTTCACCAGCAAATGAAGTGATTTGCATTATTCCATCGCATCCATGCTGGATTAGTGCTGGGGCTCGTGCACACCCCCAGCCTTGTTTTCTGTATCGCACAGGCTTCGAACTCTGTGTTCAAGCCGTGCCGCTATGCTTACACAGAGATTAGCTCCATGTAAGCTTTATTAAATCCCGAGGATTCTCTTTTTACAAGTGGCTAGAATGCGTGTCATCTAATATAGAAATAAGGTCAGTGGCTGTTAATATTGCTGCTCTAGGAACAAAACAGGGGAATGATCAATAACTTATTGCCAGTTTCCAGTTGGTAAAAATGTATAGAGAATTAATTTTAATTTAGTACACCAATACCGTAATTTATTGATGTTATTTATAAGGGTCAAGGCATGTGTATTTATCAATGTTGTTTAAAAGGGTCAAAGCCTGCATATTTATCAGTGTGATTTAAAAGGGTCAAGACATGCATTTTTATCAATATTATTTAAAAGTGTCATGGCATGCCTGTCTATCAAAGAGGTTAAGGCCTGCATATTTATCAATGATATTCAAAAGGAAAAAGGCCTGCATGTGTAACAATGGGGTCAAGGCATGCACTCCTAGGTCTCTGTCTTAAGATTATTATGACTCATTGTCATTAGGAGCTCTGCCTTTGATAATGCCATGATGCTATTGTATTACTGATGTTATCCAGTTATTAACAAAAAACAGCCATCACTAATTACTGAAAATTGCTGCTACCCTGCAGTTATTGGTACACTTGGTGTTTTTAGAGTCTTCATTTTTTAGAATTTACATTTTTTTCAAATAATTATTTGTGTTAAGTATTGCCTACCTTTGGATATGTCATTTGCAGTGGAGCTGTTTTAGCTCATTCTAAAATATGTCATGAAGGATTTTTTTTGTGGCAGTAGAAGAGTGTCAAATAGTTCAACATTTAGCACACTGAAGTTTTATCAATGTACTGTCCATGTTTCATATTTCTTTTTAATCACTGCTGTGACCCATAGGCAAATAAAACACTCATGCATGCAACTGAAAGGATTTTATGGATATAGTGAAAGCTTGTCGAGTGACCGTGTTCTATCTCAGAAATGGATTAATAAATAACAAATTATTTAGAAAACTTTTTAATTTATAGATATGATGGTCCCTACTCCGGGCCAGTAATCAGGGTGCCTCAGTCCTCACCACTGACACTGGTGAGGGACGGCCACTAGGAACAAAAATGGATACACAGAGTATTTTCATATGCAGCTGTCTACACCAAGCACAACTTTTCTTAAGAGAACACGGGAAGCACACTCCGGACCTGGAGCTGGACTTTTTCTCTCTATCTCCAGGCCCCAAATAAGACTCCACACTAACCGCTTTGGAGCTCCGTGTCCCTGTTCCAAGTAGCTGACACACGCACACGTGCACACGCACACACACACACACACACACACACACACACACACACACACACACACACACACACACACACACACACACACACACACACACACACACACACACACACTTGGATATTTGATTTCCGCATACACACAGATTTGGGAAATTACTTGTCCACCACAGCAATCATCACACACACAACATTATATGAAACCCACCAATATGGCGAATTGTGCTCCCCACACATACACACACACCCACCTACTTATATATACCAACTCCGAGATCGCACTGCAGTGGGAAAAAGGACAAATTTCTAATGATGGACAACTGACTCCCTTCCCTATGAAACCCATTCATGGATGTGAACATTCCATGAACAGATGTTTGATGTAACGGGGTTGATGATTAGGTATTTGCAGAAATAAAACTTCAACCCCAATTAAACAAGAACATTTGATATTACACAATTGTTTGTACTTAATCATGACCATCTTCAACTTTGGACACTCTTGGAGGTAGAAATATTGCACTCCATTTCCTTTTGGGGCTTGGCTGATATCCTATATTATTACCTAAGCATTTCAAAAGGAGACACTCTCTTTATCAGAACCATCTAGCATTCAAGGCTTTCTCACAAATTCTGAAATGGTCAGATTTCAGATAGTCAGATGTCTGCAGCTCTTTTGTCACCTTGTGGGGGTATCCTATATTTATTTGCAATAATTCTCCACTTACAAACTTTCCTTGGGACCAGAAAGACATCAAGTCACTTTTTGACCTCACGAGCATGATGAGTGAACATATTCTTCAACGTTTTCAAGAGCTTCAGCAGTCCTGGGACTTGCCAGTTTCTTCCTTTTGGGTTTTTCTTTGGATAAGGTACATGACAAGTAGGTCCCCCTTTAAAGGGCATATCCAATGTGATCTCCTTCCTATTCAAAATTTGGAGATCAAATACCGCTTAACCAGACATCCCCCCACCCCAGTACAGGCTGTCTTCTTGTACCAAATCCTTATCACTACCTATATAGATTAAACCATGGATTCTGCACAATCCTGGCTATCGGACTTTGGTTTGGGCCATAAAACAGAAAATTTAAAAGCCCTTGTAAGAGATATTACCAGGAAAAAGGCTTCCCTATGTACTTGAAAAACGGGTATTTTTATTATTAATAAATAGGGTTTTTTTTTGAATAGTTTGTCCTTGCAAATTATTTTACTTAGGAAAATGAGTAGAATGATAAGAGTGACAACAATGGAACATCTTAAAGCCTGTTAAAATAAAAATGTATAAAACTCAAAGGATGCGGATTTATGAAAATGTCATAAGGGAATGGTAAATATTTTGTGACGTGATAAGTCATTTTTAAACCAGAATATACTGAAAGATATACAGTCTCCTTGCTTGACAAATGAAGGTTAAATACATTTTACAATTTAAAACTCTGCAGCTACATGGGTTAAATATGGAATTGCCTTGGAAAGTGTTCTTACTGGATACTTAAAATATTGATACCATTTGGTCCCGTTATATCAATGTTTATATAATAGATGTATTTTAATATTTGAAGAGTTGTTCAATTATTTAATAAAGGCTTTTTTAGTCTACCATTTTTTTTTTGCTGGTATTGGGATTCACCTTTCATGCTTAACAGAATAACCTTAGTTACTTTCCTTGTCAAGGTTGTGGTATCATCAACTCAAATGTGCTCCATAAATTCTGGGACTACCAGACGATTCTTCAGTTATGGGAGTCTATAGTAATGTAGGTTGAAACCCTTTTAAACATGTTGCTTTCTTGTTCAAAGCCAGTGTTATAGTTGAATAAGGTTCACTATTCCAGCAGGTAGATAATACAGTTGTCTGCAGTGGTACAAGCATATATTTTTCTCCGAATGGAAAGTGTCCATTCTGCTTATCAAAAGAATAACTTAAAGCCTGAATAATTAAAAGAGGATATAGATTTGCTAAACTCTCACCCAAACCTACTTACACCCGCACCCCTTGCTTTTCTCCTTAGTCCCACTAACTGAATATGTTTTACAAGCAATCTTTATTCAAGGCCTGGTTAGCTCTCGCTCAGATCTCTAATGTACTTGTTATGTGGAAATGTCCATTAGCTGGACTCTGCCTCAAAAAGGCACTATGGGGGGCAGCAAGGGCCTTAGCTGGTATCTTACAACAAGAAGTGCAGGCCATCCATTGCAAAATAAGTCGTGCTGTCAAGCATCACATCCTACATTGACACATTCTGGATCTTTCTGGAATGTCACCAACTATTTAACCAATTAATGAAACCAATTATCTTTTCTTTGTACCTAGGTATCATTCTTACAAAAGGAAGGATTCTATTCAGGACCAGTGTCTTGCCTACATTTTTCACATGGATGGAGAGTTTCAGCATGTCTGTATGTCTCCATGGTTTTCACTCCCAAATTATTTATTCCCACATGGATCAACACAATGTCATATTTATACTAATATTCATCAGGTGAAAAGGCCTTTAGAGTCC
This sequence comes from Protopterus annectens, assembly GCF_019279795.1. Lineage (NCBI taxonomy): Eukaryota > Metazoa > Chordata > Ceratodontiformes > Protopteridae > Protopterus > Protopterus annectens. Next base: position 1,754,322,879 of record NC_056741.1, on the reverse strand, counting down.
CATTGACCACAGAGATCCTGATGTCCAAAAGACAACTCACCTTAATCCTATCTTTACCCACCATTTTGAGTGGAGAATCTGTGTGCCTAACTATGGAGTCATATATCATTAAGACACTTTTGTTAGGTCAGTGGTTTGGAGTAATATATTTGAAGTGGTGTGACTCTTGCTGACTCACTGCTATAGATGTGCACCTCTATCTCACAACTATTCTGTCATTTCTCCTCAAAAGATCTAATGTAACTATGATTTTAAATGCTTGAGAATACACATGACATGCTGGAAATTGTATAGTTAAAGATTTGAGCAGCATCTTGCTATCAATGAGTATGTTAAAACACTACAAGCAAATGATAATTGAATTCAACAATGTCTCAGTTATTGGTGTCAGTCCATGGTGATCCAATGTGTGCCAGCCTCATAGAAGATGGTTAGTACTCCTCTCTATTTTAACAAAGATGACATTCTCCCTCCAAGAATTTCCTATACTGGTTAAGGATTTTTAGGTAATATCAGTCTCCTAAATCTACCTTCTAGTAAAACCTAATCATGATATCCTCAGTATAGCACTTTTCAGCGATAAGAGCTTACATAAAAAAAATGCCCTTCTTTAGAAGCCTTCTTAACCATGAAAAACACAGATATTTGCATTATCACAGAAACTTGATTCTAGTGTAATGAAAATTCTTGAGACCTCTTGGGGTTTTAATACCTACCACTTGTTCAGACCTTCTGCTGAGAATAGCTCTATCACTGATGATGTTTTTTCATCTTTATTTGAAACTCTATCACCTCAAGACTAATTCAACAGAATAATGACCTTATCTTCTTTCATACCTTCCTAAATATAAACAAGACCACATATCACATGGTGGCCTTCTATACATCCCACTCAATGACCCCTGCAACCCATGAAGCATTCACACTATCAAATCTAATGCTATTATTCTATGAAACTTTAGCTGCCCATCCATAAATTGAAAAAAAAAACTTATACCACAGCAAACAAATAAGCATGTTTCCTTCATTTTCTCAGTGCAAACTCTCTCAACTAGACAGTACATCCTTCTAGGGGCATAAACCTACTTTATCTGTATCACACAGACATAGCTCCAGTATATGCCATAACTGTAAGTGCCCCTTCACTGGACAGTTCCAACCACTGTATAGTATAAGTCATCATAAGGTCTCAACCCACCATAAGTTTTAAACCCAAGATGCCCACAAATCCCATTGTCTTGAGATGCATTACCAAAGCAACATTTCTAGAGCTAGCTGAGGAACTAATATATACTGTTATCAGAGCTCTGGTCACATCCATGGACCATGGACTCTCCTCTGACCATCATGCATCCACTATTGTTAGGAAATCTTTTTACCTGGCCGAGCTGATCGCAAAGGCATGCCTTCTCACTTAAGAAAGTTAAAATTCCCCTACATTTCCCTTAGCAGGCCAGTAATAGAATATAATGTCTGCTTCAGAATGTACCTGTCCAGGCACATGGTCCAACAAGAAAACCTGCAATGTTTTCTCTCCAAAATAAAATCAAAGCTGTGAGATTCATAAGCAACCCAGAACATTGAAAAACTCTTATCACTCATTTATTTCTTACAGACCCATACAGGGTGACCTTTGCCTGGCATACTAAGTGTACCAAAGTTTGGGAGTAAGTCTACTAAGAAAGTCCCATGAATCATTCAGTAAGTGAGATCTTTCCTCAAACCATGGTTTCAATTTTTTATCAATGTAGGCTGTTAAATAATGAGTTTTTGAGCCATGTGCTGCACTATGGGACTCTGCTTTAGGTTTTTTTATTCCTACTTGACTTTTTTGGTCCAAGAATGTAGGATTTTCACCATAGATGATACAGATATTTTTTACCTGCATACCCAACCAAGAGCATTGCACTATTTTATAACAGTTTAACAGAATGTTCTATCTTGACGAATATCAAGGTAAAAGGTATAATTACTTAAAGAACTGATGTTGATTGTGCTGGGAAACAACTTTATTCAGTTTGAGGGTGAGTTTTTTTTAAACAAATCAAGGGAGTCACCATGGGAACTGTCTGTCCCTCTTCATATGCCAGCTTGATATTACTCTCATGGGAGAAAGCACATTTGTTTAAACCAGAATTTTTCAAATTCTGTAAAACATATTTACGATACTTGGTTGACATTTTTATTTGGTGGAGGGCCCCTTGGAATTAATTCCAGAATCTGTTAAACAACTCACTGCTTCCATTCCCTTTTTAAAATTCAGTTGGAATTTTAAAAATCAAAGTATTAAATATTTTGACACTTTAATTTCATCTGGAATAGATGGGTTCTTATCTAAGATCTACAGAAAACTAACTTTCAGTAACTCATATTAGTACTAAAACAGCTACCACCCTATGAGTTACAAAGGGTTTAGTAAAAGGACACATTCAAGTAGCTAGAATGACTTCTAGTAAAGAGGCGTTGGAAGAAAAATTCACTGTTCTAAAGAACATGTTTACTCAGAGGGGCTACTTAGTATATTTTGTAAACACTATTAATATGGAAATAGTACATGAATGGGGGAACAAATATATTATTCGGTCTAACACCACCCTGATGGACATTTTGGGTTCTGAACCAATATTTGTGTACAAGACAGTACACAATTTAAAACAGATTTTCAAGAGTTATGGTACCCCCACCAATGGACTTAGGCATAGAAAAGGCACCACTCCATGTGGGTTTGTAAATCACCTCCCTACATTACCACACAGAAAGAAATTACTCCTGACAATAAACTTAACAGAAAAATTAGGTATGCCAGTGGTGATTGTGCTAAAATAGGTTTAGTCTATCTGGCAGTCTGTTCAGGATGCCACAGTTTTTATATAGGCAAAACTGAGTGAGCTTTTCACAAAATAATACAGAACGTCTTTAAGACATCGGCAAGGAGAATACAAAAAATGCTTTATGCAGACACAAGGTGGTTTGCACATGCCATTGTACCTACTAATTTGGAATACTGGAAGCATATCCATGGACTCCAAAGTTGCAGATTGGGTTATAAAATTTAGAGAATTAAAATGGCAATTATGATTAAACGCAACTGATCCACCTGGCTTGAATTACATCAATTCACTCAGATTTAAAAATCTTCTTCTTTTGGCTTTTCTTGGTTAGGGGTCACCACAGCGGATCACCTGTTTCCATTTCTTCCTGCCTCTGCATCTTGCTCTGTCACACCAACCACCTACATGTCCTCTCTAACCACATCCATAAACCTTATCTTAGGCCTTCCTCTTTTCCTCTTACCTGTCAGCTTTATCCTTAGCATCCTTTTCCCAATATACCCAGCACCCCTCCTCAGCACATGTCCAAACCAACACAATCTCGCCTCTCTGGCTTTGTCTCCAAACTGTCCAACCTGGGCCGACCCTCTAATATACTTATTCCTAATCCTGTCTACCCTCATCACACCCAGTGCAAATCTTATCATCTTTAACTCTGCCACATACAGCTCTGACTCCTGCCTTTTTGTCAATGCCACTGTCTCCAACCCATATAACATAGCTGGTCAGTATTAAAAAATAAAATGTCAAATTATTGAAAATACTCAATATTGCATTTGATAGATATTTATTAACAAAATACTTAGAAAAAATGTAAATGTTTTAAATCATGCAATGTTTTGATTTTGTATTACTTATACATTATTTTTTATGGTGCAAACATGTTGTTCACATTACTTTAGGGACATGGCACAGCATGTTTTTCTAACAATCTTTTGAAAGAGGCATATGTTTTAAAAGTTTATTTTCATCATTTACATTAACTCCTATACACGGCAGCAACAGTGGACCATCATTTAATGATAAGACCTGTTTGTGGACAGACTTTGGTTTTGTTCACTTGCTCTTATTTTTATTCATTTGTTTATGTATTTATTACACTATATGTTTAAGGAGGCCTGTATATAAGGAAGTGATGTATACAGCCTTTTTAAAGTCTGATGAAGTTCCGGATAGGAACAAAAGCGCTAAATCCTGAATAAAGTATCTATCTTCCACTGCTCGTTTTGTTTTTTTTTCATATTTGGTGGATTTATCTGCAGACATTTTGGTCTCCCTCAGAGGTTGACAGCATTTTGCATTTGGTTATTGGTCTTTTACTCCATTCCCTGTCCTTTTGCAGTTTTAATCTCATACCTTTCATTGTTAGATATCTATGTAGAAGCTGGATTTGACAGTTGCATATTGTGAAAGGGTAATGTACGAGCTGAAGGAAGGTAGACTATATTATCCTTTATTTCATAAGTATATCATTTCAGAATGCTTTAGCTGTTGCCATTTTGGAAACAACTTTATTGTTAGCACCTATTTTGATTACAAGCCAGAACTGTTTAGGCTGATATTAGCAAGACTATTTGGGAATTACTAATGTATTCCATTCCAGAAGAGTTTATGCTTCTTCATATATCCTGCCCTTGCTTCAAGTTTTCTGAATACTTATTATTCTTTTTTTTTTTTTTTTTGGTGGGGGGGTGGGTGTTTTTTCCTCCTTCCTGCTCCATCTTCTGGCTCCCTATCTAGTACCCCACATCCATCGCCAGGTATGACAGCCACCTCCTTTTTACCACTGGACTATATCCATTAGGGCTGAAGCTGATAAGGAAATTAAGGGCATCCTGGGGAAGTTCTTACCTGTTATACCCTACCCTGTTACTCCACCATCCCCTAATTTCCAGTGGTGCAACCATTGGACAGGCGGGTGTGCAATAGGCATGTGTGGCATTTCACCGTGTCTCAGTGGCAGTTCAGCCTTATCTCCACCCTATTTCCCAGTTGGCCTACACCTTTTTGATCTGACATTCCCCAGCATGCATCAGAGATCATCACAGGAGACACCCAAGGATTCACTCACCAGGAATGGTAACGCCCATCCCTACCTGCCACTCCAGACACTCAAGCCTCTAATTGAACCCAGGCTGCCTGGGCCATAGTCAGAGCTTTATCTACTAAACCACCAAAGTGGCCAGAATATTTATTATTGTTGCTGAGGTCTGCTCTCCATTTCTTCTATCCCTTATCTCTACATTTTATCTGATCCTTCAATTTGTCAGTAAGCCAGGGTGGTTTACTGATGTCAGACGTCAGAGTGTAGTTTGTACTGAGCTGGGAAAGATGTAAAACTGAAACAATAAATGAGCTTTTGGGAATTAGTTAAGGATGCAGTACACCATCCTGTGGGCAAGGGTTTGAAAAAGTGGAGAAGGACAACGTGACTACATGGGAATGTGACAACAGAGATTAGCACAAAGGAGAATGTATATAAAAGGTGAAAGAGATGGGCTGGGATGTGGAAAAGGCACAGTACAGGAATACAAGTAGAAGTATGACAAATGTTTAGATGACAGCAAAAGTGCAAGTCTAAAGGGAGGTGGCAGGGGGTTAGAAAAAAGGGATCAAAGACTTTAATATGTATATTAGGGAGAAGGAGAGGGGGACTGACTCAAAAAACATGGCATTATAACTGCTGCACTGTATGGAGCAGGAATAAACTTCACAACTTCAACCTTTACTCAGCACCTTCCTTATCAATTCTGCTGTATGGAATTGTGATTATTTATTTATTTATTTATTTGTTTGTTTGTTTGTTTGTTTGTTTGTTTATTTATTTTTGCTGCTTAGCTGTCAGTTTCTACTGACTTTGCAAACTCAAACTAGTTGCCTCCACAGTTACCATCACTGTCTGACACTACAACAGTTACAGATGAAAGCTTGCAGGTCCAAGACTATTCTCTTACGCACAAAATTGATGGCTGTCTTGTTTCGCTCCTCTGCTGCTGATAAAAGCAGCCTGATATGCCTGGTGGAGCTCATGCTAATACCAGCAGCTCAGCATATAATATATAGGAAATACATTTTTTATGTCTCATATAATTTAGCTACTTAAGTTTATTGACATTATTATAGCATTACTGTTGCCTTACCTGATATGTCTATGTAAATTGCAGTTTGTAACTGCAGCAGACACTGAAGATCGATAGATAGATAGATTAGATAGATAGATAGATAGATAGATAGATAGATAGATAGAGATACACACACACACACACACACACACACACACACACACACACACACACACACATATATATATATATATATATATATATATATATATATATATATATATATATATATATATATATATATATATATTATGCAAACAAAAGTATATACCTATATATAAAATGCAATCAAAGTTAGGGCCAATCATATCTATACTAAATACAAGTGTGCTTCTGTCTAAAAATGAAAAATGAACCCAGCGATCCCTGGCACACTGTCACTTTATGATTGTAATTCTAAATTGTTTAGAGTGGGCAAGTACTTGGACCTTCTGTTTGGTCATTTGGGATAATTCTGAACCAAGATTTTTGATTATTCATGCAAGTAGTATTTTTAAGATCAAGTCTGTTACACACAAACATTGGAGTATTTTCTCCAATAATAAATTGTTCTGTACCATATGTAATTTTTCAAATAAAAGAAGTCAGAATTTAGCACATATATTTTCTTATTAAAAACGTAAATCTGTTGTCATATCAACTTTGGTTGCTATGAGTAACTGTCTTATGGGTTGCTTTCCTTATATGAAATGCTCTTTCTTGTATTTACATCTCTTAGACTGTTAGACAAAACACTTCACGTTTGTCAATACTCGTAAGGTGTACAAAGTAAAAAAAGTGATTACAGACTTTTCAATTTGGGTTTTGTATATAGCTATTTGCACATACAGCTCATTCTATATAGGTCAGACTAAATTATATTTCTTTGCATTTAACTGATATCAGGTGCCACAGAGGCAGAAGTAACCTGTATAAACATACTTTTAAAACAAAGTCCCAACAAAATTCTTGACTATTGGTATTGAGAGGATAGATACCAGTAGGGCTTACAAATTAGCTTGGCAGATAATTTTAAAAGTTGATTAGATTGGAACATAGGGGATTTTGCATATTATCAGACTTAATACAATCTGCAGACAGTGCAGACACTTTTGCTGCCTTTGCATTCCTTAAGAATGACTATGACTTTGATCATTTTGATTTCTGGCAGCTTCTCCAGCTCAGGAATATTATTCTCCAATAAAGATTCAAGGAAATCCCTGCCCCTTTTGAACAACATACCTATAAAAAGTGGGATTTCCACATCTTACACTAACATCAAACCATCTTATGCACATAGAGCCTTAATATACAGTCATACCAGCTCTATACATAACAGTCTCTAGAGGTTTTTCCTAAAACTCTGCCTCACAGAAAACAGGAACTTGTATTTATGTAGACATACTTCATAGTTACCCCTTATATTTTGAATCTACCCCTTTATTCACACACTATGCTTATTTCTTCCTCTCCAATAGCTGCTAAAGTATAGATCATAGACTAATTGTGAGGGGTGCAAGAAGACATCTCTGACTTTAAACTTAAATTTTGATGTGCCATGCCCTAGAAAATTCTACCCTTTGTCATCACAATGATTTCTGGAGTTTTAGGGAAGTTCTCCCCTAAAGTTCTCAGTGTCTGGTTCATTGAACACTAACTGATTGTTATAGAACTATTGAATGCACAAAAGAAATGGGGTGCATCCGGTAGCTTATATCAGATTTCATTTAACTTTCAAATGTACATTCCCTTTAAACATGGGATGAAATTGTTCCTTTTAGCTATACAGGTCTTAAGTATTTACAAGGATTCTTACTCAGCATTGTCTAAACTAGTCAGCTTTGCAATGTTGTGGGATGAATTAAGTTAACTCCCTAATGCAGTGCTTATTTCTCACATTGTTTCCTCTCACATTTCTTGTGTATTTCTTATGTATCTTGGTAGATACCATGGATATTAATTCACTGTACCACATGTGAATGTTTTTCAGAGGTATATCAATTAATGCACTTGCTCTAAAATTGTTAGGTTCTATTACTTTAGGTTTCTAAAACTGCTCACCATTTGGAGTTTTGTAGGTTGGCTGCCTTGTTAGTATTCAATAATGCTGAGTTAGGAAAAACAAAATTATACTTTATAATGGAAGAAAATGTAATACTGGAGTTTTCAAGTTGGTTAAAGACACATGTAGCAGATGATATTCTGTTAGCTTTTTTTATTTTACTAGCTGCAACATACGAAAGAAAATGTACAGCATGACTGCATTGCATTTTGAAATTTCCATACAGATGGCACAAATTATTTAATGGAATGGCTTTGTATATTATATTCTCCTTTTATATCACACATTTTCATGTATTTATCATATTGCTAATCTACTGAGGTATATTAATTGCAGTGTACAGTACAGATAAGGTTGTGTATTTTGATATCATAGCTGAGCAATATTCTCATAGCTATGATGTACTGTTGCTCTAATATTATTAGGTTATGATGCTACTATATACTTTGCATTTAATAGTGCCCATTGTCTAGATGATTATTTGCTAACAAATTGACTATCATTGCAATGAACCAGCATTTTGATTTGTTTACTAAGCCTGAAATATTTGGTATTTTGAGATAAATTTTAGTAATAGCAGGTTTCTACAATGATTTGTCTACTTACACTTCCTTGAGGAACCAGATCACTAAGAACAACCCTTTCAGAGTTCAGCCAGGTGAAAAAAATTAAATGCTAAGTCTCTCTGTACCCTCCATGCATAGCATCATACTATCAAAGAATATGCTAATGCTCCTAGTGACATCAACTGTATTAACATCTACAGCAATATGCAAAATTATCCAATAAAACATCATTAGTATTCCAAAACTTGCATGCTGACCAGATATCCCCATCAACATGCCTGTTGTAAATTGAGTATATCCTAATAGAAATAAGTCTGGTTGCTAAACTCCATAAGTGTCCAACTTTCTATTAGGATATAGCTTTTTATTTGAATAAGAAAACATTTTATGTGAGACAGGGCAAAAATATAAAGAATGTCAGCGATGGACTACAAAAGTTTGGACAGTTGAGGCATATGATAACCAGCCTGTAACCATACTTCACAAAAGCTCAGACTTTTGCAGAGCATTTCTCACTTTCCTCATGTGTTTACCCTGTCTCATGTAAAATTTTTGATTACCTGGTATATCACTGGTAAGTTTTATTTTCCAATACTACCAGCCATTAGACAACTGACACACATTACCGATGGCACATTCTGTCTTTTGTCCCTCTTACTATTTTCTCTTAAGAAGACAACACACAAGTCAGCAATGTTTTCTATAAAAAAAAAAAAAAACACAGACACTCAAAGAGAGACAATCCACTCTCTTGCACTGCACTGATGTATTGTGCAAGCTTGCGGTTGTACACACCATGTGCATAGCCAGAGCAGGAGGAGGAGGCAGAGGAGGGGAAAACACTAAAGTACCTTTATACAATGACATTATTTAAGAATGGTGAGCAGTTTTTTTAAAATAATGTTCATTTTATAATAGCAATAATCCACTACTAAGTGTGGGTATCACAGTATTTGCCCATAGTTGGCTTTAATCACTTGGGTTTCACACACAATCAAATCTCAACAATCATGGTTAAATTCTTTGAGACCCACACCCAGTTGTGTTAAAATACATGTGGAAGGAATCAATTATGACTGCCATATGCATTGAAATTTTACAAAGAAGATTCTGGACTAACCTGTGAGGCTCTGCTTTGGTATATTCAAGTATTCAAAGGGAGAGGATAAAAAAAAAACAAATAGCCTTTACTACAGAGACTCCAGAGAAAATGCACAAATTCAGAAAAAGTCCAACTTACTTTAAATCAGGTCCTCAGTTGCAAAAGGCAAGCAACCATATTCCTATCTCGAATACTGTCACCATGTGCATCATTCATATGACATATTACATTGTCAGAAAGGGGTTTTTGGTCTCCAACAGTGGCTGTCTAGGGTATGTTCTTTTACATTTCAAGTTTATCTGTAACTTATGGTTTGCAAGGATGAATCTTAGTTCTTTTCCCTGTTGTATGCAAATGTAGTGCACGTTTCCTTTATGTTGTCCATTTTGCCTTTCATATTAAATGCTGCATAAATTGACGAGTTGAAAAAGTGATAGCATGTCACTATTAAGGTAGAGAGTACTCTAACTATGAGATGCCCTCATAATGTGCTAGAATAATTATATTTTGTTTTGCAAAATAATTTAATTTATATGACATAGAGAAGCAGTTAATATTACTGCCTCAGTGTTTTGTCTTTAGGTTTGGTCACTAGCTGGAGTAACTTCTTTGCAGATTCTATATGCTCTCCCTCAGTCTGTGTGGATTTCTGCTAGGTGTTTTCTTTTCCTCCAATTTCCTCCAGTATACCAGGGACATGCAGTTAGCCAAGCTGCTGTCCCTACTAATTGTCCATATCTTTGTGTGCAGTCTGAGTGTAGTTGTGTGTCTTGTAATGAACTGTGCCATGCCCAGGACTGTTTCTCAGACTCATACTTGGTGCTTGCTGGAAGAGGCTTCAAATCTTTCATTAAAAGGGATAGGATAAAGCAGGTATTTATAAAATAAAGGAACAAATAATTAAAAACACTATTGCTGTAAGAATAAACATGTTTCGAGTCCCAAAGTGTTAATGTCTCAGTTCATTTGGTGTTCCAAATTCAAAATTTTGGATAGAAAGATGTACTTCTGCACTACTAATGCACTCATTACTGTGTTTCACAAGACTTCAGTCAAGTTCAGATAATGTCTGGCCTTTTACTTTGTTTGCTAGACAAGAACGTATATTTCACAACACAGTTCAAAATGAATACAATTCTACATTACATACTTGCATTAAACTACATGCTACTGTAGTTCATGCCAAATATTTGTTTTTGAGCAGAAACTATAGTTATTTGTTTGATGAAGTCAAAGGTGTACATAAATTACACAGCATAACATTATCAAATGTTCTGCATAGTATGAACAGCTATGTTACTATAATTTATGTGATAATGCCCCAGTGAAAAGGAATGCACAAGTAATCATTTCATACTTGTGGAAGTTTATGACATGGATTAGTCTGTAGGTACACATTATATGGGCTATTAATTCTACATAAAGCCTAGTTAAAACCAAAATACAAACTAAGATGTCTATGAAGTGTAGGATGCATCTGCAAGGATTTCTTTCATATCTCAGCACAGGTAGGAGTGATGTTGTGGATCCTGTATGTGGTATGGCAGTGTGGTAGTGTTAAGTGTAGTCTTGTGGTATGGCAGTGTGGTAGTGTTAAGTGTAGTCATGTGGTATGGCAGTGTGGTAGTGTTAAGTGTAGTCTTGTGGTATGGCAGTGGGGTAGTGTTAAGTGTAGTCTTGTGGTATGGCAGTGTGGTAGTGTTAAGTGTGGTCTCGTGGTATGGTAGTGTGGTAGTGTTAAGTGTAGTCTTGTTTACTGATCATGGGTGGTATACTGAGATGATCTCCAGTTTAGATAAATAAGTGCATCTCTCACAGCTGAAATGGGTATGTGTTAGAAGTAGACTATCAGAAACATGAGGTGATTGCTACACTTCCTTAGAAAATTAAGTTATAATAGGCTGGTTAAGGATGAGGTTAAAGCATGCTAAGACTCCACTGCAACAGGCAGTTGTGTTTTAGATCAATTATTATTAATGACAATAATAATAATAATAATAATAATAATAATAACCATTTATTAACCAAGTAGGTCTACTAGACACAATTCCTTTTCATAGGTGACCTGAGAACAGTTCCTGGTTAAGTGACTTGCTCAAAGTCACACAGTAGGCAAATGATAGCTGCACAGCTCACAGAACTCTCTGTGAGGTACACATAGGTAACAGAAAAGAAACACAACACAGATCTATCATCAGCACAGAAGAGTGATGGCTGAGGACACAGATTATCCAAGGACAGCCGTCATCAGTCTTGTCATAAATAATCTATAGCTGCAGTGTCATTTGTCTGGGTTACGTGGGCTTGGTCGACATCTGTTTAGCTGAATGCATTTGGTTGACTATTGAGATGGCTGACTGGTGTGAGAGATTGCACAGTTTTCAGTGTTGGGGAATTTTCCATTTCCTTGATTTTGTGCAGTCTATATATAACTAATACAGGGTGTTGGCTACAGCAGGGCTTGCCCCTGTAAAGATTTTATTTTTATGCTTTTCTTTTACTTGATGTTTGCATGCATCAAGTTTGCTTGTCTGTGCATGCATAGTGGGACACTGACATTTCCATTTTTGAGCTAAGGTGGTTTACCTTTCAAATGTCAACATTTGTTTTTGTCAACCATACAAAATTAAATCCATTTGTCCACAGTGTCTGCATGTCTGGAGGATGAAGTTGACTGCAGAGTCTGGATAATTTAAGCCCTGCAAAAAAAGCAATGCTCTGTTACAAGCATCTATGATACATGTGCAGTGTTTGTTGGGAAGAATGGGTTCTGACCAACGGTTATGGGATAAGACATGGCTAACAGTAATCCAGTTCATGAATACTGATGGGGGGCCACAATCTGCATTACAGCAGTGTCATATGTATGTCACTGACATGCTACATATTGCCAAGGTAAAGACACGTCCTATGACAGCTGAGAGATTGGTTGAAATGGGTGGAGATCTGGAAAGAGCAGGCTGACAGACCCAGAGGAGTTTTTGGTATCCCTGCAAGGGGACAGTCCAGTATGAGTGGACACTGGCTTGAGGATGGACTTATACCAACATCTCAGTGGATGTTGCACCAGGTTAGTATCATGTTTGTCATAGTTCTATACAGTGGCACTACACATAATGGATAGCAAGCTGAGCATAACATACTCTGTCTATGTTTTGTTATTGGAACACCAGGTATGCAGAAATGTCAGGATGGCAGTAAATGAAAGCTGCAATTGTGTGGCACATTCTGCATAGACATAATTAGTGTGCATGATACAGGTCACATTTTTAGTATAGGCAATCTTGGTCACTCTGGTATGTCTTTTACTGTGTAATGACAAAGCAGATCACTGCTATGCTTACTGTAGTAGAGGACATGGCAAGACAACAGGCTGATGCCAGCATATGTGCAAGCACTGAGTTTGATGCCAAGGTGCAGATACTGACTCACAGTCTAATGACACAGTGCTACTGTCTGTCTACAGCCTGGGTGGGCATTCACAAACATACAAGATTAAGGGATCTGCCAAGACACCAAGCACCAGCAGTGGTCCCCTGGTTGCAACAGCAGATGATCATGCTGCACCTGATAAGGATATGCTCCCATTCATGTACTTAATGCCATCACATGTCACAGCTGACCCCTGATATGTCATGTGTTGGTGGCAATCAGGATTAGTCAGGATTAATGACCAGATGTGCAGGACAGTCATCCATGCTGAGTCAACAACTCATTCTAGCATGGAACTGATTGTTGTATTGTGTGGGATTGATGTGGATATGGAGTACAAGGTCACAGTACTAATTGGTCTTATGAGGTCTGTAGTGGAACACACTGCTTCCATCTCCACCTGCATGTGTGAGATTGTGAGTGCCATCCATACATGTAGTGTTTTCTGCAGCTGGAGTATAGTACATACCAAGGTGGTCATGTGGAGTTGCCATTGCAGGCTACTGGGTGGAGTATGGTATGCCTCTCATTGTTGGTGAACACAATATCTAGACCCCACTGACAGAACACATTGTGAGTGGACTATGTGCATATCATTGTCCCACAGATGCACATCATCCTTGCCACTGGGGATCCCAAATTCTACAGTAACAAGCTAGTACAGTGAAGTGGCTACAGTTTATGGTCATGTAGTGACACCATCACCCCAATGCAGAAGGAAATTCTCTTCAACAAAGAGTACTTGTCACCTTGAGTCCCTATCTCTACCTTCTATGATATATCTCCACCAAGTATGTATTGTCTGCCATGTGCTGTTATATCACCACTTGTACACATGTTGAGGACCAGTCCATGACTCACTCCACCATCCATCATGCGTGATGTCCAGTGTGGGCTGACCACACACTGTTCAGCAGAGCCTGGTATTGATGTGACAGTGCACTGTCACTGTGTGCTCATCAAGGCCTACAAGTCAAGACTACATATTGATTTTCCTGCCCTGCTGTGCACCTTACCCATTTCTCTCTGTGGGTGATGGTTGTGTGGATGTCAGATACTTCTGTACTACCACATTCTCAGTAGATGATGGTGTTGATTCATGTTCCCTTCTGGCTGTGTCTGTGTGTGAGCATTCTGACCATTACTGTGTCCTGGACCTGCCCAGCCTGCCTCTTACTTACTATACTATGTAGAATGAAGCATGCTAAGACCATCATTCAGTTTCTATCAGGGTTGTATCAGGGTTATACTTCAGTAGCCCCCAGACATGTCAACGAAAAGGAAAGGAAAAAAGCAGGCTTTGAGCAGGCCAAACACATACACTCCAGTATTGTGGGTTTCTGTTTGTGTGGTTTGTGAAACTCTTGCATGTTATCAACTGATGCTAAATATTCCTTTGGTGCTGGGAGCCACCTTATACATGCTGGTCAATAAAGTTAGTCCTGACAATCAGATATGGTCCTGCATAACCAGTGCTGCCATTCTTAGCATTCTCGCTATCTACAGCTCTGAAATTCTCAACATGCTTTACCCTTTCATAGCCAGATGTACAGAGGTACATAGCCTGCCCACATATAACTATAAATCATGATTATGCTCACCTTGCATACACTTGAATATCTTTAGGACTTCATTTTCCTACCCAGTTTTACTTGCATGTTATTATGTGGTTATTACAATGTATTGTCTCTTGGGCATGGGAACTCACTACACTTTAGCAAAAGATGGGTTTCTCTACATTTGGTCAAGTTACAAAATTTGTTATGCTTTTCAAAATATTCATTTCTGAAAAGTGTAACTTAAAAATCTTAAAAATATATATATTTTTTTTTTCCATGGGGCAAGTCCCTCACACCCGCATCCACCTAATTTATATAAGCCAAATCTTTAGGCATACTACAGTGAAGAAACAAAGAAAAACACAGAAAGTGCAATGCCAGCTTGCATAATCTGACTAACTGTGGTAAGGTATGCCACAATATTCAAAATTAGATCTACAGCCGCTCACCAGTCTACGCATTAAGAAAGTGTAGATAACGCAATAACATAGAACTATGAATTGCTACTGTTCTGTACCAGCTTGTATGCAGCCAATTCCTTCAAAAATACACACTGCAAAGTTCTTGTCTATGAATCCTAAATCCTTTGCTTTATTACCCCTCCTCTTTTAAATAGCTGTTATCCTTTCCATTTTCTTAATATAGAATGGCTATCCATGTTGAGGAAAGAAAGAATCAGATTTAGCATATTTGCCAGAGATTGAATCTTTTGTTTCTCATATTTCTTAACAAAAATACTTATTCTTTTTCCATAACTGACCATTTATTATTTTCTGGGACTGAAGGTCAAACTGGAACCAAAACTCAAACTTAATAACACTGTTGCCCATATGTTTACATTGTAAAATGCTTACAGTTTTTAATGACACATTAGTAAAATTATATACAAATGTTACTTTGTTTGTCAACAATATGATATTAAGTGATATCGCATTTAAAAATTATACATGCATTTTGCATGCATCTTTCCTATTCATGGAAATTCATGAAGAAGAATTGTTTTGTGTCTTTTGGGAGTATTACATCAGATGTTCAGGATTAAAAACAAGGCTATTATAGGAAAAGAAGTGGAAGATATTACACACGTGATCATGTAAAAGGAAACCTTTCTCATTATTGCAAAACCTAAATCTGTATTGTCAACTTCCAGTCCTACTACATTGTAGTGGCACACCATTCGCAGTATATTGGTGCACTGTATGACAAAGGATGGAAATGTATGTGGCTTGTACAGACATACTAGGCAATCAGACTATGATAAATGTAATTGTTTTCTGTCCACAGGCACTACTACATTTCATAGTCACTATGAAATTTAAGAGAAACCCATAAGAAAGCTTCAGACTGATTTGCATCAATTTATATATTTATTTAGTTTTGTTAATGGGTTAACTGAACTGATCCAAAGTGTACCACTATGAAAGGTCAAGTTGCAGTTCTGAGAGGAACCAAGTCACTGAATATGTTTGTCTTTTGGCTTTTTCCCGGTAAGGGGTCGCCACAGCAGAACTCCGGTCCGCTAATGATTGGCAGTAGATTTTTATGAAACGCCGAGGTGCCAGCTCGACGCCCAACCTTCAACGATGGCACACCCATTTACGCACACATGTCTTTCGAACGCTACCCAACCACGGGAAGGACATGCAGACTTTGCAAAAATAATCCTGTAAGCATTTTTTTTTCAGGATGGCAAACCCCATCCCCTGCACCCCCACACCCACCAAAAGTGTATATATGTCAACTCCTTGTTTATACAAGAATGGCTAAATTTCCCAAAACAAAGACATGACCTGGAGTGCAGACAAAGAAAATACAATTACACTGATTTTCTATAAAAATGTTATTGTTTTGAACTTTGAGGACTTGTAGCTCTGGGAAATAATGCTTGGGGATTTTCAACTAAGAGAACTGTAGATACAACAAGTGCAAAAAATTATTTTCAGCCACAGCCTGGACTAAGAGGCAGTAGCAACTTTTCAAAACAACATTTACAGAGTAGCTTCCAAGTTACATTTCAAACCAACACACTTACTTTCTTGTTACAGTATAACCAACGTTTACAGTTCAGTAACTACTATATTTGTATTTTTACATGAATGTTACTTACATACATCAGACCAATTGCAAGAGACACATAAGTGATGCACTCTAATGAAATCTCATACACAGATTACATCTGAGAAGATGCAAAGATTACAGACAGAAAGATAAATTGTTCTGTTAATTTAGTGCATATGCTCCTCAAGTTGGGTGCACGATGGATGAGAAAGAAACATTTTGGAGTGAGTTGGATGAAGTGGTGGAGAGTGTACCCAAGAGTGAGAGAGTGGTAACTGGAGCAGATTTCAATAGGTATGCTGCTGAAGGGAACAGAGGGGATGAGGAGATGATGGGTAGGTATGGTGTTAAGGAGATAAATGCAGAAGGTCAGATAGTAGTGGATTTTGTGAAAGGGGTGGACATGGCTGTGGTGAATACATATTTTATGAAAAGGAAGGAGCCTAGGGTGACATACAAGAGTGGATGAAGATGTACACAGGTGGATTATATCCTATGCAGAAGGGCCAGTCTGAAGGAGATTGGAGACTGCAAAGTGGTGACAGGGGAAAGCACAGTTAGGCAGCATAGGATGGTAGTCTGTAGGATGATGTTGGCGATCAAGAAGAAGAGGAGGAGAGTGAGGGCAGTGCCAAGGATCAAATGGTGGAAGCTGAAAAAGGGTTACTGTAAGGTGGAGTTCAGGGAAGAGTTAGGACAGGCAGTAGGTGGCAGTGAAGAGTTACCAGATAGTAGGGTAGCCACAGCAGATGTGGTAAGGGCGAAAGCTAGAAAAGTGCTTGTTGTAACATCTAGGCAGAGGAAGGAGGACAAGGAGACCTGCTGGTGGAATGAGGAGGTACAGGAGAGTATACAGAGGAAGAGGTTGGTGAAGAAGAAGTGGGATTGCCTGAGAGATGAAGAAAGTAGACAGGAGTACAAGGAGATCAGGCGTATGGTGAAGAGAGAGGTGGCAAAGGCTAAGGATAAGGTGTATGACGGTTTGTATGAAAAGTTGGAAAATAAGGAGGGAGAAAAGGACTTGTACCAATTGGCTAGACAGAGTGACTGAGCCAGGAAAGATGTGTAGCAGGTTAGGGTGATAAAGGATAATGAGTGAAACATACTCACAAGAGAACAGAGTGTGTTGAGCAGATGGAAAGAGTAGTTTGAAGGGCTGATGAACGAAGACAATGAGAGAGAGGTTAGATAATGTGGGGAGAGTGAATCAGGAAGTTCAATGGATTAGCAAGGAGGAAGTAAGGAGTTATGAGGAGGATGAAGAAAGGAAAGGCTGTTGGTCCAGATGGCAT
Organism: Protopterus annectens; assembly: GCF_019279795.1. Lineage (NCBI taxonomy): Eukaryota > Metazoa > Chordata > Ceratodontiformes > Protopteridae > Protopterus > Protopterus annectens. The sequence goes on along the minus strand of NC_056741.1, from coordinate 1,754,304,876 downwards.
ACCTGTGGAAGCATGGAGGTGTTTAGGAAAGATGACAATGGAGTTTTTAACCAGATTGTTTAATGAAATCTTGGAAAGTGAGAGGATGCCTGAGGAGTGGAGAAAAGGTGTATTGATACCGATTTTTAAGAATAAGGGTGAGGTGCAGAGTTGTCTTAACTAAAGAGGGATAACACTGATCAGCCACAGCATAAAGTTATGGGAAAGAGTAGTGCAAGCTAGGTTAAGAAGGGGGGTGAAGGTTAGTGAGCAGCAGTACAGTTTCATGCCAGGAAAGAGCATTACAGATGAGATCTTTTAGGGTGTTTATAGAAAAGTATAGAGAAAGTCAGAAGGAGTTTCACTGTGTCTTTGTGGACTTAGAGAAAGCATATGATAGGGTGCCTGGAGAGGAGTTGTAGTGTTGTATGAGGAAGTTGGGAGTGGCAGAGAAGTATGTAAGAGTGGTACAGGATATGTACAAGGGCAGTGTGACAGTGGTGAGGTCTGCAGCAGGAGTGATGGATGCATTCAAGGTGGAGGTGGGATTACATCAAGGATCAGCTCTGAGCCCTTTCTTATTTGCAATGGTAATGGAAAGGTTGACAGATGAGATCAGACAGGAGTCCCTGTGGACTATGAAGTTTGCAGATGACACTGTGATCTGTAGTGAGAGTACAGAACAGGTGGAGGAAACCCTGGAGAGGTGGAGATATGCTCTAGAGAGGGGAGTAACGAAGGTCATTAGGACTAAGACAGAATATGTGTGTGTGAATGAGAGGGAGGAAAGAGGAATGGTGAGGATGCAGGGAGTAGAGGTGGCGAAGGTGGATGAGTTTAAATACTTGGGATCAACAGTTCAGAGTAATGGTGAGTGTGGAGGAGAGGTGAAAAAGAGAGTGTAGGTAGGGTGGAATGAGTGAAGAAGAGTGTCAGGAGTGATGTGTGACAGACTGGTACCAGTAAGAGTGAAAGGGAAGGTCTATAAAATGGTAGTTAGACCAGCTATGTTATATGGGTTGGAGACAGTGGCAATGATGAAATGACAAGAGTCAGAGCTGGAGGTGGCAAAGTTAAAGATGTTAAGATTTGCACTGGGTGTGATGAGGATGGACAGGATTAGAAATGAATATATTAGAGGGTCAGGTCAGGTTGTACGGTTTGGAGACAAACCCAGAGCAGCGAGATTGTGTTGGTTTGGAAATGTGCTGAGGTGGGATGCTGGGTATATTGGGAGAAAGATGCTAAGGATGGAGTTGCTAGGTAAGATGAAAAAACAAAGGCCTAAGATAAGGTTTATGGATGTGATGAGACAGGAGATGTAGGTGGTTGGTGTGACAGAGCAAGATGCAGAGTACAGAAAGAGATGGAAACAGATGATCTGCTGTGGTGACCTGCAATGGGAGCAGATGAAAGAAAAAGAAGATATTTGATGGTGGGGCCCCTATGGTATTCATGTACAGTATAATTTCACCTAGAATCATTTTTTCTTCTTCTTCCTTTGTTGTGCTTATCCTTTGCTAAACTTCTGTCTATTACATTTGCTTCCTTCTCTGTACTACTACTTTTCTTGTTTCTATTTTTATAGCAAATATAATAAACTAAACTTGATTTTTGTTACATGACTTTTATATTTATATTTTTTATATAGTTACAAGGGTCAGTTGTGGCCCCTCCTTTGTGGAGTGGAATAACCATTACTGTGCACCATTCTATGGGCATGTAGCCTGTGAAGAGGCTGAGGTTGAACAGCGTGTTTAGGTGGGGGATTAGTTTGTTCTGTAGTTCGTGCAAGACGCAGCCTGGGACACCATCTGGCCCCATTGATGCTGTGTTTCTGGCTTTTGAAAGGGCTGTTTTCACCTGTGCTTCTGTGATTTCTGGGACACTACACTTTTCCAGAATTGTTGTGGGCCCTTTTGAAGGTGAGAGGGAGGTGAGGTTTGCACTGAATCTATTTGCCAGGATGTTGGCAATATCAGTAGGTTCAGTATCTTTTGTGCTATTTTGCACTAGCTCAGAGCGTATCTGTGAGTTGCCACTTAGATTCTTGACATAGCTAAAGAAGGCTTTGTGGTTATCTTTTGAATCCTTGGTTACTTTTCTTTTGAAGTTAGCCTTGGATGATTTTATGAGGGACTTTAGTTTCTTACTGATACTGATCAGGGATGTCTTTCCTTCTTGGGATTTGCTTTTTTTCCTGAACTAGTTTCCTCCTTTTGTTGTATAACCTGTTTATGGCAGGGGTCCACCAGACTGGTTTCCTTCTCTTAGGGGAGTGAGTCTTGGTTTTGCTAGGGATGGCATGATCCATGCATCCTTATAGGTGCTCATAAAGTGCAATTGTAAAGGATTCTGCATCTTGGGCAGTGTTATGCTTTACAGTGGGGGCTGTTAAACTTACCACCTCTGGTTTAAGTAAGGTGAAGTTTGCTTTAGAAAAGTTTTTTACTGTGGTTTCCTTGGTTAGGGGTGGTGGTGGGGTGTGGACATCCAGGGTGATTAGTTTATGGTCTGATCTAACAAGTGATGGTTTGACCTCCGGTACGGAACACCTGTTGCCCATGTTGGTGATGACCAGGTCCAGTATGTTGTGGTCTTTGGGAGGGGAGTTTACCAGCTGATCCAGGGTATTTGAGTTGATAAATTCCAGGAAGCGCTGAGCCTGGGAGTTTGTACTCAAGTAGTTTTCCCAGTTAATGGTAGGGTAATTGAAATCGCCCAATATCAGAGTGTTCAGTAGGACCTTCATGTTTTCCAGTGTCTCCAGAAAGGTGGAGTGGTGGTCCTGGGTCATGGAGGGTGATCTGTAGCAGGCCACAATTTGCATTGCAGATTTTCCCGATGTTAGCTGCACATGGATGATCTCAGAGGTATCATGCTGCGCCACTAACCTAGAGGTGTGGGAATCCTTGATGAATATGGATACACCCCCTTCTTTTGTGTTTCGGTCCATGTTCTGTGGTCGAAATGTGTGGTATGAGTTATAGCTCAGTAGTGCTGGAGTGCTCTCTGGAGCCTTGAACCAGGTTTCAGTTACTGCACAGATGTCAACATTCTCCATACTTAGGAGTGCTTCGAGCACATGGATTTTGAGATTTATACTCCTGGTGTGGAGTAGCATAAGCCTCATTTTTTTACTGCAAACATTCTGTCTAGATACTGGAGCCCTCCAATGGTTTCAATCCTACCTGAATGGTCGACAGCAGGCTGTCCTCTGGCAGAACAAACTCTCTAACCTTCTACCTAACACCCTCAGAGTACCACAAGGCTCTATAATAGGGCCCTTGCTGTTCTCCATCTTCATTAACAACCTTTATACTGTATTCCCAAAAGTCAGCTGTATCCAATATGCTGATGACTCTACTCTGATTTGCTCAGCCACATTTCCAGTAGAGTTATGGTCAGATACCCAGACCACCTTTAATACAATAGAAAACTGGCTTTCTGAACATTGTCTGATCCTAAATCCCAAAAAAAACTAAAATGCTGTTATTTTCACCAACACGTAGGTCTACCGCTTTCACCTTTACCATAAAATCAAATGATGGCACAATAATCTCCCCTGACCCATCTACAAAACTATTAGGTGTCATCATAGACAATAATCTCAAATTTGACCTACATGTTAACCAAACTATCAAAACCATCAATAAAAAACTAGGGTCACTTTACAGAATAAAAGCCTTCCTAACCCCTCCAGCTAAAATTGCCATAGCTCGCTCTCACCTTCTTTCAACCCTTCTGTATGCATCCCCTCTACTCTCGAATTTGAACAAGACTGTCCTTAACAAACTCTCAATTTGCTACAACCACATTGCCAGGTTTGCCACTGGGATGCCTTTTAGGACACATCATTGCATCAATCTAAATCAGCTTGGTTGGCTTGAACTACCTAGCCTAATCCAGTATAACCAACTGATTATGGCCTATAAAATCCTCTATAATCCGGACAATACTCCTGCACTTAAAAATATTATCACCCCCTATAACAATCCTAGACCGCTCGATCCTCTAACAAACTACTAATTCAGACTAGCAAAATTAATAACACAGCCAGTGATTCTCTCTTTGCAAACTCTGTAAGTAGATCCTGGAACTCACTTCCAGCTGATATCACCTTACTTTCCACCTTAGGTCAATTTAAAACTAGACTCAAACAACATTTGTCACTTAACTGGCTATGTCAATGTATCAAGCCTGGCTAACTCAAATGTGTAAAAATCTGTTAACCAGTTTACTGTGTAATTTAATTTAATCCTGACTTGTGCTCAGGACTAACTTTAACCTGTGGAACTTGTTTAACTTGCTTACTTATGTAATCTCTGTAAATAATCTGTTTGTAATATGTAATGCTGGTATTATGTAATGCTGCATCTGCTTACCCTTGGAGCTTTTCTCCCCGGGCCTCCGCTGAAAATGGACATGCATCCAGTCGGACTATCCCGATCAACAAATGTAAAATAAAAAATAAATAAAATAAATTGTGCTGTTTACGGAGGTGGGTTTGAATTCTGAGCCTTGTCTAAAAAAGGCACTATGGGGGCAGCAAGAGCCTTGGCCAGTATTCGAAAGCCAAGGGGTGACAGGTGCAAGCCGTCTCTTGTGAAGCAATGTGGCTTGTCGAGCATGTCATCCCAGGCTGACAGACACTTTATCCTCTTTGAATGACAACAGAAACTTAGCCAATTGTTGAAATTGATCATTTTTTCTTTAAACTGAGGTATCATTCTTGGTGAGGCAGGATGCTACTCAGGGTCAGGGTCATACCCGCCTGGGCTACATGATCAGAGAGCTCTTCCATGTCTCTTTTCATGTAGTCCAGGGGTGTACGTCTCAGGTCATTTACACCAACATGAACAATGACAGAGTCATATTTGTACTTGCTCTGGAGGGACCTGAGTGCTTATGTTATGTGGCGGATTCTGGCTCCCGACAGGCAGCTAACAGTAACCTTCTCCTTGTCCAGCCTAGTGAGTGGGGCGTCAGTGTGCCTGACTATTGAGTCACCTATTACTAGTGTGTTAGGGATGCTATTTAGCCTAAAGGGCTGTGATTGTGCGGCACATTGATTTTGTGTTTTATGTGTTGTCTGGTTTGTGATGGGAGGTGCAGGTTTTGTGTGTGTCTGCTTTGGAGCTCTCTGATGCTTTTGCAGGTTTTTATTTACAGCCTCCGAGTATGATTTCATGTATTTATGTGTATTTTTTGCCAGTGCTGGTTTAGTAGGTCTATGTGAGGCTGGAGGTGTGGTGCAAGTGTTAACCTTCTCCTCATGACTGTCTGTTCAAGTCTTGGGTGGAGAGACCTTAGCCTCCAGTTTGGCTGTATAATTGCATCTCTTGCATATGTTAGTGTTTTGTGGTAGGAGGAGGGGGCTGTCTGTGTACATGAGGCAGTTGTAACATTGCCTCAGGATACCCAGATTCACCAGCTGGACTGGAGAGTATACCTGAAGTTGCCCTTTGGTCATGCCTGAATAGTAGGGTGAGCTGCTTAGTTGCTTGGTTGGTGAGGGGTGGATAAAGAGCCTTGTCCTGCTGGGCAGTCAAGTGTCGGGGTATATTAGCGCTTGCTATTAGGTCTGAGCAAGTGCTGGACTGTAGGTTGCTTTTTGAGTGCTTAGGTTGAGAGTTAGACTAGTTTCAAGTGAAAAACTGAAGAGGAGACTAAGTGGAGCCGGGAATAATTTAACCCTAGCTATCTGGTGCTGCCCGATGCACAAAACCATGCAAATGCGGTTTTTAAACTACTAACTTCTGGGCTGGATCCACACTCCAACAGATGGCTGCTCACATTCCCCTCTCTCACAGGTGAACAGAGAAACTTCCCTCTATCCAAGTAAGGTATGGGTAACTCAGAAACTTGTAACACAGCCCAGAATTCAGCACTAGCCTGAAAACTGGATAGTTTCACTTTTTGTGCTAGACATACTAAGTTCAATTTATAATGGTAGACTGACACAGAGCTTTTCTCTTGTTACTACAAGTGAGTACTAAATGCTACTCCTCAGTGTTGTTATTATCACACAAATAAAAAAATGCATTATATAAGAATAGTGAAACAAGATCTGTCCTCATAAAATGATTCCAAACAGCAACATCTCTCATCATGTATATGGAAACAGTAGACGTTTTCACCTAGTGCACCTCCAATATTTCACATTGAACTTTAGGGTAATGGCAGATTGATATGCAACATTTTAAATTGTTTCAGAAATAAATATTTGCTGCTGTAATGTTCAATACACTAAAACATGGCACAGCTGTTAATGACAAATTACAAAGGTCAATGACCTTTCTTACACGTCCACAGAAGACCAGCAGCCTTATTATAACTAATGATAAGTGCATTGTGCCTGCATTGTATGAACTATGCCAGCTTAGTGCATTTTTAGATGTGCTTGTCTATGTTGGAAGATCTGTCTGAAGCTTTATTCATGTGCACATCACCTGATAGAGCTTCAAGTGAAACAGCATGCTTTGTGTGTACATGTGCACAACAACATACAGACTCAATTAACTGTCACTCAGATTTACATGATTCTTTAGAAAGTACTAGAATAGTTTTATTGTTCAACAGATTAAAGAAGGTTTATTTAACATTCAGATATTCTGGGGGGAAAAAAAAAAAATATATATATATATATATATATATACGTGTGTGTGTACATATATATATATATATATATATATATATATATATATATATATATATATATATATATATATATATATCTTTAGAGAGAGAGAGAGAGAGAGAGATAGACACCAGACACAGACTTCCAGCACTCAAAACGAGCCTATATAAGGCAAAAATCATACCACATTCCATTTACTTATTCACTTTATTCACTTGAAAATACAATAAATAAACCAAATAACCACATGGCTGAAATCTAATAACAAGGCCTCACAACTGCAAGCAAATTGGTTTCATGAAAAAGGTTGCCTTTCACATTCTGCAGGGAACAACAAAGCACAAGAAAAAATGTTCAGCAATCATAAAAAAGTAAAGCACCAGGAGTACTTCTTAAGTAAGGTAGCCACACAAAGATGTTCCAATATTTTCAAGAAAGCCTGTATGAGCGCTTTCGTTCCTTTAATTCATTACATCCAAAACGGAACTTCATCAGATACAACATAAAAATATACCTGGTGGCTAGAGAGAACTCTGAAAATATACCAGTTGGCTAGACTCAAACCCTGTACCTTGGGAGCAAGAGCTTGAATTCCCTACCCACTACCACTTGTGAAACTTTTGCCTCATATTTTTCTTCTGTTCTGTTCCTCATAAAATCTGTGATTTTCTGGATTTTGAATTTGCTAAATAATGACAGTTATTTGAATTTGAGACTTCATATTCTTCAGAAAGTACACGGTAACACAAAACCTTTTACTCTAGCAATTTTCTGTTTATAAGATCAATATTTGAAATTTGTCCCTATTTTGGGAGGTGTATTCCCACATTATTGGTTTTTGTGCTAAGAGTTTGAGAGCTATGGTGAGAACTGAATTCACTGAATATGTTTGGGGTCTGTATTCCCACATTATTGGCTTTGTCTAGGTGTTTTGTGCTATGAGGTTGAGAGCTATGGTGGGAACTGAATTCACTAAATGATAGCCATTTAAGTTTCAGTCTACCCATCTTTCACAAAACAGCTGATTTGGCAAAGTGGTGTGTTGTACTGACTTTAATGCACAGTGAAATGCACGGTGATAACACAGCATTTTATTCTAGCAACTTTCCAAGATTATACAAGCAATGTTTAAAATGTGCCCCTAATTTTTGGGCTTTTGCCCCCCTATAAATTTTGGATTTTTCCAGAAATCTTGTACTTCAAAGTTGAGAGATACAGTTGAGTGTCGAGTGGATTTTACAAGGAGCTGAGAGCTTGAAGATAAGTTTAGTGCTGCTTAGTGGGTATCAGCCTACTTTGTTAATAGCACAAAAGGTAGTATACTTGTTTTCAATGCAGAAGGTTGTGGGTTCTACTCCCAGAGTATAAAGATGTATTGCTGATACTGTACTGTGTTGTACCTTTAAAGGGGGTGGATGCTGCAGTCCTGAGAATGTCCTCTTTGGCATGGATGCTGCAGTCCTGAGAATGTCCTCTTTGGCAGAGATACCTAGTAACGATGAACCTGTTATCAGTTTGCCATCCATTCCCTATGGCAATATTACTAGCTTATCATGTTTTTAATGTAACATAGGCAATTTATTCAACAACAGCAACAGGCACTATATTTGCAGATGAAACAATAAAATATAAAGTTATTTGGTAGCAGCAACCTCTTCATTAGTTACAGATTTCTTTAATGTAGAATTATTTTAGATGGCTTTTACTTCTGCAGAGATTGTGCAAATTTACTAATGCTGGTGGATTGTTTAAGTTTGAGTAGACTTTTATGATGGAAATGTTCTGAACTGGGAAGTTTTGTCATTATTGGTTCATGCATTTTGTTTCATTGTTTGCTGGAAAAATGTTCAAAACAATAAATTTAAAATGTCCTCTAACAACTGTACTGTATTATATAAGGAATATAATTTAATACAACCAGGAAGGTGTATCAAAGAACACATGTATGTTTCCTCTGCAAGGGGCCTATGATTTGAAAACACACCAGAGTTAATCTTTATCTGCCACTGACCAGATGTATTTTCTTTGAATGTGGGTTTCAGTGCTGTTCCAATGAATGTGAGTTTCAAGGGCAGAGAAATTTTAATGCAAAGTCTATTTTCATTGCGAGACTGCATTGTTTTGTTTAGCCGATGTATAGTAGTGTTTGTGCTGTAAAATGTAAAATAAAACTTTTAAATGAAATCCAAATCATTGTAGATGTAAAGCAGTATGCACATTACAGTGTTTATGGTAAATGGGGTGAAATAGTCAAGTAATGGGACATTGGAATAGCTGCAGGACGGAGTCCTCATTCGACCATGATTATGTGAGGGGGGAAGGGCAGCAAACTCAGACAGCCCTGGCTGAACTATACCTCTCAACTGTCCAGATTTTTGGAGAATGAATTGATTTTTGCTTCTTATTTTTGGTTTGTTCCTCATAAAATTTGTGGCTTTCTGGCAAATCATTTAGGAATGAAGTCACTAAATAATGACAGACATTGAGTTTCAGACCTCATACCCTTCAGAAAAATGCATGCTAAAGCAAGACCTGTTATTCTGTCAACTGTCTAAGTTTATACAAGAGCAATTTTTAGTACATTTGTATGTTCCCCCAATATATTTGGCCTTGTCCAAATTTCCTGTGTTAAGTGGTTGAGAGGTCCGCACAAATAAATTGCTTTATAGAATTAGATATATCCAAACCTCTCAACTGTCCCTGATTTTGGCTCAAAATGTTGCTCTCCCCCTAATAATCCCTCCACAAAATGGCAAATTTGGAAGAAAAAATGGAGGGTTTACAATTGATAAATAATTGTAATAATCAGCGTTATAGATTACTTTTAATTTCAGAAATGCATGTAGGTTCTCTTATTTTGACAGCTGCTCAAGTTAACAGTACTAATATTAAAAAAGTGTCCCTTCTTTGATAGGTTCCCAGCTGTATTGTGTGGCTATTTTATATTTTTGCATCACATTTTTGGTCTGTTTTTCATAAAATTGTGGTTTTCTGGCAAATTAGCGGCAAATAATTAAAGATTAAAGTTAGAAAATAATGACAAACATTTGAGTTTCAGATTTCATACCATTCAGAAAATGCATACTAATGTAAAACCTACTATTCTATTATCTTTCTAAGTTTATAAGAGCAATATTTAAAATTGTCCTTATTTTTGGGCCTTTGTCCCACTTCTGTTTATGGTTTTGTCCAGATTTCTTGCTCTGAGGCTGAGATGTATGACAAATGTGTCAGGGCCATTACTGAAAGCCAAAGACATTTAGAATTGTGATATACTTGTTGCACCCCACTCCCCAATGTAGTGACACTGGATGTGTCCAAGCAAGGCAAGGAGCAGTTATGCAGTGTAAGTGTGCAGAGTATACCCCCAACCAAGGTATACACAAGTACTACAGTGGCTTTTCATCTGTCCTTGATTTTGCAGAATGTTTTGTTTTTCTGTCATATTTTTATACTGTTGATTTATGCTTCTTCTTATTCAGAAAATGCATGTTGTTGCAGTGCCTATTGCTCTGTGTTTAAGTAGCAATACTTGAATGACCATCAGGTAAGCTTGTCTGAGACTGTAAGATGCAAGTAAGCTTTAATAAGCATACTGTTAAAGAATTACCAACACTGAAAGCCTTTTTGTTGTTGCCATGCAGAGAATATTTACATAACTAGATAGTGTATAAGCTTTAGGTATTGAAATGCATATGACAGTATTTGTAATAAAGGACAGGATTACAGCATTTTCAGAAGCTCATTACATTTGTTGGAGACTTCCAGTCATCTTTGCATGTGTTACCCTTAAACTAAACAGAATGCAAATCTGTCATGTGTGGTCCATAACCTGTGCAGTAATCCTTTAAGCAATTTATTGTGAGCTTGTTTATTGTTTGCTGTTCATTTTTTACTTTGATCATGTTTTCCCCATGAAACAAGTAGATAGTTATTGTCAGGCAGCAGGTCTTTTTTGGATAAGAAACATTTTTACAAGTGGTGTTATAACAGAGATTGCTACTTTCAGCATGTTACTTGCTACTTTTATAAAGCTGAATATAAATTATAATTAGAACTGCAGTACAAGGAGAAGTGGTTTGAGTTGAGTGCTGCTTGTTTTTTTATACTTGATTTTGACTGGCATTCCAGTAATGTATTTAAAAAGTAATTTATTTACTCATGCCTCACAACCTTTTTGTTTCCATCTAGATATTACGTAAGCTGTCATGTAGCCAATGCATTGAAATAGTTTTTTTTCTTCTACAATTCATTTTGTCTTGATTGGACTCTCATAATGACAATTCATTTTGTCTTGATTGGACTCTCATAATGACGGTTTGGCACCCAGGGCAGCATATTTAATTAAAGTCGCAGTTTTTATGTTTTTTAGCATAGCTCCACCCCTTTCTGGTTGGTCACAACCCTTCCCATTGGCCTCACCCATTCAGCTGTCTTCTGCAGCCCCCCTTTGATTTGAAGTTACCAGCCGCCACTGCAGGTAAGTGGGGTTGGGAGGTGTGAGAGGGTATACGTATGTGTATGTAAGTTAAGCTTAGGGCTGGGGGTGATTGAAGAATGAGTGTTGTGCTTCTGTGTGTGAGCTTGTGTATTTTATAGTAAGGGTTAAGACAGGGGATTGATGTAGAGTTGTTTGTGTTTGTTAATGTTTGTGTGTCTGAGTCTGTCTTATATAGTGGCAGTGTTACAGGAAGGTTTTAATTACCTTAAAGTGTAGGTTTAGGGTTGGAGGAAGGGACAGTGTTAGTGTTAGAGTTAGCACCCATTACTTAGGTAGTGCAGGGGGGTACAGCCATTCTTAATGTTGATAGTTCAGAATATCGACACTAGCATGGGTACCATCAGATGGTTAACCGTTAATTTTACCTACATTTCTAAATGTTTACAGTGGGTTGCTTCTGGGATGAAAGTGGGTCTTTACAAGTGCTCATGGGTCAAGCTTAAGATAAGGGTTAGGTAAAGGGATAGGTTCATAGGTTCATAGGTTGGTACAAGGCTATCAACCCTAGGGCCTATACAAGCCTAGCCATAACAATTCCCTGGCTATTTCTTCCCACACTATTCACTTCCCTGGACCCCTGTCTAGCAGGGTGACTGACATGATCCCCGGGGTGAATTTCCTTTCTCCCATCCAATCGTCAAGGTTCCTTTTGAAGAGGGCCAAAGAGGCACTCTGTTTGACATGTATGGGCAATCCATTCCAGAGTCTGGGGAGTCTCTGGGTCAGGAACCTATCCCTCCAGCATGTTTTGTTTATTTTGATGACAAGGTTTAGAGCCTTAATGTTATGCATATATGTTTGTTGTTAAGTATGTGTCTGAACCTGTGATGTATATTGGTAATGTTAAGGAAAGTTTTTTTTCTATGGTAAGGTACAGAGTTAGGGTTAGGGTTAGCACGCATTAAAAGATGGTGCAGGGGGGGTTAACCCTAACCTTGCACCTGTAACACTACTGCCATTCAGAGAAACCATGCTTTATGGTTTTCTTAGGGTGTTTTTTTTTGGAATGTAAACTGTTTGCAAAAGTATAGTATTTGTTTTTTTTTCCATTAAATTAATGTAGGCATTTTGACTTAGGAAATTTGATGTGTCAATATTATTAAATGTTGTTATTTCTGAGTTGACATTGTGAGTGTCTACATTTTCATATATCAGTATTTTTAAATGGGTTTATGTCAGATTTTTAAGTTCTTTGGAAACTCAAACTTTATATGGTCAGGATCATATATTCAAGTTAACAAAAACTTGAACAAATCAAAACAGAAATCTACATTTTTGCAGGGCAGGTAAGCCTCCCTGCACCCCCCACACCCCCTCAAATTATATAAACCAACTTTGAGATATCACTACTGTATGAAAGGTTAAATTCTCCAGTCCCCACTGTACCGTAATCTCCAGACAAATGCTTCGAGTTTTTAGAAACTCGAAGACATGGTTTCAACCAAGCAAAATTCAAGTTTCTGAAAACTCAATAATCTGACATGTATCCTGATAAATATACTAACCACCTTGTAATGCACAAAATCAGCTAACAGATAACTCAAAATAAAAGCAATGCTAGAGTGGTGTCCCCATTCTGTGCCAGTACTCAAGGAGCCTAAATCCTCACTACTGACACTAAAGAGAGATGTTCACTCGGAACAAAAATAGATCCACACAGTACTTTCAGATGCAGCTCTATGCATCAAGCATAGTTTCCATTAAGAACACACAGAGAACACACTCAGCCCAAGGTCTGGGTTTTTTTCTCTCTCTCTCCCTCACGGCCCCCAGTAGCACTGCTATCAGCTGACTGTCGAAGCTAAGTCCTCCAGCATCTTCTCTGTTAAGCCAGTGTTTCATGTCTTTGCTCCAAGCAGCTGACACACACTCTTTTGCAATTTTATTTGCACACACACACACACACACACACACACACACACACACACACACACACACACACACACACACACACACACACACACACACACACAAACACACACACACACAAACACACACACATCCTCCAAGACATTACCTGGGAAAGGCTGTCACAGATTTACTAGCTATATCCCCTTCTGCCAAGACTATAGGGTAGTTATACTGTCATCAGACACTCCAAAGCCAGCTACTCTAAGGCTGCTACAAGGGTACCCATTGACGCTGCGTACAATTAGTACTAACACAAATGGTAGTTTGACCAACAGCAAGGCTTTCAGGAGCAGCCAGAGCTGTTACCATATACACATAAGTACTCTCAAAGATTACAATATACTCTAAAAGACCAGCCACAATGAAAAGTTTAAATATATTTAATAATAAATAATAAAAAACGAAAATACTAGATATCTATTTATGGTAAACACCAGAGTTTCAGTCACAGGAAATATTAAAATAACACAGATGTATAGATTTACACAGATAAGGAAAAACAGTACTGAACTAATCTCACTATATTTCTCTACTGATCTAAATAATTACTATTCCCTGGTCACTTACTGGAGCAAGGCAAGATGGAGTGAAGGGTCCTTCTCTGTCAGATTCCAAAAACAGACTGCCATGAGACTTCAGTCTCACCTAGTATTAAAATATAATTTTCAGTGATGGATTACAGAATGACATCACATACATCTGATCATCTGACATCTGGTTCCCATGCAACCCTCCATTGCTAGAAATTGGCGGGATTTAGCACATATGTGTCAATAATACATGCACAGAGTCTTGCTAAGATCTGCTGCAGCTCCACAAAGCATAAAACAATTTCAAACCTCCACCCTTTCAGAGTAGCAATTAGTTCACCCCAAAGACAATGCAGAAAGCTTGCTAGTAAAGTATTTTTGTCTCTGGCTATATTGAGAACTGTAAGACACAATCTTTATGGCCTAAGCCAGGTGATTTAATTTCAAACTATTTTCAAAGTTAGGTGGATTGAGATTAACCTCTACTCTTCCAGTATCCTCTATTAAAACATGTATATTTAATCAGTTACAATACAGTCATGACCCACTGTTGGTACATTTCATAACACAAGCAACTTTACAAACACGTTTTCAGAAGAAACATCTGTAGAAATCAGTCTGATATTCAAATAGCATATAGCTAGCTGTGTTGGCAGATATTACACATCAACTGCCGTACTTCTCCTGGCACAGCTGGCAATACCTCACATTGTCACAGCTAGATTCACAAAGACTACATGACAGTTATGTAACAGTTTAGTGCTTTTGTTTACACTCTGTTATCAATTTTTTCAGAAGTAATCAGATGCTCACATCATATTTGCATGTTATGTAAATACATTTAACATCATATAACTCATATCTATTCAAGTGAAATAAAGTAATGCAGGCATATAACAGGTTTAAATATTAAACATAATTAAAATTTATTTTAAAAATCATTTATCTTGCTGGCAAAGACTTTAAATAACATTTAATACTACCTGCTTCATTTAGACTTGGCTGACTGTAAACATTAAAACATAGTTGTCAGTTTAGTTCCTTCACTTCAAAGAGATTATTAAAATTACCAGCCCTTATATTAAGGAATAACATTATCCAATGCAGCAAAGTAAAAAAAATGTATTAAAATTGTGACAAGTCAACTATCCTAGGGATTTAGAAACACTGTGTCAGCAATCTTGGCCGAGCCAACAATGTTTACAGCATGTGCTTGAAGAGTCTCAATGATTATTAACAATGCATGTGTTCAATGTTCATGTCCTCATTACAGTTGTAATAGGGACCTATAGGAAAAGTGTGTTAGATTAACCTGCTGCCATAGTAAGGCACTTGCAGTGTTGTAAACATGGATCGGGGGCAAGCCTCTCTGGTGGTCAGGGTAAAGGTTCAGGCACAGATGGTATTATCAATGTACTGATTTTACTTTTAACTCAAGGATACATATATTTGAGCCACTGAAACAAATAGAAATGGACAAAAGACTGCAAATGTTGATGATACTCATATCAGGTATAAAGAGACCAGTAGGCATAATGGTTAAGGTCTTCACCTCCCATGCATAAGGTATAAGGTTCAATCCTGGTCTCCAGCCAATGCCTGTTTGTAGTTTATATGTTCTTTCTGTGTCTCTGTGAGGTTCTTTCCACTTCCAGAAAACATGCTCAGTGTTCCCATCTCAAACTCACCAATGAATGGAGCCATGGGTAGCAGCACAGCTCTACATTGTGCCCTATAGGGGGAAGAGTTGTATAGACCAACCATTTTGGGCATGTACTGCGGTGCACAGTATCCTCAGGATAGGAGAAGATGGATCACAGACTGTGTGCAGTGGCAGGACTAGCCACTCAGTGGATTAAAATATGGCTGTAGGTGATTTGGTTATGTTGACTAATGTCACCAAATGGGCATGGGTGTTTGCCAGTGATAAATGGGTTGAGGATCCAACCTATGCCGAAGACTCATGCTAATGCTGGGAGGGGTATATTTGCTCCTGTTTCCCTGTGCATGCTTGCCATACAGCTCAGCAGCCCTGGGTCAGTAAGCTACTGGCCAGCTGGTGTCCAGTTGCCAAGCCTAAGTTTACCTGGGATAGCTCTGTTAAGCAAAAGCTGGAAATAAAGCCATTCAACCTGCCAAACATGAGTGACTGAGAATTGCTACAATCAATGTAGGTTCACTGGCAGGACACAGCTTGGAAGTGGATGACATGATAGTATGGAAGAGGCTGGACATTCTATGTATCCAAGAGACAAAGATGGAAGGATAGTTCAGCAAAGACATTTGGCTTGGGATCCAGAGTCTACTACTCATGAGGGGGAGAGGCTAGGAATGGTGTGGTAATTGTGGTGAGACAGACAGGCTTCAGAAGGCAGTGATGGATGTCATAAGAATTAGTGGCAGAGTCATGACAACCAGACATCAGTGTAAGGATAAGGCAGTATTCATAATTACAGCCTATGCCCCACAACAGGATTGTGATATTGAGGAAAACAGTGCATTCATACCAAAGTGGCAGTG
Source organism: Protopterus annectens (assembly GCF_019279795.1). Taxonomy (NCBI): domain Eukaryota; kingdom Metazoa; phylum Chordata; order Ceratodontiformes; family Protopteridae; genus Protopterus; species Protopterus annectens. The sequence goes on along the minus strand of NC_056741.1, from coordinate 1,754,288,795 downwards.
CCTACTATATAAAGCACGACAACATGACATTAATTGGTGTTGATAATGGTTGACTTGAATGCACATATCAGAACAGAGAGGACAGGATATAAGGACTGCCTGGGTTCACATGATTCAGAAAGAGAGGCAGTCACAAGATCACATACAAGACTGGCTTACAACCAACTCAGGTAGACTTCCTCCTAGTAAGGACAGATCACTGGCATAGAATCAGAGATTGCAAAGTCATCCCTAGTGTAACAGTCAGCTCACAGCATAAACCACTAGTTGCCACAATCAGCTGCAAGCAATGGTCAAAGAAGACCCTAAGGTCAACAGACACAAGGCTAAAGATCTGGAAGTTGACTGGAGAGAATGCACAACAGTTCAAAGAATTACTCAGGGCTCTAGCACCCCAGGGTGAGGAGAAAATAGTTGGAGTTTAAAAAAAAATGGCAGTGCCTCACAACAGCATGTGTGAGAACTACAAAGCAGATATGTGACCGGGGTTTACTATTGTTTCTTTGAACGGAAAAACATTTTCCATTCAAAAAATGAATAGTAATACCGAAATTAAAAAAAAACTAACGTTGACAATGTGGAACCAAATGCTCAATGCATTTGACTCGACATTGCTGTCAAAACCACCACATGATAGCCAAATGGGAGCTGATGTAAATCAGACTCCTATATGACAAATCACATTTTTGCAGGGGGCAAGCCTCCCTACACCCCCCACACCCCCCTACTTATATATTCTAACTCCGAGATGGCACTACAGTGGGGATGTGTATGACTTTCCACTCCCCACTGTACCGCGATCTCCGTGCAGATAGTCAACTTACACTTATGCAAATGCAGTAGTGCATTCGCATAAGTGGAGTCCACTATCTGGTTCACAAATTTTTGTGCATTCGACATTCTGATTTTTGACACATTGCAGCTGACAGAATGTTGTTTGCACAAACACATGTAAACTGGAAATAAGATATATAAGGAAAACTGGTGATGGAATACAGAAGTACAGGAAGTCATCAAAAGAAAGAAGGAGTGCAAGAAAAAGTAGGCGATAGAAAAGATGGACCAGACTAGGAAGGAATACTGGTTGGCTAACAAAGAAGTTAAGAAAGGAGTTGCCATAGCAAAGAACAGGATATCAGAAGCACTCTATCAGCTTCTGGAAAGTGACTCAGTAGGTGGCACAAAGAAACTATATCAGGTTGAAAGACAAAGACAAAAAGCTAGAGAAGATAAAAACCCTTCATAAGGGATGCCAACAGCAACCTGCTCATCAATCCACAGGACATCAACGGCAGATGGAAGGAGTACTTCCAGCAGCTTTGAATAAAGAAAACCCCTCAGTAGCTGTAATGCCCCAGCCACAACCTACAATCAGTGAAGAAGAGGAATCCACCCTACAAGAAGTAAGAATAGCACTAAGGAAATGAAGTCAGGGGAAAGCAGCAGGCTCAGATGAGGTCACAGCAGATATGATAAAGATGGTAAGTAAGATAGCAGTAGGTGGCACAAAGAAACTATATCAGGTTGAAAGACAAAGACAAAAAGCTAGAGAAGATAAAAACCCTTCATAAGGGATGCCAACAGCAACCTGCTCATCAATCCACAGGACATCAATGGCAGATGGAAGGAGTACTTCCAGCAGCTTTGAATAAAGAAAACCCCTCAGTAGCTGTAATGCCCCAGCCACAACCTACAATCAGTGAAGAAGAGGAATCCACCCCAGAAGAAGTAAGAATAGCACTAAGGAAATGAAGTCAGGGGAAAGCAGCAGGCTCAGATGAGGTCACAGCAGATATGATAAAGATGGTAAGTAAGATAGGGGAGAAATGGCTCCTGAGGGTGCTCATAACAGTGTGGAGAGAAAGGCATATTCCAGATGAATGGAGAATAAGCATACTTGTGCCAGTGTACAAGAAAAAAGGAGGATATTCACAACTGTGGGAAGTACATCGGTATCAAACTCCTGTCACTCTGCATGAAAGTTCTGGAGAAGGTGATTGAGAAAAGGATATGCAGTGTAGTAGACAGTAAGATGGGAAATGAGCAGTTCAGATTCAGATCAGGCTGCAGTACAACTGACCCAATGTTTTCAGTGAGGCAGATAGCTGAGAACAAGTTAGAAATGAGGAAAGAGTCCAACTGGACATTTCTAAACTTGGAGAAAGCATATGACAAAGTCCCAAGAAAGCTGATTTGGGCAATACTGTGGTGATTTGAAGTCCCAGAAACATTGGTAGAATTTAGTGCAGGCTATGTACAAGGACCCAATGACTCACAGTGTTCGGGCTCACAGAATGGTTTCCAGTGGAAGTGGCCATTCACCAGGTTTACTGCTGTTCATATTGGTGATGGACTACATTAGCAAACAGGTCAGAAGGGACAGATCAATAAAGTTGCTGCATGTAGACAATGTGGCATTACAGAGAGACTTTGAGCAAAAACTTCAGCTAAGGAAAGGTGAATGGAATGCAAAACTGAAGGCACATCGGATGAAACTAAGTACAGATAAGACAGTGGTAATGGCAGCAAATTAGGGAAATCAGAAGAAGCTGTGACCTGAGATAGAAGGGAAGATAGTGGAACAGGATGACAGCTTTAAATATCTGGATGAGGTTGTTGAGGAGAAGGGAAGTATGAATGAAGAGGTAAAAGCTAGAATCAGAGGGGCTGCAGCCAACTGTCATAGAGTGTCAGATGCAGTGTATGACAGATGAATGCCAAATAAGCTGAAAAATAAGGTGTATAAAACAGTCGTGTGACCATTACTACTGTATGGCACAGAAACCTGGACAGTAAAGGCAGAGCAGTTGAGAAAGCCAGAGGTGATGGAAAGGAAGTGCCTGAGAAGGGTGGAAGGATGCACACTGTGGGACAGATGAATAAATGAGGACATAAGAACAGAAGCCAAAGTAGCTCTAATTGCAGAAAAGATGAAAGAGAACAGATTATGGTGGTTCAGGCACATGTGCAGAAAAGCAGAAGACAATCGGGTGAAGAAGATTTGGGAAAGAGATGAAGAAGTTAAGAGGAAACAAGGGTGTCCAGCAAAGAAGTGGATGGATTGTGTGACAGAAGATCTATGACAGTCAGGCATGAGTGTTGAAGAAGGAAGGAATGTGGCATTGAATTGAGAGAGAGATGGCAACAGTTAACACGATACCCCAATCCCATGTAGAAAATGGGAAGAAGGGGGTTGATGATGATGATGACTCAAACAGGGATGTAGAAGACACTATATAAGGGGTAGGAGACATTTGCACAGACATCATCTTGAAGTCCTGGAACTCAGAAACTATGAATGTCACACATAATAGTTGGGGTACAGAAAAGTGATAGGAATTACTGTCCCACAACAGTCATGTTAGCATAATAGCTTTATTACTGTACCTGTACTGTAATGCAAATGTTGCAATAGCACTTATGGAACCCTGGGGGGGGGTGAGCAATCCACTATTATCTGCTCCAATCCACTATTATCTGCTCCACTCCACTAAAGATTTTTATAAGGTGTGTTATGGAGGAATTCAAACACAGCAGTTTTAGGGTAGTGTATATCAGGTGAATGTTACAAATTTACAACTCAGTTTGTGAACAAGCTGAGCTAAGAAAACAGTCAGCCTAAAGCCATAATCTTTACTCTAATACTTGCCTACTGCCAGGCAATGGTGCTGGGCTGTTTTGTGCGCCTTATGGCAACTACGGCCATATGTATTACATGACATTGATTCATTGCTATACAATGAGAAGTGCCACTTCTCATTAGTTGTACATGGGCATCGACAATGCTTGTTGTGACCTGTCACTCACAGTGTCACCACAAAAAGATTTAGATGCCCTTTTTTGGGGCATGTCCTTGGTGTGTGTGTGTTTTGAGCAGATTAAAGGTTGAAAATGGATGCATAGGACAGATGAAAGGTGAAAGAAAGCAGAGGGTAGAACAGAATGTGAGCAGGATAGAGGTAGTATAGGAACAAAGGCCCAAAATCAGGAACAGATTTTACATATTGCCACTATAAGTGTGGAAACTCGCTATTATAACATGTTTTGCATTATCATACAGTCTCTGAAGGATATGGAATCTAAAACTCAAATATGTGTTCTTATTTACTAACTTAAGTACTCAATTATTTGGCAGAAAATACAAATATTATGATTAACACACCAAAAATATGAGCCAGTTATCTAGACAAACTGTAAATGTCTGGACAGATAAGAAGTATGTGTAGGAGGCATATCATGTGTGTGTGTTTTTTTTTTTCTTTTTCTTTTTTTGGGGGGCATATGCCCAATTTTTAAAGAAAGGACAAAGTTGGTAAAAGATACAAGGGAAGGTAAGAGGGGTAGGTTAGGTTGCAGATAATGTGTGAGGTAACACAATGAGGGAGGGGGAACACAATGAGGGAGAAGAACATAATCATGAAAGAGACATCAGACAAACAAAGGGAGATAGAGTTGAGTGGAGGATTGTAAAACCAACAAGGATGGGCATGGATATAAAAGGAATGGGAACAATATGGGTGGGAGGATGACATAATAGTTATGGTGTTTACCTTAAAGACACAAGGTGCAGGGTTTGACTCTCACATGGGGTAATTGGCTAGGCTTCAAAAGGTCCCAAAAAGGGCAGTTAGCCTAGTACTAATCTATGAACCTGCTTGGGGAATAGGAATGGACAATCACAGATGCACTCTTGCCAGCTTATTGAGTACTTTCACCACTAGGTCCTGACACAGAAACTGAAGCCAGTGATGTCACTCTACTTGGCATGGGAGCTTGGTCTTCATGTGGCCAATGTGGGTATCCAACATCCTGTTGATGAGATCCATCACAAAGTCTGTCAGCTGTCCATGTGTGACTAAGTCTCACCTCTGCTCACACTATTGTAGTAGCCTGTCTCCAGTGTAGAGCTACCTGATGCAGGTGGTACAGGTTGGGCACAAGGTGTTGAAGCACCTGTGGCAGGCTCGGACCCAGATGTGCTGAATGATTCCACTGTTTCTCGTTGTGCCACTGCTACTGCCACCTGTTGAGGGAATAACAGGCCTTACCAGAGGGATGGATGCAGGTCAATGTGCTGTGTACATAGTCATAAAATAAATGGAGAGAAACAAAACAATGTACAAAAGAAATGCATACAAGACAAATGATAGAAACAAAGAGGGTGGGGAAAAGAAATGCAAAGACAATGAAAATTGCATTCTCAATGGTACAGTTAAACAGAATTCATTTATTTATTTATTTAACATTTGTTTGCCAGGATAGTCCAACTGGACAACAGGTGTCTGTTTTCAGTGGAGTCCTGTGGAGAAAAACTCCATAAGTTTACAGAGAGAAGAAAAATTTACAAAAAAGACATTACAGAGTAGTAACATACAGACTGTAGACTTTTCAGCAGTTAGTATACAATAAGAGGATATTACCCCTTTTGGTTGAAAATACAAGTGTACAAAATATGCAATGAGAGTAGATAAGAACCTGGTAGAGCATTGCAAGATATTTCACAACTGAACAAGAGTATATAAATGTTTAAGTTTCCATATATACATTCAAGCAAATATACACATAAAAGCATATATATATATATATATATATATATATATATATATATATATATATATATATATACACACACACACACACACATTATATATATATATATATTTATACACATACACACACACACACACACACACACACACACACACACACACACGTACACACACACGTACATACACTCATATATAGTTTATTGCTCACACATGGATAGGTATAGTTAGAGTGTGTTGTTTGTGCTGTCCAGAACAGATGGAGTGTAGAAATAGTGAGTGAATGAGGCTTCAGGGGATCAAATACAGTTGCATAAATGGTTGGTGAAGAGGTATGTTTTAAGAAAGCTTTTGAAGGAGGGTGTGGAGTTTTGTAGTCTGAGGTCAGGGGGAAGGTTGTTCCATATTTTTGGTATTTTATGGGCAAATAGTGATTTCCTGTCATTGTTTTTGCATGTGATGGTTTCGATTAAGGCTTTGTTGGAGGACTAAAGTTGTCAATTTGAATTGTAGAAAGTTCAGCATGCCAGTCAGGTCAGGGGTTTTATCGGGATAGTACAGAATTAAATGAGCTAGGCTGAGTTGATGGCACCTTAATAGGTTCGGAAATTCAAGCTAGTGCAAGGCTTATAGGGAAAGGCAGTGGTGGGATCGTGATTTGGCATTGGTAGCAAATCTAGAGATTTTGTTGTAACAGATGGAAAATTTATTAACATCAGTTTTGTAAAGATTAGTTAGAATTGGGGATGCCTAAAGTAGAGTAGATAGGAGGTGGGTCTTGGCTATTGCAATTTGAGATTCGGTGGTTAGATAACCTTTACAGAGATAGAGGGAACCTAGCTTTTTGTGGACTTTAGTGATGGTTGTTGATGTGCTTTGTGAACTGAGTTGCTGGTCAATGGTAACTCCTAGGAGTTTAGCCTCAGTGACGGGTGATTTGGGTTTTGCTGGTGGAGAGTATAGAGAAGGTAAGGTTGCTCGTTTTAGTAGAGTGGAATAGCATTAGTTGTGTTTTCTTGGGATTTAGTATGAGCTGTGAGTTGTTAAGCCAGTTCTCCGTTTCAGAGAAGGCTTCTTGGGCTTTTTGTTTGAGAAGTTGGATGTTTGGTGCAGAGCATATGAGAGTTGTGTCATCAGCGTATTGGACTATGTCAGCTTTAGAGGTAGCTGAGTGGAGTTGGTTTGTGAAGATATTAAAAAGAAGAGGTCCTAGGATTGATCCTTGCAGCACGCCTAAGGAGGTTGGGAGTGGGGGGGATAGAGAGTTATGCCATTTGATGGATTGTTGGTGGTTATCTAAATAGCTTTTAAACCAGAGGAGGGTGGGTTTTTTATGGTTGAGGTCAGAGAGACAAGACAGTAGTTTATTATGTGAGACTGCATTGAATCCTTGGATAAATCTAGGAAGGCAGCCAAGACTGATTTATCTGGATTCCTGTGGGAGTTTATATTATTGGTGAATTTGAGTAGGGCAGTGGTGGTGCTGTGGGATCGGCAAAATCCATATTGGGTTGAGGAGAGAAAGTTGTTGGTGAGGAGATAGAGAGGAACTGGTGATGAATACATTTTTCTAGGATCTTAGAGAGGGGCAAGAGACTTGCAATTGGTTGATAGTTGGAAAGGTCTAGGGAGGGGCCACCTTTGTGGAGTGGTATGATGCATGAGATTTTCCACAGGGATGGAACTATTTATTAAAAGTGAAATGGAATAGAGTATAGCTGTGGATGTAATTTGGAGGTATTCAGCAGGAAGGTTATTGGCTGCAAGGGTGATTGGTTTGAGTTTGGCTAGGAGTTTTTGTAAAAGTATGATATTGATTTGGGCCTGAGGTGGTTGTGGGGCGTTGCAGGAAGTGATGTTGTTTAAAAGTTTGGGTTTGAGTATTGAGGAGGTGAAATAGTTAGGGAGGCTATGTCCGGGTCTGTACCTGTTATACTGGGGGCGGGAGTGGCAGTTCTTCCAGACTGTAGGATGTTATTTATTGTTGCCCAGAATTTTTGCGGTTTGGTACTGTATTTGTTTTGAGTGATATAGTAATTTTGCTGACCGAGCTTAACCTGCTTTTTTGCTTTGTTCTGGAGCTCATGAAAGGTTTGCCTAGCTGCGGGTTATCTGGTGTGGTGCCAGGTATTCAAGGTTTTATCCCTGGCTCTAAGTAGGGATTTTGTGGTTTTCTGGAGCCAAGGGGAGGGGTTACTACATATCCTGATAGTTTTTAAGGGGGCTAGTTGGTTGAGGATATTTAGGAATGTGGAGCTGAAGTAATCAACTGCTTTGTCTAATGAAAGGGTTTTGATGGGAGAACAGTTGCAATGTTGCAAGGCTCTTATGAAGTAGTCTGTAGGAAAATTTTTTTTAGACCGGGTTTGTAGAAGGGAGGGAGAGTTTATTATTTTAAGATTGTGCCTGAGGATAAAAGTGGGGCTGTGGTCACTAAGAGAGTTTGGTAGAGTGCCACACTGATGGGCAGTATTTAGTTGATTTGTGAGGATCCAATCAAGTATAGATTCTCTTTTTGTGGCCTTATCAATGTGTGTAGGAGTATCTATAAGTTGGGTGAAGTTATATAGGTTAATGTGATGGTTGGGGGCGGGAGAGTGGATGGAGTTCCAGTCAATGTTTACGTCACCTTGCATGATCGTTTTTTGAGGAAGGGAGTATGAGGCCCAGTGAAGTATGGATTCTAGGGTGGTCAGGTTGTCACCACGGGGTATATAGATACCCGGTAGGTTTAGGTACTTATGTTGGTTAAAGGAGAGTTTTGCAAATAGAGACTCTGCATTGCTGAAGTTGGGGAAATACTTTTGGGAGAGTTAGAGTTGTAGGTTGGTTCTGTGAAGTAGAGCTAAGCCTCCACCACTTTTATGCAGCTGGTCTGCCCTGAGAATGTTATACCCAGGTGGGGTGATGGAATTATCTTTACTATGTGGTTTAAGCCATGTCTCTATGATGAGAATAATATCAGGGTTATATAAGGAGATGGCAGCGTGAAGGTCTTCTATTTTATTCATGATACTGCAGGTATTCATATTTAGTATCAGTAAGTTGGTGGTTTTGTGCTTAGTTGGACAGTGATGGTGTATGGCTTATTAGCAGGGGTTGCTGACCCCAGGTTGGGGTGAATGTCTCCTCCTTGTACTTGCTGAGTAGTTATACAGGTGACGGTTTTTAGTTATTGGATGATTAGGATGAAATTGTAGACTTGATTGCTTTTTAGATGGATAGAAGTGGTGCATGGGAGAGGTGTGGTATATGGGGGGTTGGTTGTATATGGTGGGTTATATGCTTGCATGAGTGGGGGTGATAGTAATGTTGTGGGTTAGGTTGAGAGATTTGGGGTAGATACAGTGAGTGATTGTGAGGAGATAAGAGGTGCTGATTTTGGCTATGGAGAGACAGGTGAACAGGGAGGTTAATCCCAGGAGGGTATAGTGGAGATGAGACTGGGGTAAGGAGACATAGTGGGAGTAAGGTTTAGGAGTTAGAGGAGGTATTTATATTTGGTGAGGGTGTGAGTTGGGTGAGTAGGAGATATGGGTATGGATATTGAACTGGCAGTTGGGCTGGAGTGGTGGGAAGTGGAAGGGCATGTGTAGATGGTGCTGAGGGATGTAATTATTCGATAATAGGAGGATGAAGGGAGGGTCTTAGTAAAGGAGGTTACCTATAAATTCAGAGTATGCTAGGGTGGTTGGGAATTGGGGTCAGGGTAGGGGAGTGTAGTGAGCCTGTAGGGCGAATGGAGCAGGATGAGCCAATCAAGATATGTGCAATTCAAAAATAAACTATCCGTTGCTCTGAAGTCACATCTATAATGTTAGTTCTTCTTTTGTTACTAATGCTTTTTTTCTTTAAAAAGGAGTGAGCCCTTTTTAATTTTACCAGTTGGATGCCCTAAGAAATTACCTTGTCTTAGGGCTGCGAGAGAGGGAGTCAGCTATTGTTGAGTCAGAGACAGACTGGGAGGGTAGTGGGGATATATCACATACCAAAAAAGAGGGACAGTATTTCTTTAGAGACTGGAAGGGCTAGAATTACAGTTTGGAGTGAAGTGTTTTTATAGACTTGAAAGGTAGGAATCAGAATGTTTCTACATGGGGAGGACTGAAATCCCTGCTGCTAGCTCATGCATTTATGTTCAGTACATTATGGATTACAGCAAAAACACAACCAACTAATGCCTTTTGTATTATAATTAGACATACATTTAAGTTCTAAAAGGTTCTGCAGCTCATTTGGAAGTCCCACTGGCTTTACTTATGTTAGTGGTGTTATTTGCCACAGGATAGGTGCTGCGAATTCTATGAGACACAGCTGGCTTGGGGCTGAGAAAAAAAGAAAGTAAAAGATGGTAGAGAACAGTGAGGAGTTGTAAATTTCTACAGCTTTAACACACTCAAAAATTAAAAATGCAGTTTAGAGAACAGTAGACAACTGTGAAATACCACAATATTAATAAACAAAAAATAAACAGTTTAGTGTATTAATCACAATATAATAGTAGAGAAGTAGTAAATAATCTAATTATAGCAATAGTTAGATCTTTGTTTTATGGTAAATACTGCACTCGTGTATTACTGAACACACTAGCTGGATGTTCCTCAACAGTTAACTGAAAGAATGCATTCTTAATAGCAATATATAACTGGTCATTTCTTATATATATATATATATATATATATGTACGGGTCTACTTCAGAAGACTGACAGACAAAAATACTGAATCCCAAAAGACTGAAAATTCAAAGTACTGAACAACTTTTTAATGCAGGGGGCAACACTCCCTGCACCCTTCATGTGGCCCCTGCTAACTATATATACAACTCCAACATTGCACAACAGTGGAGAAGAGGCAAATTCCATAATTCAGTATGTGAATTTTTAGTCTTTTGGGATTCAGTCTTTTGGTTTTTCAGTCTTCTGAAGTAGATCCATATGCACACACACACACACATTATATATATTAGTGTAGATTGTGTTTGTGTGTGTGTGTGTGTGTGTGTATATCTACATGCTTATATATATATATATATATATATATATATATATATATATATATATATAATATATATAATATATATATATATATATATATATTTATATATATATGGATCTACTTTTCTTCATCGAAAATACACTTCAGTGAAAGTGCACTTCAACGAAAGTGCACTTTCGCTGAAATATACTCACCGGATCCCTAACAGAAACAACACACAAAAAAACTGCTTTTGCAGGGGGGCAAGCACCCCTGCACCCCCACACCCCCCCTACTTTAATATTCTCACTCCAAGATCGCACTACAGTGGGGAAAAGGGAATATTCCCTTATTCCCACTGTACCATGATCTCAGCACTAGTTTGCTTAGTTGTGTATCAACACTAAATGTTGATGTACAACTAAGATGACATGCAAACTGCATGTTTTTATAACTACTTATGTTTTTTTTTTCTTATTTTAATCTTCCCACGAAAGTGCATTTTTGACAAAATGCACTTTCGCGGAAGTGCACTTGCGAATTTATGTTTCGTTGAAATGTAAATTTGTTGTAATGACAGGATCCCATATATATATATATATATATATATATATATATATATATATATATATATATATATATATATATATATATATATATAAAGAGAAAGAGAGACAGAAATAAGGATAGATATAGACAGATAAACATGCAGGTGAGCCTAAACAAAAACAAATCCACAGAACAAAAAACGACTGCCGCAGGTGCAAAAAATAAAATGTATTTTTATTCACCTCTAGCGCCTCAGCACAAATGCCTTCAAGGAGTAAAATCACATTGTGTTGCCTCTGTTTATATACTTCACAAAACAACAGTAATTATAAGTAATTGGATTAATTAACTGACAATTAAATTAATTATCTTAACATATATTTCCAGTTGCATTCATTATTTAAACCCATTGGTGCCAAAGTGCTGTATTTCAATATATACAATATCTCTTTATACAGCAATTTATATTTAAGATCAACATGATCCCCATCCCCAATGAAACTTGTTCTAAAACATAATTTTTTAATCCATTAGGATTACTATGACAAAACTTTTTTAAATGCATACCTAAAGGATTTTCTATTTGTTCATTTTTATTACCTCTAATATGTTCCTGTAATCTAGTTTTAAATATCCTTTGACTGTCTCCAACATAACACAAACCACATGTGCATTTCAAAGCATACGCTATTCCCTTTTTGTTACACGAATATTCCTTTATAAGGTGAAATTTAACACCATTGATCTTCAAAAAATTAACATATTTGCAAACATACCATTTACCACATTCAAATGTACCCTTTGTAGAGGTGAATAAAATACTTTTTATTTTTTGCATCTGTGGCAGGCATTTTTGGTTTTAAGCCTAAACAAAAAGCCTTCCAATGTCTAAAAATACAGTATGTATACAAAGTAAAGAAGCTGCACAGACATATGCATTTCAATCACATGTAATAGACAAAGGATGGCAACTTCTCTTCTATATTATGAAATGTCTAATAAAATAAAAGTTACAATCTAACTGATATGGACCAGGTACTGCTGCAGTGATACTTTTGGAAAAAGGTGTAAATGTAGGACTGCCATACACATGGCCTTGGGTTCGAATACAGCATATTTCGTACACTTTCAGGGTGGGAGGTTGGTAGAATGGTTAAGGTGTTCGTCTTACAAACGCAAGATACAGGGTTTGATTCTTATATGGGGTAATTGGCTAGGCTTGAAATGTACCACAAGGGCAGTTAGCATAGTACCAATCTATGAACAAAAAAATATGCATGAAGCACTTTCCATGGTAACTCAGTTATTAGTTGGGGGATTGGCAATTGAACCTGCAGCCATCAGCACAATTTCTGGGCAAACCTACTTGACATGGAGAGTCACATGTCTACCTAGAAGGAAGTGGGATGCAGAAAGACATGTCTAAGGTTGCGTAGTCATACTAGTACCTTTGAGCTATACCAGTGATGACAGATGTGGCAATGGCATCTGAAAGTCACATAATTATTTTTTAACGGGTACTACTGTTAGTATTAAAAGTCATACATTTATGACATATCATCTCACTTTGTAGCTCTTTTAGGTGCTGTAGTCTTCCCCTGTCCATCTGCCAGTTCCTTTTGATGGTTTCAACTGCTTTAGACATATAAAGAGTAAATTGAGTAACAATTGTGGTTGGCATGTTGTACCAATTTACAGGATGAGCTCCTATAACATCTGTACTTACAGTAAATAGGTGGTGACTGAGGGCATAAAAAGGTGGTGACTGATGGCTATCTCCATCCTCATAATGGCATAAGAGGTTAGTATGGCACTGGATCATGTCACTATAAAGGTGGTGACACTGTACCTCCACGCTTGAGATTCCAATTGCACAGGTGACAGCCTCTCCCAAACTATTCCAGGCTTCAGCATTACACTGAGGGCCTTTATAGCCCTCATACAGGAGCTTCTGCTTATAATCCTGGAGGAGGAGATGCAGAAGTATTTTTTTCTCCTCCATACACTACCTTTCTGCTGCAAAAGAAGCAAGGTCCTCTCCTTTTCCATCACTTTGAATAATCTCAGGAAAAATTACAGAGAATTGGTACTCATATCAGATCTCATGCATACCATATGCTGTCCAATGACAAGAATCAATTGGCATCTCGTTTGCTTGATAGATGGCAAATTCAGAAAGTATAGGTAGTGTATTATAATGACACAGATGATGCTTTAAGGTGTAAAATTTGGCAGTCCCTGTGTATGTAGCTGAAAATACATGCTCTGTATTCACTCCATCTCCAGATGGCTAAGCATTGATTGATACTCCCCCCACTACAAATACAGAGAAACCGTGCATGCACAGTGTTATCCGCAGGTGCTCTGAAGTGTGCACAGCATTGTGTAGAAATCTGCATGATGTTTACCGGGTGTGTTCATCCTACAAATTAAAAGATTCAGAAACAGGGATGAGATGAGTCTTAATTATCATAATCACTGCGCCCAGTGGGGTGATACATACCTTTCAACTGTCCAGATTTTCAAAGAATGTCCAGATGTTTGCCTCATATTTTCAACTGTCCAGATTTTCAAAGAATGTCCAGATGTTTGCCTCATATTTTCATTTGTTCCTCATAAAATTTGTAGTTTTCTGGGTTTTTGTGGCAAATCAGTGAGGACTGACTTCGCTAAATAATGACAGGCATTTGAGTTTCAGCCTCTTTATCCTTCAGAAAATGTATGGTAACACAAGACCTTTTATTCTAGCAACTTTCTAAGTTTATAAGAGTAGTATTTAAAAGTTGTCCCTATTTTTGAGACTTTGTTGCCACATTTATTTTGTCTTTGTCCAGATTTTTGGGGCTAAGAAGTTGAGAGCTATGGGGCTTAATCTACATGACATAAGCAAGATGAGAAGTGTAGATCCTCATCATGTTATAAATGAAAACTTCTGTAGACATGGTTTGAATCCTGTGAAGTGTACATTTAAAGAAAAATTTCCTTTTTAACAAGATATCTGCTAAACTTCAAATCAACAACTCCAAAGCTATCTATCTAATTTGTTCCTATCTTTCCCCTGGAAACAATATCAATGCTCTTGAAAACATACTTAGTTGCCTCTCTACTCACCTACCTCAGGAAACCATTGTGCTAGGTGACTTTAATATAGACTGGGCAACCTGTAGCTCCCCTAATCCTATCAATCACATAAATCTTTACGGATTCTCACAAATAATAACCACACCTACTAGAATCCATAAAACAAGCAGCAAGGAAACCACCCTAGACTGGATCCTTCTAAACAGCCATCTTGATACTTATAAACCAGGAACCCTTCCAGATGATACCAGCGACCATGCTCTAACCTATATTATTAAACACAGAGTTCATAGCCTTAATACTAATATTTTTAAAACCTCCCGTTCCAAAAAAACACTTTAAACCAGAAACCTTCCAAAATGAACTGAAAGAATGTGACTGGTCACCATTGTATCATCTTCAACTTGATGAAGCAGTGACCTACTTTAATACTAGATTCCTACAAATCCTAGATTACCATGCCCCCTATCGCTCTTCCCGAAAAATTACCAAAATTGCCCCATGGCTCACAAAACAAACTAGGCAAAAGATCCTCTTAAGAAATAAAATGTGGTCCAAACGGAGATCCTCTAAAAGTCCAACAGATCACCTTTATTTTAAACTGTTAAGAAATGCCACCAAAAAAGACATTCTACAAGACAAAAAATACTATTACCTTCACCTCCAACAAACCCACCAACAAAAACCACAAATGTTCTGGTCAGGCATCAACAAACTACTTCAGCCAGGCCATTCTAAAACTCCTGCACCATCAGGATTCAACCATAATAACTCTAAGCAAATTCCCGATGCCTTTAATAACTATTTTACTGAAGCCATTCAAACCCTAGCTAATACATTGCCACCTATTACCACCTCCCCATTAAACACCATAAATAGTCCAGCTCCAACCTTTCATATACAACTTGTACCTACATCCCTCATTTGCAACCTCCTTCAAAAACTCAAACCATGCACCCCTTCTGCTGACTGTCTTCCAGCTGTATACCTACAAATCGCAGCTAAAGCCATTGCCTATCCCATCTCCATCCTTATAAATAAAACAATTTTGGAAAGCACAATCCCTGCCATATGGAAAGTCTCCCATATCATCCCACTACATTAAGGTGGGACATCTACTGAGCTTTCCAACTTTTGACCAATCGCCTTACTCTCTCCAATAGCTATAATAATAGAAAAATGCATCCACAGAAAACTACTTGTCCACCTTCTCCATAATAATTTACTTGCCAACTGCCAGCATGGCTTTCGACCTTTCCATCGCACAACAACTGCCCTGCTATCCTTTTCTGACTGTATAAACAAAAATCGTAACAATAACTCTCTTTCCTCTGCACTATTTATTGACCTTTCAAAAGCCTTTGATATGGTTAACCATCACATGCTTATTGATGTACTAAAAGCCCAGTCACTGGACCCACAAGCAGTACACTGGTTAAAATCTTATTTAGAAAACAGACAGCAAGCAGTGCTTTGGCATAAAAATCTTTCTACACTCCTCCCTGTGAACATAGGAGTTCCACAAGGCTCTATTTTAGGCCTGCTTCTCTTTTCTCTGTTTATTAATGATCTACATGCAAAAATTCCTCAAGCCACCTGCATACAATATGCAGATGACTCTACTTTAATATGTTCAGCCAACTCCATTACCACACTCCAGACCCTCACCCAGACAGTATTTAACACTGTTGAAAATTGGTTCAAACAACACTGCCTCCGGCTGAAACCCCAAAAAACAAAATTATTGCTGTTTGCTCCTACTCAAAAGTCATCACAACTTCACTTCACAGTAACCTCTAACAATGGAACTAATATATCTCCTGACACTACAACTCGTCTCCTGGGAATAACAATTGACAACAACCTTAGCTATGATGACCATATTAATACTACTATAAAGTCTGTCAACAAAAAACTAGGCATCCTTTATAGAATCAAACCCTTCCTTACCCCTATAGCCAGAACCACTATTGCCCAGACCCACCTGATCTCTACCCTGTTCTATGCTTCTGCAATTTATACCAATCTTTCTAAAAACAACCTTTCCAAACTTTCAACCAGTTGCAATAACATAGCCCAATTTGCCACTGGCACCCCCTTTAGAACTCACCACTTGCACAACCTAAAACAACTGGGTTGGTTAGAACTGCAGAACCAACTACTTTGTCAACAACTTCTTATCACCTAAAAGATCCTTTACCACCCAAATAATACCCCTATCCTCACTAATCTGATTACCCCCTATAAAAGTCTTGCAACACTACGCTCAGCTAATAAGCTTCTAGTTTCCACTATTAAATCCCAACAACAAAGTTGGGGACTCACTTTTCACCAACACAGTGGGAAAAACCTGGAACCAGCTTCCTAGTGAACTTTCTACCCTTGCTTCCACACTGCTTTTAAAAAACATCTTAAAGAATATCTTAAAACTCACTGGCTTTGTCCCTGCTCTAACCCTGACTGATATCTCATTTCCCCTTCTTGCTCTCCCAATGCTTCTCTACTCCACTGTTCTATGTTGCCTACCTGTAATAAAGATTTCTTCCAAAAAAAAAAAAAATAAATTTTTGGAATCTCCATATATTTTTTTTTTAGCTCTCAAATGTTGTTTGTTTGTTCTCTATATTTGATCTTGGCTTAAACACACTAATGAACTCTGTACAAGTTTATCATACCTACAATTTAAGAAATGTACTATAACTCATTTTACTATTGATATATATATTGACATGTATTGCATGCTTTGTCACTGTCAATGCTGGAGCTTTTCTCCCCGGGCCTCTACTGAAAATGGACATATATCCAGTTAGACTAGCCCGGTCAACAAATGTAAAATAAAATAAAATAAATATCTTCTTCTTTTCCCGGTTTAGGGGTCGCCACAGCGGATCACCTGTCTGCTCATGATTTGCAGTGGAGTTTTACAGTGTCGAGTTGCCAGCCTGGCACCCAACCTTCCACAGAAGGCACACACACACACACTCACACCTAGGGCCAATTTAGAGTGTCCAATCCACCTGCAGCATGTCTTTTGGATGTGGGAGGAAACTGGGGCACCTGGAGGAAACCCACATGACCACAGGGAGGACATGCAGACTCCGCACAGAAGGCACCCCAGCTGCAGATCGAACCAGAGAACCTCTTGCTGTGAGGCGACAATGCTAACCACTGTACCACCGTGGCCACCCAAAATAAAATAAATATCAATTTACATAATTTAAGTGCTGCTATTTGCACATCTATTATTTTGTAAAATGTTTGCTTTAGGACTGCTCTTAACTCTAAGGCCTAGAAGGGATGTCCGTTTGTCAGTACTATCAAATGTGTTTGACAAAAGTGTATTAAGGGGTACATTGCAAGTAATATGAATGTAGTCTGCAGAATTGCTAAGGTAAAAGGTAGACACACCCCTGAGGTAATATTGAGTAGTGCACTCTTTAGTGTTCTGTACCCTGAACATATGTCATTAGTCACAACCTTTGTCATACTTGTATTGTAATTTTCATGTGTTTTTGTTCACTTGCAGTCCTGTTTTTATTTTGTAGAGAATATATGTTCAGTACACAGACATGCCTGACAATTACTTAAAAATCTGTATATACAGATATGTGTTAGGTATAAATACAGCAAATTATATGCCCTAATAGGATACTAATGGGAAACTTCTCTTTATTTTCCATGCCACCAACGAGCCCTTCTATGACTATGCTTGGGTTGAAGTTGGCACAAATGTTAATACATTGGATACCCAGGACTGCAGCTATGACATGGTCTAATGCAGAGTCATGGATGTTCTCTGTGCTGCCACATTCAGAGCAGAAGTAAAGGCAAAGGAAAGGAGGACAACAGGTGGTGAGCTGTTCACCTAACCACTTCTTTGGAGAAAGAGGAGTTCCTTGTCTCACTTAAAGGTAGTACCACCTCCATAGAGTTCCACAGGGTGGTGCTGGTTGTTAGAGCAGAGCTGGACAAGCCCTAGAGGTTATCAAATACAAATGCCCCGGGATGTAATTGTATTTCATAGTATTAAAAGCTGCAAATCCTTCTTAGCACTAATCACTCTAAATGTCATTATAGCTGTATGACTTTTGGTATACGGGTACACTAGGAATACAGGTGCCACAACAATCTGAAAAAGCTATGGCAAGGGTATTAGTTTTTATTATATGATTATAGTTATAAAGATAGCATTCTCATGTGTGCTTGTGATGCTGGGTCCTACTGACACTGGGTATTTTTGGCCTCAGTGCATTTACACATGAATCTTTATCTAGCAGCAGAACTAGCACTGTGGAAAGGTCCTCACCTGATTATGGAGGATATGTAGCTTCTGATCATGATAGTGGGGATGAGTTGACACAATCAGGGGGTGCAGATTGTGTGTGTGTGTGTGTGTGTGTCACGGGGAATGTGATTACTGCATACTTTGCAAAGTTCACAGACATAGCCTCTATGCCTGTGGATACCCAGCATACATAAGTGTCTGAAAAAAGGACAGGTTGATGGGGAAAACATAGATCAAGGAGGTGTGAAAATCTGCAGTATTCACATGTTTGAATCTGGCCCTACCAGTCATGGACAGGTTGGTCCACACTGGAGGGGGGTGACCTCCCTCCCCTGAGGTTGGTGTTTCGATGTCTGCCACTCACCGTGTGTGCAGAATTATCATTGAGGCACCTGGTAGTACTACAACAACCATGGCAGAGATAGTGAGGGTGATTCAGGCTGTGTGTGCTGACCTGTGGAAATACATGTCCTATGTGTGTGTGATTCCTTCGATACACTGAATTACACAGTGGACCATAAAGTGTCTCCTCTGGGCTTTCTGGCAGGGGTGTAGGGCTGTCCTCAAAGATGGTCATCTGTTACAGTCACAGATGTTAGCTAACATAGTCATGGATGTGCAAGACATCTACTGTGTAGGTGGCAAATCCCATTAGAGGATGCCCCTATAGTAATGGCTGCTGTCATGCTAGAAAATCTTCTAGCAGAAATCTGTTGAGGTCAGGTAGCACACCAGCATCTAGTCAAGGTCATGGTACAGCCATACAGCTCCTGACACAGCCAGCTGTCATGGGCAGAGGTAAGCATGGGAAGCTGAGCCTTTAGTCATGCATACCCTGGAACTGTCCAGTAGGCCAAGCTGCAGTGCTGTGCCAACTACTGAGGCACACCCAAGTCACACACACACACACACACACACACACACACACACACACACACACACACACACACACACACACACACACACCATCACCTCCACCACAGCCCCCAGCACAGAACACACATACAGTGACCCTTACCCTTCTCAACATTAAACATGTTCTGACATTACACTAAAGGCACATTTTATTTCAATACACCTTACCCTCACACTTATATGCTTCCCTGTGAAAGACATAAAGTCTTGCACTCCTTTCCCCAGCTGTACAAATGCTGATAACTGTACCCTTCCCTTTGCATATTGTTACTTGTGTTGCCTATGTCTGAGGCATAGCATGGCCAGCCTAAGCATGGGTAAGCACACTCAGGTGTTTTTGTATGAATCCTGTTTATTGTACACCTATTTAGCTCTTGGATGTTTATATTGTCAAACTATGAGCAATCTGCTGCCTCTTTGCAAGTACCACAGCATATCGTGCCCACCTATGTCTGGCTTGATCATCCCCTGCTGCTGACTCCTAATTTGTCTCATCTTCCTTTGTCTATTGTGCTGGGAACTGCTGTCCCTGCAAGTGTTCACCCATGATAAGTATGATATAATGTAGCACTGCATATACAGCTAGTATTTTATCACATGTGGCAGTGACATATTGCTGGCCACCAGTAAAAACATGCCTTCACACACTTTGTAATGTTTTTAGTTTTCAATAGTGCATGATTGTAGCCCTTGTATGTTTCTTATGGGTGTCATGGTCCAAAGTTCCAGGACATATCTGCCATCACCAACAAGATGCCCCGGTGGGAAGTCATCCCTTACAAATGGTTGTTACAGGTTACATGTCTGCCATATCTGGAAGTCATGAAAACTGCCTGGGTTGTCTGCAGATACATTATCTTGTGGTTTACAGATCAGCTGGCATTTTATGGAGTTATACCTTTTGCAAGTTCACGTACTCCTTCTCAGTTCACCAGGTGGGGCCTTTTTTTCAATGTGATTATAATCTATGGATCCCAGTTCCTCAGAAAAATGGGCTATGTCATAGAACTCTCACATGATGTTGGCTCTCTATTTTTGGGTTCATGGAAACACATGTGTCCCCATATGCTGAAGCATGGCATCGAGAAATTGATGGAGTATTCTAGAGGTGTGTGTCTAGAAGGTCACTCAAAGGTCCCTGTATCTAACATACATAAAGCCACAAATATCCTTTTATCCACTGGTATAGTTACTTCACAAATCACACAAGGCTGCAGATGAAGCCATCAAATGTCCACAAATTGTTGCATTGTATCTGGAAAACAGTCCATAATGATTGTGTCATGTAGGCCATGAAATGTTAAGCACAGTCAGATGATCCTGTACATCCATAAGCAACACTGTGCACCATAAGGCACAATAGCTGAAACAGGAACTTCTTGTAGATTAACATTTACAATAGCTGTGGCAACCCTTAACATAGTTGAGTAATCTATGCCTCCTGAGCATGAACATACAACAATCTTCAAATATACAGTGTGCACAGCTCCACTGTGCACCATTTAAAAATTTCTGAATTGCTTCATCATCTTGTTTTGCCTCATAATACAGCACCTCATTATACAGTTATTATCATTGGGCATGCCTAACCATGTTATTTAGTCTAGCAACATCGTGTAGCTGAGTTTTTTAAGTCAGAAACACTCTGCACATTGCCAGTTGTCACACAAATTTATTATCATGCTCATTATTATTCATTGTTGTGTGTTTATTCTCCTGCATACTTTCATCTTCTTCTCCTTCTAATTAATTTTGTAGTATTATAAGGCAAAGATGTCTGAATTTGGCCCTAGTTTCTCTAATGCATTTGTGCAATCTTTTTCTTTGCTGTATTGACATGTTTCCTAATATGCTGAGATATTTTTTCTGGGCTTTCCTACATAAAAACCATTGCAGCTTAAGCCCATTGCAATATACAGCACAAAATCATTGCTGCAATTAAATCTAGATGTTTCTATCACAGAGTAATTTAAATGGAGAATGTAAATGTTAGGGCCCATATTAATGAACTTATACTCATAGCCGGCTTTAGGCACCAGCGAACCCTGTGGTCGCTCGGAGCCCCCTGTTCCAACCACAGCAAGTTATTTTATCTTGATATTTTGTAACATGTCTGTCAAACCAACAAAAGCTAATACAACAATCTTGTATACTTAATAAACCAGCTGGGTAATACCTCTTATATCTCCTATAAAATTCAAATACATCTCTGGTTATATTAACAGTTTTTTTATCAAGTAATAGGCTTCACAATTCCATTAAATATTTCACCACTAACATAGTGTCCCTAGCTTAGTTCAACCCTACTGGTGGACTTTCTTTCCACTAAAATTAACAGCATAGCCATCTTTAGGTACCTGCAATACCTGTGGCTGCAGGGGCCCCTTAATAATCCTTGGCTGTGGGGGGCCCACAAAAGCTGTTGTTGGTTGGGGAAAAATGAAGAGGAAAAAATATATGAATTTCTTTACTATGCTCGTTAACCTGAACAGAGCTGTGATACAACCATAGTAGGATAAAAATAATGATGAACATGAGCAAGGTAAGCACTAGAGAGATCAACAGCCCAGAGTGACTGATCTTGCTGCTAACGTTGGATTTTAACAAGAGCCGATGCTTCCAATTATCAAGGATGATTTTCTCTTTCTGGAAGTTTTGTAAATACTGGCAGAACACCAGATACTATAACTCTTAACTTCATTGCTGAAAAATTCATCCAGTGCCATAAATAATAGCAGAATAAAGACTCAGAATCAGAAACATGTCTTAAATATTATTCTAATTCAGTTAGAAAGGTAATAGAATAACACCTTTTGCATCAACATGCATTTTTGGACAATAAGAACTATAAAACTCTGTTTGAATGTATTGGTTGTATGTAATCCTGAATGATTTATCAGCAAATCAAACATTTTATGATGGACAGAGCAAAATTATGAGCAAAATGTGTGAAATCAGGGACAGCGACAGGTATGCATTACTCCTCAATGAGGTAAATAAAAATGACTTACCCTGCTTCTGTTTGGTAATGCTATACAGCAGTCACTGATCTGGTGTGGCAGTACCAGTGTTGAACAATGTATTGCTACTGGTAAAATAAGTATGAAACTGGTGTTGCTATGGCTTGTGTGTGTCTAAAAATATCACTGATTTTTATCTGTGTACACACCAAATAATGCCAGAACATATACATTATTCTATTGGGTAGCAATAAAAAATGCAGATAACAAGTAATTTTATTTATTTATTTATTTGACATTTGTTAACTGGGAAAGTCCGATTGGGTCAAAAAGCCATTTTCAGCAGAGGCCCGGGGAGAAAAGCTCCACAATAGCGAACCATCAAGAGTATACAGAGCATTATATTTCATTTTCAAAGGTATGACATAAAACATATCATAGAATATTTAGAAACTTGGACCTTCTAGAAGTTCGGTGGCCCCCACTCCCCAGACTGTATAAATGGATTCAAGGAGCTCCCTTAATCATCCTTGACTGTGCGGGATCCCCACAAAAGCTGTTGTTTGTTGGAGAAAAAAAGTATTAATTGCCTGATTATACTCTAACCTGAACAAGGCTATGGTATCACCCTGTTAAAATAAAGCTGATAATTAGCTCTGCTCTCATATTCTAAAACTAGCCCGGCTCAGATGTGTGTGTTTACAGAAAGCTGCTGTAGGTTGGGGGGGGGGGGGGGGCTGGAGATTGTGTGGTTATTGTTTCTTTAATTTTCATCACAGTCAAACTTCACAGGTGTGCACAGGAGGTCATTATAGCTTGCTTTTGGGTTGAACACAGTATAGTCATTGTTTCTTTTACTTTTCTTGCAGACATCAGAGGTGTACAAAGGTTATTATAGCGTGTGTGGGGCAGCATTCTGTGTAGGAGTAACAAAGTAGAATACATTACTGTAATCTTTATTTTTTTCACTTTTCTCACAATTACCTTAATCATAATTTCTGTTTAAGCCATCATTGATGAAAATATTGTGTAAAAAGAAAAAAATGCTTTAAATTGCATTTCAGAGCACATAGACAGTTATGGCTTATTAAAAAAGCTGAAGAATAAGGCAAAATGTGAGAAAAGGAAGAAAAAAGTAATGTGCATGGCATGAGGATATCAAGATGGCAGGAAACATAGGGGAGGACTAGAGGGTGTCTGTGTGTGAGGTGTGATGGGGCTGAAACAGTAGGCCTCGGGCTCCATTTCACCTAAGTCCAGACTTGTACATAGAGTTGTTGTAATATATCACTGTTGCAAGTAAATGCCAGCAACTGTAAATCTCCCTTTGTGAGATAGACCAACATAGTGTGGTACACAGGCCTATTGTAATGCAATAATATTGTTACTACAGGTCAGTCTCTGCATACTAGACTTAAAAGTTTTCAGTATCAACTAAAAGGTTGCTTAGAAGGGGTGGCAGTGACAGGGTGATACTTGGACAGGATGTACCTAGGGGGCCCCCAAATTAAGATTTGCTGGGAGCCCCCAAAATGCTAACACCGGCCCTGCTTATACTCCTTGCAAAAAAAAAAAAAAAAAAACACAAACAGAAGTATAGCAGGGTCTATTATTAACCAGCTTTTTGACCATTTTAATTATCTTTTGGAGATGAAGGAATGCAAATGGCAGTTACAATTTAATGCTTATAATGGGCCAGGTATAAATTAACTAGTGTATATTAAATGTTATTTAAAGTGTTTGTCATCAAGATAAATTAATGTATAACATATTTTTATTATTTTTAATATTTATTTGCAAGTGTTCATTTTGCTTTACAGCACATGAATGGATGTAATGTAGTTACATGGTGCTGAATGCATTTAAATACGATCATTAATGTTTCTCCTTTATTCTGTACCCTTCTCCTTTTCTAACTATAACTTGGTAATATCTCTATCTCCATATTGGGAACATAACATGCTAAGGGAAGAGAGGTCAGTGGTTTAGATCTTTATGTAACTAAACTTTTTTTACTATGTATATATTTTTCTTTTTCAATGATTCTTTGCACAACAGTTATCATTATGACTATTTCTCCCAGTTTATTGCACTACACTTTACACAGCACAGCACTGTGCTTATGTATGTTCTTTTTAATGCAATCTACATTTCATATTGGAGACAAATGAGTTTCGGTTCTGAAAACAACTGAATCAGACTTGAATTTTTATCCATATATTACTATTAATTCTTGGTAGTTCTATTAGTTTTTTTTATTAAATTACTGTCTAATGTATTTTATTTTCATTTCAGCTCTTTATACTTTACTGTATTGGCCAGATTCAGTAAACCCTATGCATTGTAGCATGATGTGCACACAATAGCACACTGTTTTGGATTCAGTAAGTGTCTCTACACAGTGTGTAGAACCGCACAAACAAAGTAAACACTGTGGAATGTTAATTACAGCATAAACAGCTGAACTGTATGCTAATCAAACAATCCAAGATGGATGAGCTATTCAACCACTTATAAAGCAACCATGTAGACTCAGTGCTGGTTTTTCCTGCAAATTCCAAAACCTATTAGAATACAGTTATAGAAAGGAGTCTACACAGAAACAATGTTAGGGGCTGCTGTTGCTTTAATTCATGTGCATGTGCAAGAGGCTGAAGTCTATGCTGCTGCTGCTGCTAACAGACCATGGCCAAGAAGAAGAAGAGTTTTCAAACCCTGTTTAACTTATCACAGTCTACATTGTAGAGCACTACAGGGTGGATAGAGACACACTACAGGAACACTGCAACCTCTGTCGTCATCAACTCAGAGCCAGGGCCAACCGAGGGGAACCCATACCAGTGGAAACAAAAGTATGTGTAGCACTTAGAATTTTAGCTACAGGAACCTTTCAGAGACCAACAGGGGACATGCTGGGGATGTCAGAGGCATAAGCATTCAGGATCCTCCATAAATTCCTGAATGATATGCTCCAGCATGCCAGTGACCACATATATTTTCCACCATACTCCTGAAGACAGGGACACAAATATGCAGGAGTTTTACCCTGTAGCAAACTACCCTGTATTACTGGGCGCCATAGATTGTACAACTATAGAAATTAAGGCACCATCAAACCTCTCAACCATACCAAATTCCTCAGTATTTACCGGTTTTGTGGGCAAAATAAGGAGGTGCCACAAATTCCCAAGTGGCCCCTTTAATTCCCAATTTTTTTCCTGATTATTTCATTTTTTGTTTATTACAACTTTAAATCTATGGCTGACATCACCACACATCACCAGCCTACAGTGGGCATGCATGAATGACATCACCTTCATTGGTCTGTTATGTTTTGGAGGAAATATAGCAGTAGCAGTGCAACAATTTAAAAGTTTTGCAGTGTCCGGCTGTTCACCCCGCAACCGACTACATGCTGCAGGTCAGGATGAGAAATGGGCTCAGCTGGTAAGAAAAAGAAAATTAATTGTATGCATCTGATTCACTCGCTGCAGGCCCAGCTTAAAATAGAAGAACTGTGCGTATTCCACTAACAGCAGAAATTAAGCAGAGAGACAAGAGAGTCTCAGCAGAGTGATTGTTTACAGAAATCTATCATAAGCAGAACGTGCTGCCACTCCATTTATAGAAATGTGTATGCAGAAGTACTGGTTGGATTCACAGGAATCTATTGTAAAGTGTCTGGTGTCCGCTCTATTACAGAAGTGTGTGTGCTTAGTGCTGCCAGTCATTACAGAAGTGTAAATCTATATTCAGATTGTATTGCTGCAGAAGTAAGTGCTGCCACATGCGTTGTATTAGAGCTCCATGCCATGTTTGCAGAAGTAAGTGCTGCCATTTATTGTATTGCAAGTGCAAATGCTGCAGTGCTGTCATTGCAGAAGTGTTGTTATTCCAGGGCTGGTGGTGCTTAGTGCTCCAGTCATTACAGAAGTGTATAAATTTATTTAGTCATAGCTCTGTAATAATAAGTGCTGCAGAGCTGCCATTGAAGTGTTGTTATTCAGGGGCTATATAGCTCCATTAGAAATAAGTGCTGCGTTCCCATGTCCATGTAAGTAAGCACTGCCTTTTATTATAGAAGTGTGTGTGTGTGTCTCCATTAGAAGTAAGTGCTGCTGCACACATTGTATTAGAGCTCTGTTCCATGTTTGTAGAAGTACATGCTGACATTTATTGCACTGCAAGTGCTTCTGTTTATTGTATGTGCTGCCATGCTGACATTTATTGCATTGCAAGTGCTTCTGTAAGTGCTGCCATGAGGGCATAGAGCTCTGTTAGAAGTAAGTAGTGTGTGTGTGTGTGTGTGTGTGTGTGTGTGTGTGTGTGTGTGTGTGTGTGTGTGTGTGTGTGTGTGTGTGTGTGTGTGTAAATGCCCCACTTAAGTATACCTGGTGGTTAGTGTTACTCAGGCTCAAACCCTGTACCTTAGATACAAGGATCAAGAGTCTGAATTCCTACCCATACCACCACTTATGATTCCTTGTGATTCAATGTCTGGCCACTTGTTATTCTTTGTGATCCAGTGTCTGGAATGTTTGTAACTTTTGGTTTGTTCCTCTTAAAATTTGTGGTTTTTTAGCAAATCATTGAGAACTGAATTCACTAAATAATGATAGCCATTTAAATTTCAGTCTTCCTATCTTCTCTTCCTATCTTTCAGGAAAGGCATGGTAACAGAAAACATCTTATTCTAGCAACTTTCCAAGATTATACAAGCAATGTTTCTTGGGCCTTTGCCCCTCCCCCCAAATAAATTTTAGCTTTTTCCATATTTCTTGTGCTGCATAGTTCTTCCGTGGGAGAGAAGTTTAGTGCTGCTTATGCCAAGTCTGTTTGTGTTGTTAATAGCACAACAGATACAATGCTTGCTTTTAATGCAGAAGTCTGTGGGTTCTACTCCCACAGTATGTAGATGGATTACTGATACTGTACTGTATTGTACCCTTTAAAGGGTTGGATGCAGCAGTTCTGAGAATGTCCTCTTTGGTGGAGATACCTAGTAACTATGAATGTGTTATCCATTTGCCATCCATTCCCTATTGCAATATTACCAACTTATCATTTTTTAATGTAACACAGGAAATTTATTCCTCAGTGGCAACAGGAACTTCATTTGTAGATGAAACAATGAAATATAAAGTTGTTTGCTAGTAGCAACCTCTTCATTAGTTACAGATCTCTTTAATGTGGAATTATTTAGAAGAATTTTACTTCTGCAGAGATTGTGCATATTTACTGATACTGGTGGATTGTAGAAGTTTGAGTAGACTTTTATTTTATTTTTATTTTTTTTTATTTTACATTTGTTGACCGGGATAGTCTAACTGGATTTATGTCCATTTTCAGTAGAGTCCCGGGGAGATAAGCTCTAGGAGATTACTAGACTACTAATAAACAAGTACTAGTTGTTATACAGTTAAATACTACAAATTTTAAACAGTTCAGGAATCTTCACAGTTTATACAAAAAACATGTTACAAGCATTAAATAAGATATTTTAGACTTTATGTACAAGACTTCATTAGAAATTAGAAAGTAATTGTTAAACAAATACATACTTCAAATTTCAACAGTTCAGCAATGCTCACAGTTTAAACAATACTCGTCGCCTGCTTTAGGTAGGATGCTTTAGAATTAAATGCAGAAGAATTTAACTAGGTATTTTAAATTATCTCTATTAGGATAAGATATGTTTTTACCAATGATAGGCCTTGATCTAAAAAGACAAGATAGAGCAGGAATTAGGTCTTAAGAGAGGGTATTTGGGATATAGTATGAGATTAGTCTGGATTTGTACAGGGACATAACCAATGGGTTTTAAGATAGAGTTTAAGATTGTGTTTAAAAAGTGTAAATGAAGACAGTGATGTAAGTTCATGGGGGAGTTGGTTCCAATACTTTCCAACTGCATTTGAGAACAGAGCATCTCCTGCCATGTTATTAGATTTACATGTTGATACTAGTAGTTTATTAGATGAGCATAAAGGTGAAAGATTCTTATATTGGGTAATGAGACTAGCAAGTATTGGGGTATTGGTAGGTTGGAAAAGGGTTTTGTGCACAATGGTGAGTTGTTTAAAGTGAATCTGATTCAGAAGCTCTAACCAGCCTAATTGTTTCAGGTTATGGCAGTGATGGGTCCTAAAGGGGGAAGCAGTAACAAATCTGCCAATGCTATTGTAAGCGTTGGCTAGCTTGTTAAGGTTACTTTTTGACAAGTTAGTATATATTGAAGAAGCATAGAGAAGTGTGGAGATATGGTGGGAATAGGCAATGGTGGTTCTGGCTAGTGGGGAGAGAAAGGGTTTTATCCTATAGAGGGAGCCTAGTTTCCTGTTGACAGTTTTTATGGTATTGTTAATATGGGTTTCAAAGTTCAGGATGTTATCAATGGTTACCCCTAGAAATGTAGTTGTTGGATTGGGAGATATGAGTGTACCATTATTGGATAAGACTGAAAAGTTCATTGGGAGTGATTTATGGGTAGGAGTGAAGAGGAGGAGTTTGTTTTTGGGGGGTTCAAGAGGAGGCAGCGTGGTAGAAACCAATTTTCAGTTTTATTGAACATTGTCTGATTTAGAGTCTGTAGTTGGGATTGAGATTTAGCTGAGCAGATTATTGTCAAATCATCTGCGTATTGTACACAGTTAGTTAAAGGAATAGCTAGGTTGAGGTCATTGATAAATACTGAGAAAAGGAGGGGGCCCAATATAGAGCCCTGAGGAACAACTAGGGTAACTGGGAGATGGGATGAGAGGTTGTTGTCCCATAGCACTGCCTGCTGTCTGTTATCAGGTAAGGACTGGAACCATTTTATAATCTTTGTGTCCAGAGAGAAGGATTTTAGAATATTGAGAAGTAAGTGCTGGTTGACCATGTTGAATGCTTTTGAAAGGTCAATGAAAAGTGCTGAAGAGAGAAGATTGTTATTATGGTTTTTACTGATGCTGTCAGTGAAGGATAGGAGTGCAGTTGTTGTACTGTGGGAAGGCCTGAAGCCATGTTGAGATTTGGCCAGTAAATTGTTCTGGAGTAGGTGGTCTAGTAACTGTCTGTGAATGCACTTTTCCATTATTTTAGCTAATGGGGAATTAGGTCTTAAGAGAGGGTAGTAGTGCTATGGGACGATAGTTAGAATATTCTCTGGAGTTTCCACCCTTGTGTAGGGAGATAATGTAGGAGATTTTCCAGAAGGTGGGAATAGTGCTTTCTTGTATGGTTCTGTTTATCAGCAATGATACAGGATAAGCTATGACTTTGGCTGCCTTTTGCAGGTATTCAGCAGGTAGCTGGTCAGCTGAGGGAGTAGTAGGTTTTAGTTTACTTAAGAGGTTGCAGATGAAGGAAGTTGGGACAGGTTGCAGGTTTAGAGTTGGGAGAGAGTTAGTAATATTGGTTGGAAGGGAAGAGCTATCGGCTGTTAGTTGATTAGCAAGTGTTTGGATGGTCTCAGTGAAGAAGGTATTAAAAGCATTAGCACTTTGCTTTGGATTGTCGGAATTTGATCCTATAGGGGGTGGTGTTGCGGATTGGCCTGGCTGAAGTAGTCTGTTTATGCTAGCCCAGAACTTTTGTGCATTATTTTGTTTGTTCTGTTGGAGGTGGAAGTAAAAGTTTTTTTTATCTTCAAGTATAGCTTTCTTAGTCTCATGTCTTTTTTGCCTGAATTGTTGTTGGTCTATGGGGTTTTTAGTTGTTCTCCATAGTGCCCAAACTTTATTTCTCTGTGAATTTTCTGCCTGGTTTTCTTTGTAAGCCATGGGGTGGGTTTAGATTTAATTTTGATGGAACGCTTTGGTGCATGGTAGTTAAGGATTGTTAAGAATTTAATAAAGTATTTTTTTGATTCGTCAAGTGGGAGGTATTTTATAGGTGACCAATCACATTCTTTTCGTTCAGCTTGGATGTTATTGCGGTTAAAGTTTCTGTTGCTTCTTATTGTTTTATATATGGTTGGGTTGTGTGAGCTCAACCTTTGCTTGATTATGTAAGTGAGAGAATGGTCGCTTACACCGTCAGGAAGGGTCCCTACATTATAGAGTTGTTGGTGATTATTTATTAGAATCCAGTCTAGGGTGGATTCTTTGTTATTGGGTTTATTAATTCTGGTTGGGGAGTTAATTGTTTGTGAGAAGCCATTAAGGTTAATATGGGAGGTCGGTGATTCAGTAGAGCAGTCCTTCTAGTCTATATTAAAGTCTCCAAGAATTATTGTCTCTTGGGGAATTTTTGTGGAGAGTTCAGCAAGGATACCTTCCAGAGTGGTGATGTTGTTACCAGTGGGTAAGTAGATACATATTATATTTAGGGATTTGCTGGGATTAAGTTGAAGTTTGGTGCTAATGATTTCTGCATTGTTTTCAGAAGCGGAACCAAGATCTAGTATAAATATTTATAGCCCTTGTTTATAGAGGATAGCAACACCCCCTCCTTTTTTACTTTGCGGTCTTGTCTCAAGATGTTGCACCCAGACGGAATAATTTCAACATCTTGTGTAGTGGGTTTTAGCCATGTTTCTATTAAACAAAGTATATCAAAGGAATGAACAGGAATTTATGATGGAAATGTTCTGAATTGGGCAGTTTTGTCATTATTGGTTCATGCATTTTGATTCACTGCTTACTGGAAAAATGTTCAAAACAAATTTAAAATGCGCTCTAACAAGTGTGCTGTATTATACAAAAAATATAATTTAATACAATCAGCAAGGTGTATCAAAGAACACATGTATGTTTCATGTGCAAGGGGCCTATGATTTGAAAACAGCCCAAAGGCAGTTTTTATCTGCCACTGGCCAGATGCATTTTCTTTGGATGTGGGTTTCAATGTTTTTTCAATGAATGTGAGTTTCAAGGGTAGAGAAGTTTAAATGTTAAGTCTATTTTCATTGTGAGACTGTATTGCTTTGTTTAGTAGGTTTCTATTAGTGTTTATGCTATAAAAATCTAAAATAAAAGTTTTAAATGAAATCCAAATAATCATTGTAGAAGTAAAGCAGTATGCACATTAGTGTTTATGGTAAATGGGAAGAAATAACCAAGTAATGGGACATTGAAATGGCTGCAAGGGGGGCAGACTGTGTATGGGGGGTCCCATTCAACCATGATTTTGTGAGGGAGAAGGCGGCAAACTCAAACACAGCCCAGGGTGGCACAAACTCAAGCTACACCAGTAATGCCACTGATCAGTAGGCCATGGAGAATGACTTTTGGAGGTCCTAGCAAACTATAATATTCTTTTGCTAAGATTAGAATATTGCCTACCATTAAATGCCCTACTTTTATCACAAAACCCACAAACTGCAAGTCACCAAAAACAAAATCTTAAGGTTCATCATCTTTTCCCTTCCCAGTGAAGATCATTGCTACACATTTAAAAAAAAATGGTTACCATTTACTACAGGGTCTGCGCCTCTGGGGCCATATTTTGATTGTCTGTTCTTCAGTTTGCATTTGAAGTTGGTATCTCACAATTCCACTGGAGTGGATGGGGTTACATAATTATGTATGCAAATTTTATGTTAATCAGCTTACAGATTTGTACCTATTTTTCATGGGCCTTTGTCCAGATTTTTGATGTTTCCAAGTTGAGAGGTATGGGCACTACCCAAGGAGCAGGGAAGGGTCTACATAAATAATAATGGCTTCCAATCTGTTAACTGCCAAGTCATATGTAATGCTAAGGGAATCATCTTAAACATGTGTGCTGCAAGGCATTTCTGTGAATGGGTGGAAAGCTGATACATTTGTTGTGAGCAGAGTTGGAATCTATTCCAAACTAAGTACAATTTTTGCAACTTAATTTGCACTGTGCTGTATTTATGCATTTGCTTATTATTTATAGTGGTGTTGTATTGTTTCTGTCCCTTGCTGTCTCCACTATGTTTTTTTTCTCAGAGTAGCTCAGAAGCTAGTATCAAGTAGGGAGTTGTTGAGCCAGCCCACATCCTAGCTGTTAGTCATTGCCTGAGGTGTATTTTCATTGCTGTAATTCCAATACAGACTGCATTTATGTGAACTGGGGGAAAGCTGATAGATTTTCTGTGAGCAGAGTTGGAATCTATTCCAAACTGATAAGTACACTTTTTGCAACTTAATTTGCACTGTGCTGTACTTATACATTTGCTTATTATTTATAGTGGTGCTGTATAGTTTCTGTCCCTTGATGTCTCCACTGTGTTTTTTTTCCCTCAGGGTAGCTCAGAAGCTAGTATCAAGAAGGGGGTTGTTGATCCAGCCCACATCCTAGCTGTTAGTCATTGCCTGAGGTGTATTTTCATTGCTGTAATTCCAATACAGACTGCATTTATGTGAACTGGTGGAAAGCTGATATATTTGCTGGAGCAGAGTTGGAATCTATTCCAAACTGATAAGTACACTTTTTGCAACTTAATTTGCACTGTGCTGTATTTATACATTTGCTTATTATTTATAGTGGTGCTGTAATGTTTCTGTCCCTTGTTGTCTCCACTGTGTTTTTTTCTCAGGGTAGCTCAGAAGCTAGTATCAAGTAGGGGGTTGTTGAGCCAGCCCACATCCTAGCTGTTAGTCATAGCCTGAGGTGTATTTTCATTACTGTAATTCCAATACAACTGCATTTCTGTGAACTGGTGGAAAGCTGATAGATTTGCTGTGAGCAGAGTTGGAATCTCTTCCAAACTGATAAGTACACTTTTTGCAACTTAATTTGCACTGTGCTGTATTTATACATTTGCTTATTATTTATAGTGGTGCTGTATTGTTTCTGTCTCTTGTTGTCTCCACTGTGTTTCCCACCCATCCTCCCTGTTCTTGTTTTGGTGGTAATCTTGGTGGCTTTGAAACTGCCCGCCCCTCTTTTAAATTTGTATTTGGATATTCCTTCTGGGCCCATCTCATTTGCTCACTCAACTGAGTGCAGTGAGATCATATTCTGATTTCAGGCACTTCTACTGTGTGCAAAGAGAGCATTTGGGAAGGACAACCCCTGTAGCCTCTTAATCCTGTTCCATTCCCTTCCTCAAAAGAAAAAAAAAAATATATATATATATATATATATATATATATATATATATATATATACTTTATTCAGCTGTTCTTACTGTAACTGTCTTAGTTGCTGTTCTGAGTGCTATTATCTGTTCAGTCACTCTTTTTCTGCACTTATTACTGCTTGTTAGTAGCCTTCTAATTTAATGCCTTCTGCACTTGTTTCTTAGTCATTTGTTAATTTAATTGCATTTAATTAAAGTGAATTTGACGTAATATTCCTACACATTTGTGCTAGCCTGCACTGCATTTGAATTGCATATACTGCTGTTTTAGCTGCTTTTCTGTAAAAAAAAAATCTAAGCTTGTTTCCTGCCTTTCCTGTAACTAGTCTAGTCCACCAGGACAGTTTGTAAGCTCCTGAGTCCCCCAAGCCTTTTTGTGCTGGAGGGAATCCTTCTAGCTTATCAGTGGAAGTGGTAAGCATTAGGTAGCCTATCTAGCACAGGAGGAGAGGTTTCTGGCCAAGAAATTGTATATTTTTTTGGCCGTTTGGGAAGCTTTTCCATCTCTTTCAACCTTCTGATTTAAAAGCTTGTGTTTGCGCTTGTTTCCTGCCTTTCCTGTTAATAGTCTAGTCCAGTTACAGATTTGCTGTATCCAGGACTCTTTGTGAGTTTCTGACCCCCCCAATCCTTTCTGTGTTGGAGGGAAGCCTTCCAACTTATCAGTGGGAGTGGTAAGCATTATGTAGCCTATCTACCACAAGAGGAGTGGTCCCTGGCCCAGAAATTGTAGCTATTGGCCATTTTGGGCAGTTTCCTTCCATCTCTTTCAACTTATCGGTTTGAAATCCGCACTTGCACTTGTTTTCCGCCTTTCCTGTAACTAGCCTAGTCCAGATAAAGAGTTGCTGTATCCAGGATTGTTGGTAGGCTTCTGAGCCCCCCAAGCCATTTGAGGGAAGCCTTCTAGCTTATCAGTGGGAGTAATAAGCACTAAGTAGCCTATCTACCACAAGAAAAGTGGCTCCTGGCCCAGAACTTGTACCTTATTGGAAGTTTTAGCAGATTTTTCCCATCTCTTTCAACCTCCTGGTTTAAAAGCTGCATTTACGCTTGTTTCCTGCCTTCCCTGTAACTAGTCTAGTCCAGATACAGACTTGCTATATCCGGGACTGTTGGTAAGCGTCTGTGCCCCCCAAGCCTTTCTGTGTTGGAGGGAAGCCTTCTAGCTTATCAGTGGGAGTGGTAAGCACTAGGTAGCCCATCTTCCATGGGAAGAGTGGGTTTTGGCCCATAAATTGTAGTTTATTGGCCATTTAGACAGTTTTCCATCTCTTTCAACTTGCTGGCTTAAAAGTCTGCGTTTGTGCTTGTTCCCTGCCTTTCCTGTAACTAGTCTAGTCCACGTACAGATTTGCTGTATCCAGGACTCTTTGTAAGCTTCTGAGCCCCCCAAACCTTTCTGTGTTGGAGGGAATCTTTCTAGCTTATCAGTGGGAGTTGTAAGCATTAGGTAGCCTATCTACCACAAGAGGAGTGGTTCCTGGCCCATAAATTGTAGCTACTGGCCATTTGGGCAGTTTTTTCCCATCTCTTTCAACTTTCTGGTTTAAAGGCTGCACTTGTGCTTGTTTCCTGCCTTTCCTGTAACTAGCCTTGTCCAGATACAGATTTACTGTATCCAGGACTATTAGTAAGCTTCTGAGCCCTGCAAGCCTTTCTGTGTTGGAGGAAAGCCTTCTAGCTTATTAGTGGAAGTGGTAAGCACTAGGTAGCCTATCTACCACAAGAGGAGTGGTTCTGGCCCAGAAATAGTAGTTTATTGGCTGTTTGGACAGTTTTTCCATCTCTCTCAACTTTCTGGTTTTAAAGCATGTGTTTGTGCTTGATCCTCACCTTTCTCGTAACTAGTCTAGTCCAGGCACAGATTTGCTGTATTCAGGACTGTTTGTAAGCTTCTGAGCTCCCCAGCCTTCTAGCTTATCAGTGGGAGTGGTAAGTACTAGGTAGCCTGTCTACCACAAGAGGAGTGGTTCTTGGCCCAGGAATTGTAGTTTATTGATCATTTGGGAAGCTGTCTATCTCTTTCAACTTTCTGGTTTAAAAGATCACATCTGCGCTTGTTTCCCATCATTCCTGTAACTAACCTACTGGAAAGCATTAGAAAGCCTTAAACTGATACAAGCCTTCTAGCTTAAAAGAGAGTCTTTGGAGTGGAGTGATTAAGTATCAGTTTTCTGTATTTTCTTGCTGTACTTAACTGTTTTCTGCCTAAACGCTGATTTTCCAGTGTTTATTGTGATTTAAAAGCTTGTTTTTTTTTCACATATTGTACTTATTTGATGCCCTGCACTTTTAAAAAGTCATTTTTAGTTTAAATAATTTGTTTAACTGTTGTAGGCTACACACTAAAGTACAATAGCCTTTTCTGATTGCTTGTAGTCATTTAAAACTGTTTTAAGTGTACTTTTTATTGTTGTTGCCTTATCTTTTCAAAAAAAAAAACAAATACATTCTTTGTTTCCCACCGTTCTAAGCTAGTATAGTCCAGTTTTCAGGCTAGTGCTGAATTCAGGGTTGTGTTACATATTTCTGAGTTGCCCATACCTTACTTGGATAGAGGGAAGTTTCTCTGTTCACCTGTGAGAGAGGGGAACTTTGAGTAGCCATCTGTCCCTGGAGGATTGGTTCCAGACCAGAAGTTAGTAGTTTAAAAAGCACGTTTGCATGGTTTTGCGCGCCGGGCAGCACTGGTTAACTACGGTTAAATTATTCCCGGTTCCACTAAGTCTCCCCTTCAGTTTTTCCCTTGAAACTAGTCTCTCAACCTAAGCACTCAAAAAGTATCCTACAGTCCAGCACTTGCTCAGACCTAATAGCAAGCACTAATATACCCCGACACTTGATTGCCCAGCAGGGAAAGGCTCTTTATCCACCCCTCACCAACCAAGTGACTAAGCAGCTCACCCTACTATTCAGGCATGACCAAAGGGCAACTTCAGGTGTACTCTCCAGTCCAACTGGTGAACCTGGGTATCCTGAGGCAATGTTACAACTGCCTAATGTACACAGACAACCCACTCCTCCTACCACAAAACACTAACATATGCAAGAGATGCAATTATACAGCCAAACTGGAGGCTAACATCTCTCCACTCAAGACTAGAACAGACAGTCATGAGGAGAAGATTAAGACTTGCATCACACCTCAAGCCTCACGTAGACCTACTAAACCAGCACTGGCAAAAAAATACACATAAATACATTAAATCATACTCAGAAGCTCTAAATAAAAACCTGCAAAAGCATCTGAGAGCTCCAAAGCAGACACCCAAAAACCTGCACCTCCCGTCACAAACCAGACAAGACATAAAACACAAAATCAATGTGCCGCACAATCTTAGCCCTTAAGACAAAATAACATACCTAACACACTAGTAATAGGTGACTCTATAGTCAAGCACACTGACGTCCCACTCACTAGGCTGGACAAGGAGAAGGTTACTGTTAGCTGCCTGTCGGGTGCCAGAACCCGCCACATAACACAAGCACTCAGGTCACTCCAGAACAAGTACAAATATGACTCTGTCATTGTTCATGTTGGTGTGAATGACCTGAGACGTATCTCCCTGGGCTACATGAAAAGACACATGGAAGAGTTCTCTGATCATGTAGCCCAGGCGGGTATGACCCTGACCCTAAGTAGCATCCTGCCCTCACCAAGAATGGTACCTCAGTATAAAGAAAAAATGATCAATTTCAACAATTGGCTAAGCTTCTGGTGTCATTCAAAGGGGACCCAGTGTCTGTCAGCCTGGGACGACATGCTCGACAAGCCACGTTGTTTCGCAAGAGAGGGCTTGCATCTGTCACCCCTAGGCTTTCAAATACCGGCCAAGGCTCTTGCTGCCCCCATAGTGCCTTTTTTAGGCAAGGCTCAAAAGTCAAACCCACCTCCATAAACAGCACAAATAAAAAATGAGGGTTATGCTATTCAACGCCAGGAGTTTAAATCTCAAAATGCATGAGCTCAAACCACCCCTCAGTATGGAGAACGTCAACATCTGTGCAGTAACTGAAACCTGGTTCAAGGCTTCAGAGAACACTCCAGCACTTCTGGGCTACAACTCATACCACACAATTTGGCCACAGAACACAGACCGAAACACAAAAGGCGGGGGTGTATCTATATTCATCAAGGATACCTACACCTCCAGGTTAGTAGCACAGCATGATACCTCTGAGATCATCCATGTGCAACTAACATCAGGCAAATTTGCAATGCAAATGGTGGCCAGCTACAGATCACCCTCCATGACCCAGGACCACCACTCTGAAGGGCCTACCGAACACCCTGATATTGGGTGAGTTCAATTACTCTACCATTATTTGGGAAATCTACTTGAGTACAAACTCCCAGGCTCAGCGCTTCCTGGAATTTATCAACTCAAGCACCCTGGATCAGCTGGTAAACTCCCCTACCAGAGGTGAAAACATATTGGACCTGGTCATCACCAACATGGGCGACAGGTGTTCCGCACTGGAGGTCAACCTGTCACTAGTTAGATCAGACCATAAACTAATCACTCTGGATGTCTACACCCCACCACCACCCCAACCAAGGAAACCACAGTGAAAAACTTTTCTAAAGCAAACTTCATCTTACTTAAGACAGAGGTGGTAAGTTTCACAGCCTCAAGCTAAAGTATAAGCTGCCCAAGATGCAGAATCCTTTACAAATGCACTCTATGAGCACTGACAAGGATGCATAGATCGTGCCATCCCTAGCAAAACCAAGACTCACTCCCCTAAGAGAAGGAAACCAGTCTGGTGGTCCTCTGCCATAAACAGGTTATACAATAAAAGGAGGAAACTAGTTCAGAAAAAAAGCAAATCCCAAGAAGGAAAGACATCCCTGATCAGTATCAGTAAGAAACTAAAGTCCCTCATAAAATCATCCAAGGCTAACTTCAAAAGAAAAATAGCCAAGGATTCGAAAGATAACCACAAAGCCTTCTTTAGCTATGTCAAGAATCTAAGTGGCAACTCACAGATATGCTCTGAGCTAGTGCAAAATAGCACAAAATATACTGAACCTACTGATATTGCCAACATCCTGGCAGATAGATTCAGTGCAAACTTTACCCCCCTCTTACCTCCAAAAGGGCCCACAACAATACCGGAAAAGTGTAGTGTCCCGGAAATCACAGACGCACAAGTGAAAGCAGCCCTTTCAAAAGCCAAAAACACAGCATCAATGGGGCCAGATGGTGTCCCAGGATGCATCTTGCATGAATTACAGAATGAAGTCACCCCCCACCTAAACACAATGTTCAACCTCAGCCTCTCCACAGGCTATGTGCCCATAGAATGGCACACAGCAATGGTTATTCCACTCT
The DNA here is from genome assembly GCF_019279795.1 of Protopterus annectens. NCBI lineage: Eukaryota > Metazoa > Chordata > Ceratodontiformes > Protopteridae > Protopterus > Protopterus annectens. The sequence goes on along the minus strand of NC_056741.1, from coordinate 1,754,250,110 downwards.
GCAAAGGAGGGGCCACAACTGACCCTTGTAATTATCGTCCCATAAGCCTGACTACCCTGGTCTGCAAGGCTATGGAGCGCATCATCATGGAACTCATTAACAAAGACATTGGGAACCTCCAAACACTTGACCTGATCCAGTTCAGCTTTGTTAATGGTAGATCATGCCTACTAAACCTGGTTGACTTCTTTGAGACAGTCAACAAGGCCATAGACGAGGGAAAGGTGGTTCACACAGCCTAGCTTGATCTCGCCAAGATGTTCAGCACCTTTCCTCACTTGGGTATTATAGAAAAGAAAAAAAAGTTTTTCTTATTAATATTTCTAACGACTGAGGTTTGATGCAACGTCAAGGGAATACATTGTGTCAAGTAATTTTTGTTTGGACTTGAACCAAGTTATATGTACTGATTCCTATTAATGGTGAAATTCCACATGGCTTTCTATTTGGAATGTTGTTTGTTATTGATTTAACATTGGTGCATGCATAGGTTATATATGTAACAATTTTGTCTTTTGGACAATGTCCAAAATATCAGGGATTTTTGCGCCAATTATTGGACACCATTATTTCATTTTATAACACAGGTATCACCAATTGAGTCAGTATATTATTTGACAGATTGTTTAAATCTTTTCTGTATTGTATGGTCTTTCAACAACTTGGTCGGAGGACATTAGGGGTTGGGTCAGATTCCCTTCCTTTTATGATACATGTTTCATTTGATTTATTTTACAGGTAAAAGTTTTTTATGTTCATGCTGCTGATCTATAGGTGCTGTGTTATATATGTTCTAATTTCATCATTTTTTAGGACTCTTCTATGGGTGCCTTATTCACATTTTGGTGTATTTTGATGATAATTATGTCAAGCTTGTGCCAGGAACAGGTTAAGGCTTTTGGATTTCAATTATATTATTATACTGTCTTTAGGTGGGCATTTACAGTCCTGATATATTTTTTATCAGGGCTAGTGCAGTACAATAGACAACTTGGTCCTTTTTGAGCACTTTGTTTAATTTCAATTAAGTTCTAGCAAAACAGTTTTTTAGCTGTGGTTGATGTAACTTTAGCCATACTACATTGTTTATGTGTGGGGATTTAAGGATATGATCCCCACTGGGGCTTGTATGATTCCTTAACAGATTTGACTTTATGACATCTTATGTATGTCATTGGTTATATTGTGGTTATGGTTAAAGCCATTTATTACACTAAAAGGATCCCTTAAATTTTATATTAAGGATTATCAAGCTGTTTTTGGTGGAGGGACATCTAGTCTCTTTTTGATTTTAGATGCCCTTGATAATTCTATTTAAAGGTCTTGCTTTCTATATTTGGATTATGACAAAGGTATTTTGATCATTGCAGTTTAAAGTTTTCACACTTCTGAAATTGAATTTACACCCACTGCTTGGTCCCACAGAATAAACGTACACATTTCTATTCATTAACATATGGTGAATTGAATTTTGTTTTTGGATGATTCATTTTCATGATACCAATATGATTTATTAACCAACTTTGTTCCTTTGGTGTTTATGGTTTTTGGACTATGTCATTTTTTACTATTGGGTTGTGAATTGCTGGTGCTTCTTGCTGATCCGGTTTTTCCTTTGCCCCTTATAGTGGGATTAATAGAAATTGGAATTTGGTATAACTGGGGAATCATCATTTTTGGTACGTCTTGGTCCTCTGGTCCTCAGTTTTTTCAGTACTTTTTTCACTTTAATTTTTTTCTGTGTTTCATTATATTCATTGGGTGGGCATTTTGAACTCATATTCGCAGCATGGATCTCAACAATATTTTGTCCGGATTATGTGCTGATCGGCAGGATATAGGTGTTTTTGGGATCGACACCCCACCAAGCAATGATCCGGATAACTCGGAACAACCACTGATGGTGGATTGTGATATGTTTTTTCATTCTGTTACTAAGGCATTTAAAACACTTAGATCCAACATTTGGCATCTTAAACTGTTCCGAGCTTACTCTACTCAGAACATGGCTCCCAGGGGACTTCGGATACGTCTCCAACCTTTAGTGGGGAGACCAGATGACAAGTTGAATCAAGATTGGAAGGAAGCTTTACAGTTGGGGTCCATGTCATTTGTGAATATTTTACTACAATATTATGAAAGAACGGTTGATTTGAATATACAAGACATCAAGACACTATGTTCAGATGTCAGTAAGTTCGAATCCTCTCCCAAATATCAAGATAATATTAAGAGACTTTCCCATGATTTGATGGAACATGAGAAAACTATTAAGGAACGTAAAATCAAAAAGTTTCACAGGGATTATTTGGATTATCAACGGGACAGACCTTTCGATTTTAGTCGGTCTGTCAGGTTTGCTGACACTAATCAGGTTAGGACGGGGCCCAGTCGTACCAAAAAGAGACCTCGATCCATTTTGAAGAATAGGGATGGATCTTCTAATAGTACATCAGGGGATGATTCCTCAGTAACTGATAGTGAGGGGACCTCTGACAGGGGGTCTCCCAATAGAAAGAAAAGTAACAGAAATTTTCCTTTAGAAGGGGCAAGGGACATCGGGGGGGCAGGAAGCACCAGAAAAGAACCCGTACAGGTTTCGCTTCAGGGTTTACTGAACAATCTTCTGAGCTAGTGTCCATTCAGACTCCAAATCAGAATGTATTAAATTTGTCTAGTGTTGTATTATCTCAGGAACAAACAGCTTTATTAAACAAGGGATTGAACTATATTCCTTCCTTTTTCTCCCAGGAATATCACATCATTCAGGATTTACATGTTTTTTGCCGTACTCTTATCTAAAATTGTTTTTTGCTGAGGATAGTTTAGGAACATCTGATGAGTTTTGGTTTGGTAAGTCATCCTTTCAACCACCCATGAATAAATATGTTTCCATATTTATGGACTCAATTCTGAGGGACCTTCATTTTGAGAACCACGGGCATGTTATGTTAGGAAGTAATCTTACTACTGATGATAGGTTGGCTTTAGACCAACTATGCAACAATAGGGACATTATTGTTGTTTCAGCTGACAAAGGGGGAGCTGTGGTGGTTCTCAGTACTGTTGATTATATACAGGAAGGGTTGTCACAACTATCGGACAAAAAATGTTATATGCATATGTCTATAGATCCCACACCCATTTTCAAGGACGAAATTGATTCTTTTTTGAAGTTAGCTTTTGAGGAGGGAATTATTAGTAAAAAATGTTTGTCATCATTGATGGTGTCTGAACCTTCTAAGCAGATTTTGTACCTTTTACCTAAGATTCATAAATCTTTGAATAAACCTCCCGGCAGACCTATTGTCTCTGGAATAGGATCTCTTACTGAACCTTTATCTGCATTTCTCACGAAATACCTCAAGCCATTTTTAAGTTTGATTAGGGCAAGATTGCAGGACACTACCCAATTCTTACAGATTATTCAAGATACTCAGTTGGAACCAGGTTGGTATATGTGCACCTTAGATGTAAAAGCATTATACACCAGTATTCCACATTGGGCAGGTTTACAATCCCTTCAATATTGGCTTGACAGGGCAAATCTCTACACACCAGGGTTTAATACCTTACTTATTTGTATGTCAGAACATGTACTCAACAAAAATGTCCTATATTTTCAAGGCCAGTGTTATTGGCAACTGCAAGGCACGGCTATGGGAGCATCGTTTGCTCCCATTTATGCAGATCTTTTCATGGCTTATTTTGAGGAGTACATGATATATGACAATTCACATAACATTTACCAGGTTGAGATGGATATCTGGCGACGTTATCTGGATGACTGCTGGTTAGTGTGGCGTGCGGATTTGGGTTACTTGCATGAATTTGTTGATTATCTTAACAGTAATATATGGGGACTGGAATTTTCAGTAACATATGACCAAAATACAATCAATTTTTTGGATGTTACGGTCTCGAGAAATTATGACTATACCTTATCTACTAAGGTGTTCCGCAAGTACCCACAATATAATACCTTGCTTAATGCTTCTAGCATGCACCCACGCCACACTATCAGAAGCATTCCAGTGTCACAGTTCATACGTATCAAACGCCTTAGCTCGAAGGATGAGGAATATCAAGCAGCTAGTATTGATTTGAGTCAGAGGTTTGCTAGTAGGGGTTATGACCATCAAGACATCAACTTAGCCAGATGTAGGGTAAATAAAATGAACAGGGAACAACTATTAGAATACAAAACAAGGAACAATAATACATCTTGTACTCCCGTACGGTTTGTTACGACTTATGGAAGAAACATCAATATGGTCAGGAATATTATTAACAAACATTGGAACATCTTACTGGCCAATGACCAATTGAGGTCATTTCTGGGACAACAATGTCGGTTTTCGTACAAGCGGGGGAAAACTTTGGGTTCGTATTTGTCACATTACAAACATATGGCTAGTGGAGGGATTATTCACAAACAACTTACTTTACAAGGTGATGAGCTATTTAGCTCTTTCCCCTGTGGCCATTGTGGATCGTGTTTCTATATGCCTAAATCAAAGGAATTTTCAAGTCGCAATACCACCCAGATATTCAACATTAAAATATTTGGTAACTGCAGTAGTGATTGGGTAGTGTACCTAGCTTCTTGTCATTGCGGTGCATTCTATGTAGGCCAAACCTCTAGGGCCCTTAGATCTCAAATGAATGAACATCGCAGTAATATTAGAAATCACAAATTGACTGGTGCTTTGTATCAACACACTCTTAAACATCCACAGGCCAGATTCAATTTTATGATTATAGATCGTATCACTGGTGACAGATGTCATAAACAGGGCTGGCATGGCCTATTAGATCATAAAGAGAGATATTGGATAGTTACACTAGGGGGTCTGTTTTACCCTGGGCTTAATGATCATTTATAGTTGGTTCCTTATGTATGAACATATCATTTTCTTGGGCCATACTTATATTATTTTTCAGGTACGGGTCCTAATTCCTGTTTAATGTCTTTTCATCCCCAGGTTGTATAGATATCGGATGGGGGTGGGTCTATTTGGCTATGGTAGAGCCTTTTGTATTTTTCTGATGGGTTGTTCCTGTATTATATTATATCATGGCTATGTAGTTTTCGGACTACTTATGTGTAAAACTCAATTTATCTTCTAGGTAACTTAGGCAGATTGGATCATTTTGATATGGATGACTAATTTTGCTGTGTGTATATTTACACTTCTAGGCACCACAGGTACAATGGATAATCATGATATGGAGGGCTTGCACATCATATTGCAATGTAGTATGATGATGATGATGTTGTTGCTTATTACCTCTGTCTATGAACAAACTGTAGAGTTTTTTTCTATTTTGGATGTCTGATGGCTGACTGTATTATACATAATATGAAATCAGTACATAGGATGTTTTTGGGGCACCACACAGTTTATGTGTCTTCATTTGTTCATTTTTTGCATGTATTTCCTTTTAAACATATATTTATTTATGGAATATATGTTTACTGCTATTTTTTGTATTGGTTGGTTCTTGGCAATTTAAGGGTTTTTGAAGGTTACTCTGTTATTTCATGCTTCAGCAATGTTTGTTAGTTAGGATCTAGCCATTTAAAAAAAATTTTTTTGGGCTATGGCTACATCTCAACACATCATTAATATTTATGACTTCTGCTGGCTTATTGGCTGACAATTTCTATTTAATGTTTGATGGATGGGACTCTGTTGTTTTGTCCTACACTGAAGAAGGCAACATTTGCCGAAACCGGTCTGTATATAATAAAGGATTACTATTTACCTCCACGTCTGCTCTTGCTGGTCTACTTGGTTGTTTTGTGGTATTATAGAAAAGCTCACCAGCCACAACATAAACCCCTATGTCACAAGATGGGTTGCCAACTGGCTTACAGACAGAGCTCACGCAGTAAGAATAGCAGGCTCCAGGTCCGACTCTAAACAAGTCACAAGTGGTGTCCCACAAGGCTCGGTCCTGGGACCCCTACTGTTCGGCATATACTTCTCAGAAGTACAGGCAAATACAGGAGGACTATGGCTAACCAAGTTCGCCAATGACTGCAAACTGGGAGCCATAATTGACTCTCCGGCTGACATGGACATCCTCCAAAAAGGCCTTACTGAGACGGACACCTGGTGCCAAAGTCATGGCCTCAAGCTAAATACCAAAAAATGCATCGTCATCCCATTTGGGAAAAAACAAAACACCCATGAATTACCACATAGGTGGCAGCCCCCTTAATACAGAAGAGGTAATAAGAGATCTGGCGACCCAGGTAGATAGTAATCTCTCCTTTGACAATCATATTGCCAAAGTAGTTAGGAAATCCTTCTATGTGGCCCATATAATTACTAAAGGATTCACATCTAGAAATAAAGAGGTTATAGTGCCCCTCTACTTGTCACTCATCAAACCCATCATAGACTACAATGCCCCATTTGAGATGTACCACACAAGACACTTCCAACAGTTGGAATGACCACAAAAGTACCTCACCAAGAGGATTACTGGCCTCAAATATATGCCCTATGCAGACTGACTGAAAAATCTCAGGCTGTGCTCAGTGGCATATTGCTTACTCAGAAGTGATCTCTACCTGACTTACAAAGCCATGTCCAACTCAGAATTGATGGACATGCTCCACCTAAAGAAACCCAAGTCACTGTGAGCCACACGCTCTAGTGAGCTAAACCTCGCCACAACAATAAATAGAACATGCTGGTGGGATAGATTCCTATCACAGAGACTCTCCATGCTTTGGAACAAACTTCCTATCTACATTAGGCAGAGCCCCTCACTAACACTCTTCAAGAGAAACCTTGATGAGTGGATGGGTAACAGAAAATACACCCCTGGGATCATTTCATTGGCTCTGCTTGACAGAGGCTCAGTTAATTAATCAATGGATCAGCGAAAGCTGACACACTCTGGCTAGGCTTATAAATGCCCTCAGGCAGATAGCCTAGTACCTACCTACGAACCTATGAACCTATAACCCAGACAGTTACCATGACTAACATATCTGACACACCTCTTAAATGTATCAGATGTTCACTAGGGCAGATATCCCACAGGGTCATTTACTAGAGGATGCATGTCATGTACTAGAACCGTAGCTGATGACACCCATCAGAAATGCACACACACACCCACTGAAGAATGCCACAATGAGGTACACACTCAAATCAGAAATATCATAGAGTATGTGCTTGAACTGCTGAAGCTTCATGTTCCAGTGCCTAGATATACCTTGGGGAGTGCTGCAGTACAATCCATGTACATGTGCTGAAATATTTATTGTCTGTTCCATGCTACACAGCATCATCCTGAGAAAGCAGCTTCAGCAGGACCAATAAGGGAAGGGCACACATCCTACCACCAATGGCAAGGTCACCACAGTCACACACAGGTGAGGAGTCGGAGGGGTAACCAGTGGCTGCTGTGGGTGTAGGCAGACATAGGCATGCTCAATATGCCCAATCATTAGCTAAGAGGCAACACATAGCACACTCATTCACCATCTAAGGAGATAAAACCTTTATCCTATGCACATGCATATAGTAGCATTGATGCCAGGCAACACTAACAACCTTTACCTACCCATGTAATGACTGTATACTGCTAGCATCAGACAGTCAGCCCTGAACTAAAACTGTTGCAACTGCTGGATTTACAAGGTAAGTGTTGAACCTGGATTGTACTGTGTGATAATATGAATGAATGGCATATCTTTGCATGCCGTTACTTGGTAATGTAAGCAAGTAAAAGGTGGGTGGTTTGTACAAAAATGACTTTAACATGTGACAGCAGAGACTGATGTGACTACATGTGTCCTCTATCAAGTAGTAGGCCTCAGGCATCAAAGATTCACACACTCATACCTCTCAAAAGTATTGATGGTCACTGAATGTCCTCAGTTTAACAGCATACTTTTGGACTGAAAAATCATTAAAGAGAGAAGTTAGAATGTAATGAGACATATTTCAGTTTCAGACTTCAAAACCCACACAAGATCATTAACAATACCGATGCAAAAAATTTTAGATTCTATCAACTGTCTAAGTTTCTAAGACCAAAATATGTCAAAGGTACAATTAGCAAAACAACATCACAAACACTGACATACTAAGCACTAAGCCAACTATATACCCTGACTAATAGACACAAATGCTATATATCCCTGAATCCAAAATATACAAAACAAGGATATGGCCACAGTTATCACTTGCAAAGGATGTTGTTGGGGGGGGGGGGGGCAGGAAGCCTAGGCTGACACAAAAGATTGGTCAGTGTGTGTGAGTAAGAAAAAGGAGCAGGCACAAATTTAGATAAAATAAAAAATGGCCAATGAGACAAAATGAGCTTTAAGCTTCATGACTGAACCATGTAACAGTTGTGTGTGTGTGTGTGTGTGTGTGTGTGTGTGTGTGTGTGTGTGTGTGTGTGTGTGTGTGTGTGTGTGTGTGTGTGTATGTGTGTGTGTGTGTGTGCGTGTGTGTGTGTGTGTGTGTCTGTATGGGTTCTCCAGGTAAAATTAATGTGTGAGTGTCTGCACAAACACAGCCAAGCTCTATACTAGCTCAACATCTTGGAATGTCAGACAGGTGTGAGTCATGCATAGTAGAGGTGGCAGTTCATCATTGTCTTACGCAAGCATGAGAAATGACTCTTCCAGGAGTTGCACTGGCACATCCACACCCACGTTCAGATGCAGTGTTGCTACCTGAACTTGACTGATGTCTGCTGGATGAGCTCCCATCATGAGGATGCCCAGAACCATCAACCTATGGCCTGCCATGTCTGGGTGTGGACGTCTGCTCTTGCTGGTCTACTTGGTTGTTTTGTGGTATTATAGAAAAGCTCACCAGCCACAACATAAACCCCTATGTCACAAGATGGGTTGCCAACTGGCTTACAGACAGAGCTCACGCAGTAAGATTAGCAGGCTCCAGGTCCGACTCTAAACAAGTCACAAGTGGTGTCCCACAAGGCTCGGTCCTGGGACCCCTACTGTTCGGCATATACTTCTCAGAAGTACAGGCAAATACAGGAGGACTATGGCTAACCAAGTTCGCCGATGACTGCAAACTGGGAGCCATAACTGACTCTCCGGCTGACATGGACATCCTCCAAAAAGGCCTTACTGAGACGGACACCTGATGCCAAAGTCATGGCCTCAAGCTAAATACCAAAAAATGCATAGTCATCCCATTTGGGAAAAAACAAAACACCCATGAATTACCACATAGGTGGCAGCCCCCTTAATACAGAAGAGGTAATAAGAGATCTGGCGACCCAGGTAGATAGTAATCTCTCCTTTGACAATCATATTGCCAAAGTAGTTAGGAAATCCTTCTATGTGGCCCATCTAATTACTAAAGGATTCACATCTAGAAATAAAGAGGTTATAGTGCCCTCTACTTGTCACTCATCAAACCCATCATAGACTACAATGCCCCATTTGAGATATACCACACAAGACACTTCCAACAGATGGAATGACCACAAAAGTACCTCACCAAGAGGATTACTGGCCTCAAATATATGCCCTATGCAGACTGACTGAAAAATCTCAGGCTGTGCTCAGTGGCATATTGCTTACTCAGAGGTGATCTCTACCTGACTTACAAAGCCATGTCCAACTCAGAATTGATGGACATGCTCCACCTAAAGAAACCCAAGTCACTGTGAGCCACACGCTCTAGTGAGCTAAACCTCGCCACAACAATAAATAGAACATGCTGGTGGGATAGATTCCTATCACAGAGACTCTCCATGCTTTGGAACAAACTTCCTATCTACATTAGGCAGAGCCCTCACTAACACTCTTCAAGAGAAACCTTGATGAGTGGATGGGTAACAGAAAATACACCCCTGGGATCACTTCATTGGCTCTGCTTGACAGAGGCTCAGTTAATTAATCAATGGATCAGCGAAAGCTGACACACTCTGGCTAGGCTTATAAATGCCCTCAGGCAGATAGCCTAGTACCTACCTACGAACCTATGAACTTATAACCCAGGCAGTTACCATGACTAACATATCTGACACACCTCCTAAATGTATCAGATGTTCACTAGGGCAGATATCCCACAGGGTCATTTACTAGAGGATGCATGTCATGTACTAGAACCGTAGCTGATGACACCCATCAGAAATGCACACACACACCCACTGAAGAATGCCACAATGAGGTACACACTCAAATCAGAAATATCATAGAGTATGTGCTTGAACTGCTGAAGCTTCATGTTCCAGTGCCTAGATATACCTTGGGGAGTGCTGCAGTACAATCCATGTACATGTGCTGAAATATTTATTGTCTGTTCCATGCTACACAGCATCATCCTGAGAAAGCAGCTTCAGCAGGACCAATAAGGGGAAGGGGCACACATCCTACCACCAATGGCAAGGTCACCACAGTCACACACAGGTGAGGAGTCGGAGGGGTAACCAGTGGCTGCTGTGGGTGTAGGCAGGCATAGGCATGCTCAATATGCCCAATCATTAGCTAAGAGGCAACACATAGCACACTCATTCACCATCTAAGGAGATAAAACCTTTATCCTATGCACATGCATATAGTAGCATTGATGCCAGGCAACACTAACAACCTTTACCTACCCATGTAATGACTGTATACTGCTAGCATCAGACAGTCAGCCCTGAACTAAAACTGTTGCAACTGCTGGATTTACAAGGTAAGTGTTGAACCTGGATTGTACTGTGTGATAATATGAATGAATGGCATATCTTTGCATGCCGTTACTTGGTAATGTAAGCAAGTAAAAGGTGGGTGGTTTGTACAAAAATGACTTTAACATGTGACAGCAGAGACTGATGTGACTACATGTGTCCTCTATCAAGTAGTAGGCCTCAGGCATCAAAGATTCACACACTCATACCTCTCAAAAGTACTGATGGTCACTGAATGTCCTCAGTTTAACATCATACTTTTGGACTGAAAAATAATTAAAGAGAGAAGTTAGAATGTAATGAGACATATTTCAGTTTCAGACTTCAAAACCCACACAAGATCATTAACAATACCGATGCAAAAATTTTAGATTCTATCAACTGTCTAAGTTTCTAAGACCAAAATATGTCAAAGGTACAATTAGCAAAACAACATCACAAACACTGACATACTAAGCACTAAGCCAACTATATACCCTGACTAATAGACACAAATGCTATATATCCCTGAATCCAAAATATACAAAACAAGGATATGGCCACAGTTATCACTTGCAAAGGATGTTGTTGGGGCAGGAAGCCTAGGCTGACACAAAAGATTGGTCAGTGTGTGTGAGTAAGAAAAAGGAGCAGGCACAAATTTAGATAAAATAAAAAATGGCCAATGAGACAAAATGAGCTTTAAGCTTCATGACTGAACCATGTAACAGTTGTGTGTGTGTGTGTGTGTGTGTGTGTGTGTGTGTGTGTGTGTGTGTGTGTGTGTGTGTGTGTGTGTGTGTGTGTGTGTGTGTGTGTGTGTGTCTGTATGGGTTCTCCAGGTAAAATTAATGTGTGAGTGTCTGCACAAACACAGCCAAGCTCTATACTAGCTCAACATCTTGGAATGTCAGACAGGTGTGAGTCATGCATAGTAGAGGTGGCAGTTCATCATTGTCTTACGCAAGCATGAGAAATGACTCTTCCAGGAGTTGCACTGGCACATCCACACCCACGTTCAGATGCAGTGTTGCTACCTGAACTTGACTGATGTCTGCTGGATGAGCTCCCATCATGAGGATGCCCAGAACCATCAACCCATGGCCTGCCATTTCTGGGTGTGGACGTCTGCTCTTGCTGGTCTACTTGGTTGTTTTGTGGTATTATAGAAAAGCTCACCAGCCACAACATAAACCCCTATGTCACAAGATGGGTTGCCAACTGGCTTACAGACAGAGCTCACGCAGTAAGATTAGCAGGCTCCAGGTCCGACTCTAAACAAGTCACAAGTGGTGTCCCACAAGGCTCGGTCCTGGGACCCCTACTGTTCGCGATATACTTCTCAGAAGTACAGGCAAATACAGGAGGACTATGGCTAACCAAGTTCGCCGATGACTGCAAACTGGGAGCCATAATTGACTCTCCGGCTGACATGGACATCCTCCAAAAGGCCTTACTGAGACGGACACCTGATGCCAAAGTCATGGCCTCAAGCTAAATACCAAAAAATGCATAGTCATCCCATTTGGGAAAAAACAAAACACCCATGAATTACCACATAGGTGGCAGCCCCCTTAATACAGAAGAGGTAATAAGAGATCTGGCGACCCAGGTAGATAGTAATCTCTCCTTTGACAATCATATTGCCAAAGTAGTTAGGAAATCCTTCTATGTGGCCCATCTAATTACTAAAGGATTCACATCTAGAAATAAAGAGGTTATAGTGCCCCTCTACTTGTCACTCATCAAACCCATCATAGACTACAATGCCCCATTTGAGATATACCACACAAGACACTTCCAACAGATGGAATGACCACAAAAGTACCTCACCAAGAGGATTACTGGCCTCAAATATATGCCCTATGCAGACTGACTGAAAAATCTCAGGCTGTGCTCAGTGGCATATTGCTTACTCAGAGGTGATCTCTACCTGACTTACAAAGCCATGTCCAACTCAGAATTGATGGACATGCTCCACCTAAAGAAACCCAAGTCACTGTGAGCCACACGCTCTAGTGAGCTAAACCTCGCCACAACAATAAATAGAACATGCTGGTGGGATAGATTCCTATCACAGAGACTCTCCATGCTTTGGAACAAACTTCCTATCTACATTAGGCAGAGCCCCTCACTAACACTCTTCAAGAGAAACCTTGATGAGTGGATGGGTAACAGAAAATACACCCCTGGGATCACTTCATTGGCTCTGCTTGACAGAGGCTCAGTTAATTAATCAATGGATCAGCGAAAGCTGACACACTCTGGCTAGGCTTATAAATGCCCTCAGGCAGATAGCCTAGTACCTACCTACGAACCTATGAACCTATAACCCAGGCAGTTACCATGACTAACATATCTGACACACCTCCTAAATGTATCAGATGTTCACTAGGGCAGATATCCCACAGGGTCATTTACTAGAGGATGCATGTCATGTACTAGAACCGTAGCTGATGACACCCATCAGAAATGCACACACACACCCACTGAAGAATGCCACAATGAGGTACACACTCAAATCAGAAATATCATAGAGTATGTGCTTGAACTGCTGAAGCTTCATGTTCCAGTGCCTATATATACCTTGGGGAGTGCTGCAGTACAATCCATGTACATGTGCTGAAATATTTATTGTCTGTTCCATGCTACACAGCATCATCCTGAGAAAGCAGCTTCAGCAGGACCAATAAGGGGAAGGGGCACACATCCTACCACCAATGGCAAGGTCACCACTGTCACACACAGGTGAGGAGTCGGAGGGGTAACCAGTGGCTGCTGTGGGTGTAGGCAGACATAGGCATGCTCAATATGCCCAATCATTAGCTAAGAGGCAACACATAGCACACTCATTCACCATCTAAGGAGATAAAACCTTTATCCTATGCACATGCATATAGTAGCATTGATGCCAGGCAACACTAACAACCTTTACCTACCCATGTAATGACTGTATACTGCTAGCATCAGACAGTCAGCCCTGAACTAAAACTGTTGCAACTGCTGGATTTACAAGGTAAGTGTTGAACCTGGATTGTACTGTGTGATAATATGAATGAATGGCATATCTTTGCATGCCGTTACTTGGTAATGTGAGCAAGTAAAAGGTGGGTGGTTTGTACAAAAATGACTTTAACATGTGACAGCAGAGACTGATGTGACTACATGTGTCCTCTATCAAGTAGTAGGCCTCAGGCATCAAAGATTCACACACTCATACCTCTCAAAAGTACTGATGGTCACTGAATGTCCTCAGTTTAACATCATACTTTTGGACTGAAAAATAATTAAAGAGAGAAGTTAGAATGTAATGAGACATATTTCAGTTTCAGACTTCAAAACCCACACAAGATCATTAACAATACCGATGCAAAAAATTTTAGATTCTATCAACTGTCTAAGTTTCTAAGACCAAAATATGTCAAAGGTACAATTAGCAAAACAACATCACAAACACTGACATACTAAGCACTAAGCCAACTATATACCCTGACTAATAGACACAAATGCTATATATCCCTGAATCCAAAATATACAAAACAAGGATATGGCCACAGTTATCACTTGCAAAGGATGTTGTTGGGGGGGGGGGGGGCAGGAAGCCTAGGCTGACACAAAAGATTGGTCAGTGTGTGTGAGTAAGAAAAAGGAGCAGGCACAAATTTAGATAAAATAAAAAATGGCCAATGAGACAAAATGAGCTTTAAGCTTCATGACTGAACCATGTAACGGTTGTGTGTGTGTGTGTGTGTGTGTGTGTGTGTGTGTGTGTGTGTGTGTGTGTGTGTGTGTGTGTGTGTGTGTGTGTGTGTGTGTGTGTGTGTGTGTGTGTGTGTCTGTATGGGTTCTCCAGGTAAAATTAATGTGTGAGTGTCTGCACAAACACAGCCAAGCTCTATACTAGCTCAACATCTTGGAATGTCAGACAGGTGTGAGTCATGCATAGTAGAGGTGGCAGTTCATCATTGTCTTACGCAAGCATGAGAAATGACTCTTCCAGGAGTTGCACTGGCACATCCACACCCACGTTCAGATGCAGTGTTGCTACCTGAACTTGACTGATGTCTGCTGGATGAGCTCCCATCATGAGGATGCCCAGAACCATCAACCCATGGCCTGCCATGTCTGGGTGTGGACGTCTGCTCTTGCTGGTCTACTTGGTTGTTTTGTGGTATTATAGAAAAGCTCACCAGCCACAACATAAACCCCTATGTCACAAGATGGGTTGCCAACTGGCTTACAGACAGAGCTCACGCAGTAAGATTAGCAGGCTCCAGGTCCGACTCTAAACAAGTCACAAGTGGTGTCCCACAAGGCTCGGTCCTGGGACCCCTACTGTTCGGCATATACTTCTCAGAAGTACAGGCAAATACAGGAGGACTATGGCTAACCAAGTTCGCCGATGACTGCAAACTGGGAGCCATAATTGACTCTCCGGCTGACATGGACATCCTCCAAAAAGGCCTTACTGAGACGGACACCTGATGCCAAAGTCATGGCCTCAAGCTAAATACCAAAAAATGCATAGTCATCCCATTTGGGAAAAAACAAAACACCCATGAATTACCACATAGGTGGCAGCCCCCTTAATACAGAAGAGGTAATAAGAGATCTGGCGACCCAGGTAGATAGTAATCTCTCCTTTGACAATCATATTGCCAAAGTAGTTAGGAAATCCTTCTATGTGGCCCATCTAATTACTAAAGGATTCACATCTAGAAATAAAGAGGTTATAGTGCCCCTCTACTTGTCACTCATCAAACCCATCATAGACTACAATGCCCCATTTGAGATATACCACACAAGACACTTCCAACAGATGGAATGACCACAAAAGTACCTCACCAAGAGGATTACTGGCCTCAAATATATGCCCTATGCAGACTGACTGAAAAATCTCAGGCTGTGCTCTGTGGCATATTGCTTACTCAGAGGTGATCTCTACCTGACTTACAAAGCCATGTCCAATTCAGAATTGATGGACATGCTCCACCTAAAGAAACCCAAGTCACTGTGAGCCACACGCTCTAGTGAGCTAAACCTCACCACAACAATAAATAGAACATGCTGGTGGGATAGATTCCTATCACAGAGACTCTCCATGCTTTGGAACAAACTTCCTATCTACATTAGGCAGAGCCCCTCACTAACACTCTTCAAGAGAAACCTTGATGAGTGGATGGGTAACAGAAAATACACCCCTGGGATCACTTCATTGGCTCTGCTTGACAGAGGCTCAGTTAATTAATCAATGGATCAGCGAAAGCTGACACACTCTGGCTAGGCTTATAAATGCCCTCAGGCAGATAGCCTAGTACCTACCTACGAACCTATGAACCTATAACCCAGGCAGTTACCATGACTAACATATCTGACACACCTCCTAAATGTATCAGATGTTCACTAGGGCAGATATCCCACAGGGTCATTTACTAGAGGATGCATGTCATGTACTAGAACCGTAGCTGATGACACCCATCAGAAATGCACACACACACCCACTGAAGAATGCCACAATGAGGTACACACTCAAATCAGAAATATCATAGAGTATGTGCTTGAACTGCTGAAGCTTCATGTTCCAGTGCCTAGATATACCTTGGGGAGTGCTGCAGTACAATCCATGTACATGTGCTGAAATATTTATTGTCTGTTCCATGCTACACAGCATCATCCTGAGAAAGCAGCTTCAGCAGGACCAATAAGGGGAAGGGGCACACATCCTACCACCAATGGCAAGGTCACCACAGTCACACACAGGTGAGGAGTCGGAGGGGTAACCAGTGGCTGCTGTGGGTGTAGGCAGACATAGGCATGCTCAATATGCCCAATCATTAGCTAAGAGGCAACACATAGCACACTCATTCACCATCTAAGGAGATAAAACCTTTATCCTATGCACATGCATATAGTAGCATTGATGCCAGGCAACACTAACAACCTTTACCTACCCATGTAATGACTGTATACTGCTAGCATCAGACAGTCAGCCCTGAACTAAAACTGTTGCAACTGCTGGATTTACAAGGTAAGTGTTGAACCTGGATTGTACTGTGTGATAATATGAATGAATGGCATATCTTTGCATGCCGTTACTTGGTAATGTAAGCAAGTAAAAGGTGGGGGTTTGTACAAAAATGACTTTAACATGTGACAGCAGAGACTGATGTGACTACATGTGTCCTCTATCAAGTAGTAGGCCTCAGGCATCAAAGATTCACACACTCATACCTCTCAAAAGTACTGATGGTCACTGAATGTCCTCAGTTTAACATCATACTTTTGGACTGAAAAATAATTAAAGAGAGAAGTTAGAATGTAATGAGACATATTTCAGTTTCAGACTTCAAAACCCACACAAGATCATTAACAATACCGATGCAAAAATTTTAGATTCTATCAACTGTCTAAGTTTCTAAGACCAAAATATGTCAAAGGTACAATTAGCAAAACAACATCACAAACACTGACATACTAAGCACTAAGCCAACTATATACCCTGACTAATAGACACAAATGCTATATATCCCTGAATCCAAAATATACAAAACAAGGATATGGCCACAGTTATCACTTGCAAAGGATGTTGTTGGGGGGGGGGGGGGCAGGAAGCCTAGGCTGACACAAAAGATTGGTCAGTGTGTGTGAGTAAGAAAAAGGAGCAGGCACAAATTTAGATAAAATAAAAAATGGCCAATGAGACAAAATGAGCTTTAAGCTTCATGACTGAACCATGTAACGGTTGTGTGTGTGTGTGTGTGTGTGTGTGTGTGTGTGTGTGTGTGTGTGTGTGTGTGTGTGTGTGTGTGTGTGTGTGTGTGTGTGTGTGTGTGTGTGTGTCTGTATGGGTTCTCCAGGTAAAATTAATGTGTGAGTGTCTGCACAAACACAGCCAAGCTCTATACTAGCTCAACATCTTGGAATGTCAGACAGGTGTGAGTCATGCATAGTAGAGGTGGCAGTTCATCATTGTCTTACGCAAGCATGAGAAATGACTCTTCCAGGAGTTGCACTGGCACATCCACACCCACGTTCAGATGCAGTGTTGCTACCTGAACTTGACTGATGTCTGCTGGATGAGCTCCCATCATGAGGATGCCCAGAACCATCAACCCATGGCCTGCCATGTCTGGGTGTGGACGTCTGCTCTTGCTGGTCTACTTGGTTGTTTTGTGGTATTATAGAAAAGCTCACCAGCCACAACATAAACCCCTATGTCACAAGATGGGTTGCCAACTGGCTTACAGACAGAGCTCACGCAGTAAGATTAGCAGGCTCCAGGTCCGACTCTAAACAAGTCACAAGTGGTGTCCCACAAGGCTCGGTCCTGGGACCCCTACTGTTCGGCATATACTTCTCAGAAGTACAGGCAAATACAGGAGGACTATGGCTAACCAAGTTCGCCGATGACTGCAAACTGGGAGCCATAATTGACTCTCCGGCTGACATGGACATCCTCCAAAAAGGCCTTACTGAGACGGACACCTGGTGCCAAAGTCATGGCCTCAAGCTAAATACCAAAAAATGCATAGTCATCCCATTTGGGAAAAAACAAAACACCCATGAATTACCACATAGGTGGCAGCCCCCTTAATACAGAAGCGGTAATAAGAGATCTGGCGACCCAGTTAGATAGTAATCTCTCCTTTGACAATCATATTGCCAAAGTAGTTAGGAAATCCTTCTATGTGGCCCATCTAATTACTAAAGGATTCACATCTAGAAATAAAGAGGTTATAGTGCCCCTCTACTTGTCACTCATCAAACCCATCATAGACTACAATGCCCCATTTGAGATGTACCACACAAGACACTTCCAACAGCTGGAATGACCACAAAAGTACCTCACCAAGAGGATTACTGGCCTCAAATATATGCCCTATGCAGACTGACTGAAAAATCTCAGGCTGTGCTCAGTGGCATATTGCTTACTCAGAGGTGATCTCTACCTGACTTACAAAGCCATGTCCAACTCAGAATTGATGGACATGCTCCACCTAAAGAAACCCAAGTCACTGTGAGCCACATGCTCTAGTGAGCTAAACCTCGCCACAACAATAAATAGAACATGCTGGTGGGATAGATTCCTATCACAGAGACTCTCCATGCTTTGGAACAAACTTCCTATCTACATTAGGCAGAGCCCCTCACTAACACTCTTCAAGAGAAACCTTGATGAGTGGATGGGTAACAGAAAATGCACCCCTGGGATCACTTCATTGGCTCTGCTTGACAGAGGCTCAGTTAATTAATCAATGGATCAGCGAAAGCTGACACACTCTGGCTAGGCTTATAAATGCCCTCAGGCAGATAGCCTAGTACCTACCTACGAACCTATGAACCTATAACCCAGGCAGTTACCATGACTAACATATCTGACACACCTCCTAAATGTATCAGATGTTCACTAGGGCAGATATCCCACAGGGTCATTTACTAGAGGATGCATGTCATGTACTAGAACCGTAGCTGATGACACCCATCAGAAATGCACACACACACCCACTGAAGAATGCCACAATGAGGTACACACTCAAATCAGAAATATCATAGAGTATGTGCTTGAACTGCTGAAGCTTCATGTTCCAGTGCCTAGATATACCTTGGGGAGTGCTGCAGTACAATCCATGTACATGTGCTGAAATATTTATTGTCTGTTCCACGCCACACAGCATCATCCTGAGAAAGCAGCTTCAGCAGGACCAATAAGGGGAAGGGGCACACATCCTACTACCGATGGCAAGGTCACCACAGTCACACACAGGTGAGGAGTCGGAGGGGTAACCAGTGGCTGCTGTGGGTGTAGGCAGACATAGGCATGCTCAATATGCCCAATCATTAGCTAAGAGGCAACACATAGCGCACTCATTCACCATCTAAGGAGATAAAACCTTTATCCTATGCACATGCATATAGTAGCATTGATGCCAGGCAACACTAACAACCTTTACCTACCCATGTAATGACTGTATACTGCTAGCATCAGACAGTCAGCCCTGAACTAAAACTGTTGCAACTGCTGGATTTACAAGGTAAGTGTTGAACCTGGATTGTACTGTGTGATAATATGAATGAATGGCATATCTTTGCATGCCGTTACTTGGTAATGTAAGCAAGTAAAAGGTGGGTGGTTTGTACAAAAATGACTTTAACATGTGACAGCAGAGACTGATGTGACTACATGTGTCTTCTATCAAGTAGTAGGCCTCAGGCATCAAAGATTCACACACTCATACCTCTCAAAAGTACTGATGGTCACTGAATGTCCTCAGTTTAACATCATACGTTTGGACTGAAAAATCATTAAAGAGAGAAGTTAGAATGTAATGAGACATATTTCAGTTTCAGACTTCAAAACCCACACAAGATCATTAACAATACCGATGCAAAAAATTTTAGATTCTATCAACTGTCTAAGTTTCTAAGACCTAAATATGTCAAAGGTACAATTAGCAAAATAACATCACAAACACTGACATACTAAGCACTAAGCCAACTATATACCCTGACTAATAGACACAAATGCTATATATCCCTGAATCCAAAATATACAAAACAAGGATATGGCCACAGTTATCACTTGCAAAGGATGTTGTTGGGGGGGGGGGGGGCAGGAAGCCTAGGCTGACACAAAAGATTGGTCAGTGTGTGTGAGTAAGAAAAAGGAGCAGGCACAAATTTAGATAAAATAAAAATTGGCCAATGAGACAAAATGAGCTTTAAGCTTCATGACTGAACCATGTAACGGTTGTGTGTGTGTGTGTGTGTGTGTGTGTGTGTGTGTGTGTGTGTGTGTGTGTGTGTGTGTGTGTGTGTGTGTGTGTCTGTATGGGTTCTCCAGGTAAAATTAATGTGTGAGTGTCTGCACAAACACAGCCAAGCTCTATACTAGCTCAACATCTTGGAATGTCAGACAGGTGTGAGTCATGCATAGTAGAGGTGGCAGTTCATCATTGTCTTACGCAAGCATGAGAAATGACTCTTCCAGGAGTTGCACTGGCACATCCACACCCACGGTCAGATGCAGTGTTGCTACCTGAACTTGACTGATGTCTGCTGGATGAGCTCCCATCATGAGGATGCCCAGAACCATCAACCCATGGCCTGCCATGTCTGGGTGTGGACACCTCAACCACTATTGGAGCAGTGGAAGTACTGCCTCTATGGGAGCGTGATCAGGCATGGTGACATCGGCTAACAGCAGGTGATGTGGCTGACCTATGCCCATGGGGATGCCATCCCCCTTCCAGCAGATGTTCCATCACAGATGCCACTAGTTCCAACATGTCATTCATCAAATCCATTGAATCAGCAACACAGTGGAAGAAGTCACATATTTTAATCTATACCACATCTGAAGCCTAAGCATTTCTCTGGAGGACCAATGAGAATGTGCCTGCACCTCCATGATGCCTCTAAACATACATTGAGTGGGATGAGTAGACACACTTGGATCATGTGGAGGATGAACAGGAGGCCTTCTCTGAGCACCCCTAACAATCCTTCTGTGTGTTTCCTCACCCACACGTTGGGTACAGCCAGAGTCAACAAACACTGAAGCCTCAGTAACCACACTTCCCTGATTAAGAGTCTCACCCTCCACCTGTCCAATATCTGAGGGCTCACTGGAATGGGTAGGCGTAGGCCTACTTGCTGTGCACAATGGAATTACAGGGGATTGCTGAATGTTAACATCAGCATCAGATTCAACCTCTGCACCCCCCAGCTTTGCCTCTGTTTGACCATCATCATCAGAGTTGGTTGATACTCTGACATCAGGTGGTAAGAGTCCTACACTTCCACTGTCAGGATCACCTGTGATAATAAGCAACAAACACAGGAAAAAAATTAATAGCTACACTACGATAAGTCAAATGTATGCTAACAAACTAACAGTGGTGCCACTAGTACAGGCAATGCAGCAATATAAAGTACATAAAGTCCTGACACCCCACATCACACATATGGATAAAATATATAAATGCTTTGATCTGCTCATCACTACTGACAAAAAAAAGATATTTGGCTAACCATGTGCAGTTGATGCTATGTTTCCCATGGATAATGGTCCTGGAAGAAGTTAAGCAAAATGCAAGGACAACAGTAACACAGGGGGTTATTTTGCTCTTTATATGTCCATTAATGATACTTTTAATAAGAACTTGGATGAAAAGTCCAACCTAAGCCCATGTGTAATCAATCAGAATGTGTTGTTAACTGTAGCAATCTACAACTCCTCACCCCCAAACAAATGTCTTGTTAAATATAACTTATATATTGCTGTCATTATGTTACTATACAAGAGTAGTTAACAGCTGAGATACATAAACCTACCTGGAAGCTCCTCCTGGGACATTCTTGTTCTCCCTAAAACAATAGCACCAGTTTCAAGGATATGCTGATCTGTACTTTCCTGGGAGCTGTCTGGATCCCTGACAATGGATAGGAACTCTTCATTTGCTGTTAGCTGTGGCTCTGTAGCAGGCACCCTCCAATACCCATCTGATCATGAGCCACTGCAGCTGCTGTCCTCTATGAAGATGAAATCATGTCAGTGGCCCTATGGTGCACCTGATGATATGTCCTGCTGTAGCTGCCTATTGCATTCACATCAGCAACTATCTGCTGCCAAATCTGCATTCTGCCTGACATATTTCCACATCCCCTCTCAAGCAGAAAGGTACCATGTTGCCTAAAAGTTTCTACAATAACCTGATTCTCAAGGTCACTGAAGGGCGTTTTTCAGGGATTGGGGCACCTGGGTGCCATAGTCCTAGGTGACCTAAAACACACCAGAAGGATAATACTTACAAGTATCACATAACTAAAAGTCCTGTTTCTAGATAACACATAAAAGGTAGCATTTCACTATTACCCAGTGGAGAAACATAAAACAGTTAAGACACTGAAATAAAAAAAAAATGTGTGGTTGTAACATATTACATTCACACACAAAGCAAGGGTTGGGTGCAAAACAAGGAGAGTAACACTAGCAGCATATCCTTGTTTGTGCCAAAACAGAAATGCAAGTTTGCTCTTCAACCCCAAAAGAAGAGGCAAATAACACATTTTGCTAACAAACCATCAGTGAAATGTTAAAAGGTATATCACATGAGCTGTCCCTAAAACACATCTACAGATTTAACACAAGATCATTCCATTTCAAGTTATTGCAAATCATATCTACCTGTGGGCAGCACTCCCCTAATGGTGTGTATGGTCCATCTTAAAAGGCTAACACCCCTGTGTCACTGAGAATATAGGACATTTATCATTTCACAGAAATAAAAATAGAAGACTGCGCACAGATAAAAAGTTGTAACATTAGCAGCTATGATGACAGTTAATAAGGTTGTGCATCTGTAAAAGTGAAATGCCCTGACAAACACGCCCATGCCATCACTACATTTCTAAGAAATGCATACAGATAAAAGTAGCATTTGCTAATGCAAATATATATTAACAGGTTTTCCTTAATGACATTTCAACATATGCATTACATATCCAAAGAAATCACCTATTATACATCTCAGAGACAAAAGATCGAGAAACTTGGAGAAGCATTTAAAGAAATATAGGGCCCTGGATATTGACAACAAATATTTTGAAAGATGTATTAACTTCTGGGATTGTTTCTAAGGGCTTGCATTTCTTCAAATACCCAAGCAGTGTTAATTACACAGATCATTTTTTTGAAACTTTAACAGAATTTTTTAATCATAGTGGTCTTGAATTTCTCCGGCTATTACTTCAGTGTAACAATAAACTGATTCAAGAAGTCCACAAGAGTGTTCTTAAGATAGATCAGAACATTCAGAGACTAGTTGCCAATTTGCCAAATATGCACACAGATTACGAAATGGTTATCCAAACATTCAAAATGTTTAAGAGAACAGTCAGATTACATAAATCAAAAAAAATAATAATGAGAGATAGTGTGGCTTATGAGAAAAGAATTGCATATGCTATTTTTGATACCAAGTATTGTAATAGCAAAGGCAACGAGTTTTCTTCAGACCAGATGACCTTAAACACAGAAAGGGCTTATACTACAGCCAATAGGGAATGGAGAAATGATGTAAGAAGTGATACTATGGACAGGAATGGAAATGATGTAAGCCCTGTGGTCACTTCAGTTAATTTGATAGAGAAAGCATCTGCTAAAGACATACCAGTGGATTTTTGTGAACTACCATTGTATCCACCAAATGAAATGACCAGTGAAAGAATCCCTATAGGAGCCAGACCAAAAAACTTGTTCAGAGGAAATGGGGGAAGGCTACAACAGCAGCAGAACAACCGGGAACAGACAAAGAAAGAAAATATACTCAATAACGGATTAAGGTACTCTACTAAAGTGTTTACACCTGGACAATTGAAGGTATTAGAAGTTGGTCTTAATTTCATCCTTACTAGGAAAGTGGAGATTAATAAAATATTACTTGAATTACAATACTTCACACATAAACTAAATTTGAATTATGTACTGAAGGATTTAAACTTACCAATTAATGTTTTTAAAAAACCCTTCTACTTTCAACCCTGCCTCAAGCAGCACTTTAAATGTATTTGAAAAAATCTGTGAAAAAGACATTCATGAACTTTTAAATAAGAAAGCTAAAAACACTTATTTTAACTTAAAGATAAAATAATGGCTTTAAATGAATTAAGAAAGAATGTTAATGTAAGATACATGAAGGCAGATAAAGGTGGGGGACTTGTTATTATGGACAAAGAAAAATACATAATGGCCTTGGAAAGTATGTTAAACAATGAAAATGAATATCTGAAAGTTACAGCTGATAAATTTCAGGCATGTTATACATTTATTTCATCTTTTTTATATAAATGCCTTACAGATGGTATGATTGACTCTGAGATTTATGATTTTTTATTGATTGAAAAAAACAGTTCTAGGTATTCTCTTTGGAATAACAAAGATCCATAAAGATCCAGTCAATCCGACTTTTATGCCAATTGTATCAGCCCCCAACTATGTAAAGGAAAATATTTCTTTGCTGCTGCATTCTGTTCTAAACCTTATAGTATAGGGTCTAACCTCCTATATAAGAAACTTGTGGGACTTTTTAAATAAGCTTAGAGTTCATGAATAATTATGAATTTAAAAACAGTACAAATATTTGTGTTACTATTGACCTATGTTCACCGTTCACAAGTATTCCACAAGATATCAGTGTTGAATATGTGAGAAATTATTTAAATAAGTTTACTACCTTGAAGAATAATGATATTAATTTTTATTGTAATCCTTTGGAAATTTTATTGGAAAACAATTATTTTTGTTCAACAACCAGGTTTACAAACAAGTTAGAGTGGTAACCATGGGTTCAGCTGCTGTCCCATCTTTTACAAACTTTGTTCTTGGGTGGTGGGAGCATGAAGTGATGGAACCCATGGCTACCTCACATAAGATTTTATATTATAATAAATTGGTGGGCAATTTATTTTTGATTATCAAACTGTGGAAGATGCTGTCCATTTAAGACACACTTTGAATGCAAAGACTAAATTTTTTAAATTTACCTTAGGGGAGTGTGGGTCAGAAGTGGGGTTTTTAGATGTATATCTTAGATGG
This sequence comes from Protopterus annectens, assembly GCF_019279795.1. NCBI lineage: Eukaryota > Metazoa > Chordata > Ceratodontiformes > Protopteridae > Protopterus > Protopterus annectens. The sequence continues at coordinate 1,754,224,852 of NC_056741.1, read as the reverse complement.
AATAATACAACCAATAAACTGGACAGCAAAATACACAGGAAGAACACTTTCAGTAACAATTATTTAAATTATTTTAGCAATCACTCCTGTTTTATTAAAATAATATACCCAGGGGCCAATACATCATAGCTTCCAAGATGACAACTGACAATGAAGATTTTAAGGAAGAAATAGATTGTATTACTTTATTAATTTATCAAACTGGCTACAAGTTAGGTATGTTACTTAGAACAGCAGTGGAAATTAAAATGAAAAGAGAAACTTGTTTTCCCCCATATTGATAAAACCATTTAATAAATCTAACTGTGAAGCTAATTTTGAAATAAAAGTGGCAGTGTGTTGCCTAGATATGACTATAGATAGTCATGATATTCATATAATAATTTTGGACAACTGGAAAATATTAGAAGGTAATCTAGATTTAGTTAAAAGTATTGGTGTATGTCTGAAATTTGTATATAAAAATTCTTATAATCTTAAAAACATTTCAGAGAATGATAATACTAAATTATTTACTACAGGATACATATATAAAAGAGAAAAATGAATGTACAAATGTGGCAACTGCTCGATATGAAGGTTTATATTGGAAGGACCATATCTGAGTTTGAAGCATGCTGCTTATACAATTTTGATCCTGGGAGGGAGGGTGGTTTAATTGTAAATCTAAGGGGGAAATTTATGTTAGTATTTGTTCAGGCTGCAATGCATATTATGTAGGAATGATAACTCACAGTGCTGAAATAAGAATTAAGACACATCTTTATGCGATCAAAATAAAAATAAAAAAATGCATTATATAAACATTCTCAGCACTGTTTGAAATACAAGAAATGTATTGTTACTGTGGTTGAACAAGTCCCAGTAGATTAAAGAGGGTGGTGACTTCAAGAATAAGGTTGAACAAAAAGAGACATTATGGCAGCTAAAACTGTGGGCTGATGGTATGCCAGGTCTCAGTGATACAATTAATATAAAATGGTTGTTTAAGGGATAGGAGGTTAAAAGTGGTTAAAAGTTTTTAACATTTCTTAAGGTTTAGTCAATTTATTGAAGTTTTAACATTTATCATTTCTAATTAATTGTCTTATTGTTTTATTAATAAATGTTGTTCATTGGTTGGTATTTGTATAAATTAGAAATGCTGCTGCAACTAATTATTCTGATGAAGTCCACTAGGACAAAAGCAGAGAATAAAGCTAGCATGCTATTTATTGGTCTTTTGTCTCTGAGTAGTGTAATAGGTAGTGTCTTTGGATTTTTGGTTTTGTATACCAGCATTGGCTTGAACTGATTTTTGTTATTAATATACAGTATATAGCTGAAAAATGCAAGCATACTTTCTCAATGTTAGTAGTCTTCTGTGTTATCCACATAAACAAGTCTCCTCACATTCAGATTACTTAGCTAATTCCAATTACTTGGCTCCATGTTTCAGATGTAAACATAGTGCAGACACTCCCTCAGTGTTTGTTGCTAATGGATTGCAATTGTAAATGATTACTGGTAGGGAGAAGGAAAACACTACAATTCAGACTGCTGTAACTCCAGTGGGTGTGTCAGCCATGTTAGAATTACAAAGTGTAGAAGCAATTATATCAAGGTTTTAAATGTAAGTAAGCAGCACACATTTCACAGTTTCTGTTCAGCAACATCCATTCTCCCTTTCATTTGCTGACAACTGCATATTACTGAATTTAATATCATTGCACATTTTAAGGACAAGGATACAGAATGCCTTACAGACTGCATGTCTCAGATTACTGCTCAGGTGAGACAAGAATCAGTAACAAACAGAGAGAGATAAGACAGAGATGCATTTTGCAAGCAATAGTCATAAATGGTTGTATGATCACTCAGTGTAGTACTTTTAAAATGAATACATATACAAACAACTGTCATATATTTTGTTAGTACTGTGGATGATGGTGCAGTTGGTTGTATGCAGAATGATTTCAGGTCCCTGCTGCAAAGCTGTTTGCATGGTATAAAGGGATATGACACTCTTACTCTGTCCTGTAGGTTCATTGGCGAGAGAGTCCAAATCCAGACTTGTGTAAAAATATTTAATGTGTTCCAAAAAAATTTTGTATTGTTTATTTCACAAATTGCTTTTCTTCATTTCAACTAATTTTCACTTTTTATTTATTTTTTCTATTACGCCAGTGTTTTCACAGTGAGAAGCTTAGCACAAACACGGGAAACAGAGAAAGACAATGAATGGGAGGTTTAGCTGTTTGTGTGATGCTTAGCAGTATCCCAGACAGGAAGCAGACAGAACACATGTAAACAGGGAGTGGACAGTATAAATGTCAAAAAGGATACATTGTTGCAATTTTTGCTTTCCATCATCTAACACTGCTAAGTGATATTATATGGCAGTTTGTAAGGTTACCCAACACTTGCAGCCATAGAATACTTGCAAACAGGGCGCAGACAGTCAATAACTGAAAATGAATATATTCTATGAATTCTGTTAGGCACTGTACAAACACGCTAAGTGGTGTTACATGGTGATTGACACAGAAAACTTAAGAATGAATAAGGAATTATGCAACTCTAATTTAACTACTCATGTGGTAGCAGGTGTAAGTGTAGAGCTATAATACAGATGGTCCTGGGTTCAAATACAGGAAGTGCAGCATATGTTTATTGTTGTGACAGTCCAGTTTATAATAAAAAAACAGAAAAATGTACAAGTGCTAGTTCAACATTCCTGTGGCAACAGGTATAAGTGTTGGGTTGCCATACACAAGGTCCTGTGTTCTAATACATGACAATCCAGACATTTTTGCTGTTGTTCCATTTCATATTATATTCAATCCCACCTATAACACTTTAGATAGTGGAGCTTATATGAATTATATGTATGAGGGATAAGATACGCTTATTGTATTTTCAGATGTATGAATCAGAGTATACTGCCAGCAATATTTCTGTAAGTATAATTCTTCTATCTGGACTTGAGTGGTTTCAAACTTAAATAAGACACATACACAAATGAATCTATGTACAAGAACCTTGTCAGGTCACATACATACTGGGTTAACACCTCGGACTGTCAGCTATATTTATGAATGATTCAAGACTATATCTGAGCAGCACTTCTGTGGCAAAGATGAAAAATCACTGCTGTGGAAGAAAATGTTTTGTCCCTTATGCAGAGATTTTAATCTCACACTTTAAAAATCAATTTTGTCAGTTTATAAAACCAAAAAAAAGTGTTGGGGCATGACATTTATGGCCCCAGTGCATGTCTGCCAAGTTAACTCACCTGACAGTTACAGCAGCAGACACCCCTCAAATTAATGTCAAGTGTCAGATTAACCATCAGATTACAAAAATTTCTTTCCTCCCTGCTTGGCACTGTTGCTCTCCACTTAACATCATGCAAATGTGATTTGTCGGGTTTGTATACTACCAGAAAATGTGATAAAAGAAATTGGCAGGAAATCAGCATTTGCCATTGCTCTACTTTTGGTATTAGACATGTCTGATATTTGATAGGAAGGTGCCCAGTTTAGGGCACTGAGGTGGGGTGTTGATGAGTCCAGAATATTTACTGAACTTATGGTAAAGTTCCACAGCCAAAGTCTTCTGCAGGGAGACTTGTCTGGCTCCCAGTACAAGTCTGATGCTTGGAGTAGTTTGGCTAAGGCTGTAGCCAATGCAACTGGCATGCCACACACTGGAGAATAGTGTTGGCATCACTTCAGCAACCTACAAAGGTGCAAGAGGTATATGTTCAACCATTGGTTGGCTGAGTTTTAAACTGGAGACATCCTACCTTTGTGCAAGTTTGATAATAAAGAGAATTGTTAATACATAGAGAGCTAAATATAGGCAAGACTGGTATGCATAATGTCCTTCTGTTCTTTTCTTTTCTTAGCTAATGCCAAAACTGAGTTGTATTGGCAGGCTCATGCTGATCATCTGGAGAGACTGAGAGAAGCAATTGGTATGTATGCAGCATAAGATAAGTATTATTGTAGCTTTAAAAGTTAATGATTTGTTTGTATTCTATATAGTAGTAGTAAAGTGAGCATGGATATCCTAACTGTAAAACCAAGTATGCATGTATAAGTCTGTAGCAAAAATCAGCTATAAGAAACAAATGTAAGACTGTAGTTATAGGTTGTGGGTTCAAATACCATGAGTACCAACTATACAATACCACATTTTCTTTATAATATTATATAAATTACCCACTATACATATGGCATAAATGCCCTGCTGTTAACGATAATCAGTATACTTGGAACAAGCATATATGCAATATATAGATATTGCAAGGATTACCTTGAGCAATCTGTAATTATAGTTTGTAGTTGATAGGAATTGTACTTAAATATAATAGGTCAGATAAAATAGTTGTACAATTGTGATAGTGCATTATATGTCACATACGATGGTACTAATTTTATCTCTTTTTTATCTCATCCCAACCCTTATATCTCTCTTTTTTTTCCTATTATATGTCATCAGAATGTCTCCATGTTATCCATCTGTAACAAATCACTAAATGCTTCACCACAGTGAAGTAGGCCAGCCCCAATGGGTCAGCCTGCCCCCACTCCACTGGCTCTAGCACTGATGTTCAGCACATCTGTGACCCAACCTGGCAACACTGCTCAAGTATTACTGCCCTGAAGCTGGTGCTGTGGTACCCTCTGGGAGTAGTGGTAAAGGTGGCAATTTCATCACCTGCAAGGAGATGCCAGGGTTGGTGTGTAGAGTTGTGCACCATATGAAAAACTGAGGGCCTGCCAGCCCAGCCAGATATAATTTTGTAAATAATTCTATGTCATTGTAAATGTTAATATGATCCACAGGCTGGTTTTACAAATGTAAAAAAACTGTGCTATGTGCTAGGCTTCAAAAATGCAACCACAGTACATGCTGCTGGAAGAAAGCTGATAAGTAAAACATTTTACAACTGTGTGATCTCAAGTTCTGAGACAGGATGTTTGGCCCAGGAGATTCTTTCTGTTCTCCTAAGACAGAGATAATTACTAGGTTTCACATGTAAATTGACTTTTATTGCTGTGGCTTCCTGGCAGGTGCAGATTGCAAAGAAATATTAAATTTTAAGTTCTATGAGCCTGGGAAACTTAAGCAGAAGTGTCAAGAATGATGTAATCTAAAATTACTCAGCAGTAATGTGTATTATTAATTTAAGACTTTCTCAGAGAGAAAGATTTTGCATTTTGTATCTTCTTCTAGAACTGTAAACATCAACTCACCAGCACTTTGCTTTGATCTGTAAGTAAGATATTTAGAACAGTGATTTCTCTTAGAGATAGATAGAAATAGTAAGATTAGTCTAGCTGTTTTCTATAGTTATGTGACACTATCCTACAATGTTGTTTTATAGTATTTCCTGTGATTTCTGACTCTTTAATGTCATTATGTTGAGTTAACAAGTATTGTCGCATTTTTATTATTTATTATTAAATATAGTTAAACTTTTTAACTGTGGCTGTTTTGTGTAGAGATAATTTAAACTCTTAGAGAACTTATGAGTATTTGGTGATACTGTATAAGCCACTACTATAGCTTTCATGTCTCAGTCACACTTACCAATTGGATAATGATAACATTGCACAGTAGAATTGGGCACCCTTTGGTAAGGGCCTGTATAGTAGCTGATAGTAGTGGTCAGTGGCAGTTGGTACTACCATATACCCTGAGAAGAAGGGGGCATAGCTGGGGAACATGTGCCAGCCTTCCCCAGGAAAGTCTGTGTATTTATATAGAACTTAAATATCAAGGTGTGTGTATGTCAGCTACTTGGGCAGGGACATGAAGTACTGGTTGGACAGAGAGGGTGCTGGAGGTTTTGGCTTGACCCCTCAGCTGAGATCTGAACCCTATAGCTATGCCAGTGGGGAGTCTTATTGGGGATCTGGAGAGAAAGTGAGAAACCAGTCCCAGACTAACTATGATCTCTTTGTGCTCTTAAGGGAAATTGTACTTTACTGTGTGTGTACTTGTTATCCTCCCAATGTGGATGCCCATCACTGGTGATGGTGGTGAGGATTGAGACCCCTTGATTACTGAGGCAGTGCATGGGTATCACATATTAATTGCTTGACAGTGGTTTGATATCCACATCAAATATTAATTGGTTGATAGTGGTCATTTAGCCACTTTACATATTAACTGGCTTGTAGTGGTGTGGATAGTGAATTCCTGTAGCTTGTGTACTGTGATCACTGAAGGTGTTTTGTATGCTATATCAGCCACGTGGTGAACATTCAGTGTTCAGATTACAATTGTTTTATTTCTTTTGTTAGCTTAGTAAGTCAGGGAGAGCAGGCAAACATGTCAGCAGAGGGATATGGCAAGCTGACAAGAAGCCAGTTGGCTGAGATGTGCCAGGCTAAAGGACTGGTGCATGGAAACCTGACTAAAGCAGACATGATTGCAGCTTTGGTCACAGCTGCATCAGAAAACAGCAACCAGGAAGATGATCAGACTGGCCATGGAAATGTACAACACTCAGAGAATGGACAGCTCAACCTTTCTACAGAGGACTTAAAAATCCATCTGGAGCTAAAGAGACTTGAGTTGGAGGTAAAGCATTTGGAAACTGAAGCAGCAGAAAGACTGAGGTGTCTAGAGAGTGAGGAAAATGAGAAATTGCTATGCCTGGAAGCTGAGGAGAAGGAGAGGCAGAGGCAACATGAACAGGAGATGCTGACTCTTCACTAGAGTCATGGAGGTAATGGGGGAGGGAGTAACTGAACCCCAAAAGCAACAAAGGTCAGTAAATTTCTTGCACAGTTTACAGAGGGGGATAATTTTGATAGTTTCATATATATGTTTGAGAGGGTATGTAAACAGTATGATGTTGACCAAAGGCTCTGTGTATGGTTCCTGACCTCCTTACTCCATGGTAAAGCTGTAACTATTTTATCCAAACTGTCTGACAATGATTTCTTAAATTAGAAAGCTGTAAAGAATTGTTTGCTAGACTTTTTCAAGCTAACACCTGAAGCTTACAGGAAAAAGTTCCGTGAGCAAAGACACAAGGCAGATGAAAGTGTGTGTCAATATGTTGCTGAACAAAGCACTTATTTTTATAGGTGGGTGAGTGGATGTCATGTCACCACTTTTGAAGGGCTGGCAGAACATTTGGTGAGGGAACAAGCCTTTAGCACTTTGCCTGAGGGCATGATGATCTGGTTAGCTGATAGACAATGTTCTACTGCAGATAAGTTGGGGAAGAAGGGAGATCTATACTTAGCAAGCATGGCATCCCTACAAAGGAAAGGGACCCCCAGTACTGTTCATAGGTCTAAGGGAACCCATAGTGCACAGCTCTGACTTCCCCAACAGAATCTGCCAGTAGCAGGGGAAGCCACTAGTCTAAGTACACATACAGGTCCTAGGGTTCAATGTTTTGAATGCAACAATGAGACCATGTAGCATATAGATGTCCAAGGAGGCAAGGTGGGGAACAAAAGGTGAGGGAGCCAGTAAGTGGGAATGACAAAATGCCAACAGTAGGTTGTTTTGAGACAACAAGGGTACCAAACTACCACAAGAGGTTATTTCATATCTTAGTGAATGGCAAAGAAACCATTGCTAAGAGAGTCACAGCCTCTGACATCACCATTGTGAAGCCTGCAATGGTCACAGGGGAGTTCTACATGCCTGGGAAGTCTACTCCAGTCAGAGCTTTAGGAAGAACCCCATTCCAAATACCTTTGGCTAGGGTTCACCTTGACTGGGAGGGTGGAAAAGGAAGCCATTTAGTAGGTGTGTTTGAGGATATCCCTGCAGATGTCCTGATAGGGAATGAGTTTGATAATGCAGTACCATTTGCTCATGCAGTTACACGTTGACAGGCTTGGAGACAAGTATGTGGGTCTGGCAGCCTTGTGGATACCCAGACAGATGACACAGTTGCAGCCAACACTGGGGAGGTGGTTACTTCAGAGAGGGAACTACCCTGTAGGAGTGAGACTGAAGGTGAGCCATGGTAGCTTGTTGGTACTGATGTTACTTTGGACAGAATGACTGTAAGGGCAGACGTGAGTAGTACTACCCAGGCTGACAGTGAGGCACTGCTGTCAGAGGATACCAGACTTCCTGTGGAAGGGGAGCTGGGAAGGGTTACAAAGAGATAGTTGAGACAGGTTCAACTCTCAGACCCTACATTACAAGGCCTGAGGCAGGTAGCTAGTGAGGCACCTGATTCTCAAGGGAAGGGAGAATCTGTATATTTGGAGAAAGGGTTTCTGTATCGAGAGTGGACTCCTGAGGGAGGGCTAGAAGACGAGAGGATACAGCAGTTGGTAGTGCCTAGAGCCTACCATCTGGCACCTCTAGCCATAGCCCATGATATTCCCTTTGCAGGTCATATGGGCATAAAATGTACAAAGAGACTTATGTAGAAATTTTATTGGCCTGGGATTTCCAGAGATGTAACAGGGTACTGAAGCACCTGTGAGCATTGCCAAAAGGTAGGCAAGGCAGGAGACAAGGTGAAAGCTCCTTTGATGCCTTGCCTATGATTGAGAAGCCATTTCAGAAGGTAGCTATAGATATTGTGGGGCCTCTGAGTACTCCAAGCTCCACAGGGAAAAAGTATATCTTAGTGGTAGTAGATTCTGCTACAAGATACCCTGAGGCAGTAGCTCTGTCCTCCACTGAGGCAGAAAAGTTGGCAAATGCACTGTTAGAGATTTTCAGCAGGGTAGGTTTCCCAAAAGAAATACTGACTGACAGAGGTGCCAATTTCATGTTAGACCTGCTGGCTTTTCTGTGGAAGCACTGTGGGGTGAAGCACCTAAAGACCACACCTACCATCCCCAGACTAATGGTCTTGTTGAGATGCTATGGGCATTTGCAGACCAGTTTAAGAGGGATTGGGACAAATATTTGCCCCATCTGTTGTTTGCTTACAGAGAGGTTCCCTAGAAATCCACAAGTTTTTTACCTTTTGAGTTGCTGTATGGGCATAGGGTGAGAGGGCCTCTAGACTTCATTTGAGATCAGTGGGTGGGTAAGTGTGGATCCCACAAGGATTCTGTTGTGGCATATGTCCTAAACCTCAGAACAAGGCTCAGGAAACTCATGGGCTTGGCCCAGGAAAGCCTGGCAGAAGCCCAACAACAGAAAAAAGTCTGGTATGACAGGAATGCTCAAGCTAGAGAGTATGCTGTAGGGCAACAGGTAAAGTTTCTTATTCCTGTCAGACACAACAAGTTGCAGGCAGCTTGGGAGGGACTCAACAAGGTGGTACGGAAGGTCAGTGATATTAACTACATGGTGGAACTGCTAGGCATTAGGCAGGAGCACAAATTGTATCATGTTAACATGATGAAACCTTGCCATGATAGGGAGTCCCTTGTGCTGAGTATTTGCAGTAGATTGCAGGAGGAGTCTGAGAGATATCTGGTGACTGATCTCAGTGAGGGTCAGACTGACACCATAGGGAAGGTGTAGCAATGTCCCAGCATCTATCTCCTACCCAAATTCGAGAAATCTGAGCAGTGTTACAGGAGGTTGGGGACATGATCATTGGGAAACCAGGGTGCACCAACCTGGGACAGCACCAGGTGAATACGGGACCCAAAAGGCCAATTAGGCAGGCCTCTTATAGGGTGCCTGAGAGAGTCAAACAGACTCTGAGGGAGGAGATACAGGAAATGTTTGAACTAGGAGTAATTCAGAATTCCATCAGTCCCTGGGCCTCCCCATTGGTGCTGGTGCCAAAGAAGGCTGGCAGTACCAGGTTCTGTGTGGACTACATGAAATTAAATAGTCACACAGAGTCAAATGCTTTCCACATGGCTAGGAGAAATGAAGCCCTAGAGTAGCTTGCTGGGGATAACTATCTTACCACCATTGATCAGGGTTACTGGCAGGTGCCCTTGACTCCCACTGCTAGAGAGAAGTCAGCCTTTGTAACTCTTTTTGGCTTGCATGAGTTCACAAAGATGCCCTTTGGGATGAAAAATCCCCCAGCGACTTTTCAGAGGCTGGTAGAAAATATCTTAGCATGAGCAGGAGGATTTGCCCTTGCTTACCTAGATGATATTTCTATCTACAGCCATTCCTGACAAGAGCACCTTCAACATGTCAGGGAGGTGCTAGGCAGTCCACAGAGGGCAGGGTTGACCATTAAGTCCAGCAAATGTCAAGTGAGTATGGCAGAGGTCTCCTACCTGGGACATAGAGTGGGGAGTGGTAAGATCAGGCCAGAACCTGCCAAAGTGGAAGCCATTCAGGCATGGCCTGCACCTGTTACCAAAAAGCAGGTGAGGGCATTTTAGGGACAACAGGGTACTACAGGAAGTTTGTCCCCAGTTAAAGTACCATAGCTGCTACCCTTGCAGCCCTGACAAGGAAAAACAGGCCAGATAAGGTAGTGTGGACCACAGAATGGAGCAGGCAATCAAGAAGCTTAAGGAAGCTTTGGGAGGACCCCCTGTGTTAGCCAGTCCAGATTACATCAGAGAATTTGTTGTGCAGGTGGATACTTCAAAACATGGATTGGGAGCTGTACTCAGCCAGATTTCTTCAGAGGAAGAAGACCACACAGTGGTTTATCTCAGTCATAGGCTCCAACCCAGGGAAGACTGCTATGCAGCTGTAGAAAACGAATGTCTAGCCATAGTGTGGGCTCTGCAGAAATTCCAGCCTTATCTGTATGGAAGGAAATTCACTGTAGTTGCAGATCACAATCCCCTAACATGGCTACATTGAGCCAGGCAGCAAAATGCCAAGTTGCAAAGATGGAGCCTAGGGTTGCAAGCATATGATATGTTGGTGCAGCACCGCAGTGGGGTTAGCAACACCAATGCAGATGGGCTATCAAGACAGGGAATGGGGAAAGGTAAACCCAGATTGACTCAACCTTCTCAAGTAACGTTTCTCAAGAGACACTTGAAAAAACTAGCTTGAGTTCTCGGGGGGGGGTGAAAAACTGAGGGGCTGCCAGCCCAGCCAGATAGAATGTTGTAAATAATTCTGTGACATTGTAAATATTAATATGATCCACAGGCTGGTTTCTCAAATGTAAGAAAACTGTGTTATATGCTAAACTTCTAAAATGTAACCACAGTGCACTCTGCTGTAAGAAAGTTGATAAGTAAAGCATTTTATGACTGTGTGTGATCTCAAACTCGGAGACAGAATATCTGGGCCAGGAAATTCTTTCTATTGTCCTAAGACAGAGATAATTACTAGGTTCCACATGTAAAGTGTCTTTTATTGCTGTGACTTCCTGGCAGGTGCAGATTACAAGGAAATGTTACATTTTAAGTTCTGTGAACCGGGGAAGCTTAAGCAGAAGTGCCAAAAATGATGTAATCTGAAATGACTCAGCAGTAATGTGTATTATCAATTTAAGACCTTTTTGGAGAGAACAATTTTGCATTTTGTGTCTTCTTCTAGACCTTACAACATCAACTCACCAGGACTTTGCTTTGCTCTGTAAGTAAGATATTTAGAACAGTGAATTCTCTTAGAGGTAGACAGAAATAGTAAGATTAGTCTAGCTGTGTTTCTATATTTATGTGAGACTATCCTACAATGTTGTTTTAAAGTATTTCCTGTGATTTCCAAACTCTCTAATGCCATTGTGTTGAGTTAGCAAGTATTATCTTGTGTTTTTATTTATTATAAAATCTATTAAAACATTTTAATTGTGACTGCTTTGTGTAGAGATAATTTAAGCCCTTAAAGTACTTGCATGTATTTGGTGATACTGTATAAACCATTCCTAAATAGCCTTCAAGTCTCAGTCATGATTACCAATTGGATAATAATAACATTGTGCAGTAGAATTGGACACCCTTTGGTAAGGGCCTTTATAGTAGCTGATAGTAGGGGTTGGTGGCAGTTGGTATTACTGTATAGTTTGGGTAGAAGGTGGTATAGCTGGAGAACCTGTGCCAGCCTTCCCCATGAGTGTCTGTTTATATATAACTCAAATCTTAAAATGTGTGTGTGTGTCAGCTACTTGGGCAGGGACATAAAGCACTGGTTGGGCAGAGAGGGTGCTGGAGGCTTTGGCTTGACCACACAGCTCAGATCTGAACTCTATAGCTGTGCCAGTGTGGAGTCTTATTGGGGATCTGGAGAGAAAGGGAGAAACCAGCTCCAGACTGACTGTGATCTCTGTGTGCTCTTAAGGGAAATTGTACTTTACTGTGTGTGTACTTGTTGTCCTCCCAATGTGGACACCCCTCACTAGTGCTAGTGGTGAGGAATGCAGCTCCTTGATTACTGAGCCAGTGCATGGGCATCACACACTGCACCATTGGTGTACAACTTTGGCAGATGGAAAGGCTGCTCTCCCTCATGGTCCATAGGAGAAGAAGATGTCAAGCACTCCAGCAGCCAGCAGAGTAAGGGGGTGACAGTCCTGTGGGTGAGGACTAGATTCTCACTGCCTCCATGTTTGATGGGCATGAGCTTGTGTTGTCCCCCCTTACCCCTTTCATACCTCCACCCATGTGCTGCAAACATGGTCTCTCAGTACCTGTTCACAAATATATCAACTATAATACATAAGCTAATAACAGATGTTGTTGTGTATCCCATTTGCATCTTTAAAGGAAAATTCCACCCTAGAACTAAAAAAAAAATCTTGCTTTTTTCACTCTATCTTTGTTTCCTGACCTATTCTAACACCTCAATATCACTATAAGTGCTTTATTTGTAATTTTAGCCTATTTTCCATAGCATGGCTACCAATGGGGTTTGATGCATCAATGTGATCTTGTTCTCCCCAACCTTTTCTCTTTCCCATTATGTTTTGTATGACTCATGCCAGACATAAGGAAGTAACTTTGAATTCCCATGCTTTTGACATATAATGTGATTTGTGAGGGTCACTGTTATTTTCTTTACCTTCTGTAAAAGGACTGCTTATTTTCTGTCTCTAATCACCCTCATTTATGTTTGGCTCAGACCTTGTTTACACTATACTTAGAACTTATCCAACTACAGCCAGAAAAGCAAATTGCAGGCCTTTGTTCTGTGTTTTCTTCTGAAGTTCAAAAGGAATTGAGAGTCTCCTCCCCCACACTACTGCAGAGGTGTTAAAACTGTCACTGCACTGAGAGACCCTTGCAGAATCAATTCTTCTTAGACTACAAACCACCACATTCTACACACTGCACACTCATCAGTCTGCTAATATGCAGCTTGACAATTGAACATGCCTACACATCCATTTCATGCAGGCATCCCCAAATCTTCTCTGCAACATCCAGTGCTGATGTCATCAAACCATAAGTTGTCCTGCAGCCTTGTAAATGTCAGACTTGAGCTATGGCACTTGGTAAAGTACTGTGTTCTCTAGTAGATGTACATAGATAGATAGGGGTTCTGTTCTTACTGCAGTCAACTGGGAGGTATGTGTTTGTGCCCTTGCTTGACATTACAGCATGCATTTCACACAGGCATGTCAGACCCTGCTATTAGCATTTTCTTCTCACCAGACACTGCTGATGTCATCAGGTATAAAGTGTTGTCTGACACTCTCCAAGTTAGACTTTAACTGTAGTGCTTGCATTAAATACAGTGTTCTCTAATTATTGGGCATAGATACATAGGGGTTCTGTTCTTACTGCAGTTATCTGGGGTGTGTGTGTTTGTGCACTTGCTTGACATTACAACATGAATTTTATACCAGCATGTGGGATGCTGCTATTACCATCTTCATCTCACCACACTCTTCTGATGTTGTCAGCTATAGCTGATTTGTGGATGTGCAGTATTCCTACCAGGCAGGGTCAGACACTGGCCTGGAGACAAGGCACAGGTCACCTCACCCTATATGATACAGATTACAGTGACAAAGCTTTCATTCTATCCACATATATCATGGCATGGTTTGTAGGCCCTGTATTTTCTTAGTGAGGAAACCCCTGTGGTCTCTCCAGCTGTCGCAGGTGTCTGGTGAGTTATATGCAAAAGGGATCATTATACTCCATTAGTGTTCTGATGCGGTTCAAGTACAGTGTTGTTATATAATCCTCAGATCCGAATATGATAACCTGACTTATGAGATGCACAACATAGCCTTTCTATACCACTGTGGACACATTGTTCAGATTGCTATCTATGCTTGTTCCCAGATCATGCAACACTGGGTTTCAACATAGGGGGAGTGTTGTTAATGCTCTAATTAACAGGGAATTCCACTTTACAGGAGGTCAAAATAAAGGCATGTTTTGTACTTATTTGCAGACTGTGTGACTTTGGCACCAATCATCTGTCTGTCTTTGCCCCTCCTGTAGTATGCTATCATCATTAGTGGACTCAATGATTGAACCCGATATGCATAGAATCAGCAATCATGGTAAAGCCAAAGGCCATATACTTTAGCCTGGACTGTCAAGCATACCTCTCAACCATACCAAATTCCTTGGTAAATGCCAATTTTGAGTGCAAAATATTCGGGTGCCATGAATTGGCCCCTTTTGTTTCCAAATTTCCCAGGTTTTTACGTTTTTTTTTTTTTTTAGTCATCAGGTGCAGGAAGCAATGATGTCAGTTTCATGAGGGACAGACCTTAATTTTTAACTTTTACTGCACAAAAGAAAAGACTATGGTGGCACTCCTTTGGACTGTTTTGCTTAACTAGTAACTGCTCAGACGCTGTGCATTTATTGCTAATAGCCATAGCTAAAGACAAGTTTAATTTGCATTGATTTACTGGTGCTTTATTGCTCAGAGACAAGTTTGCGTCTGCTTACAAAACTCTTGATAACAGAAATGAAAACTCACACCACTATTCAGAAGACCTGGCCCAGACCAACACCAGTTTTAATCAAAAGTCTGAGCTCCAGTATAAGCCCTTAGGTCTTCTAGTCTGCTCCTTCAGTTCAAATGGGGAACTATAGCCATTTTACCTGCTTAGAGGTTATATATTTTTAATACTTGGTCAGGATAGAATGACATAATAAACCTAATAACTGCATGGTCTTTATGGGTGAGTTTATATCTTTTTGAATGGGTATTTTGCATTCACAGTAGATATATTCCGAGGTTTTAACTGCATCTGGTAATGTGGGAGTAACTCAAGTGTTATAGCTTTTGAAATCTGTTTTGGTAGCATCTTGTAGAACTCAAAATTATTGATGGTAAAACTAAAAAGTTGCTGGGAGATGGCTCCTCCTCCTAAAAAATCTAATCAGAAATTAACGTTGGAATATGTAGCAGAATGTGCGCTAAACTTGAGGTGAAGTCTTTCCCATCTCCGAATGAGCTGCAGCTGAACTGGTAAGTTTTATTTTATTTATTTAATGAGTCACTGCTGAAGTGACACCCCAGCCCCATGTACAAAATGGGAAAAAGGGGTTGAAGATGGATGACTTTATTTATTTATTTTATTTTGAAACAAGTACAATGATATGTTCCTCCTACTTTCAGCAGAAAAGAGCTTTGGCATGCTCTACTTCACTTTATGTAGTTGTTTATTTATCTTATTTGGCTGTTCTACTGCTCCAAACAGGACTCTGACTACAACTTAGCGAGCTTCATGATTGCTGTTTTTTGTACAAAAGTACTGCTGGACCAGCCACAGCTAGAAGTGGGCACCGGACAGGGAATCTGATTTCCCAGCAGCTTGCACTTCACCATTCTGCACATCAGGGAGTTACTGATACCACGGGTCATAGTGATAGCATGCATTTATTTATTTATTAAGTTAGAATTTATTCATTTATTCATTGATTGGTTAGTTTGTTACCTGGGATAGAGTGCTGCTGATTCATCTGGACCATTTTAAACTCAGGCCTGGATATAACGCAGAGACCAAAAATATTTAAATAAAGTCAACAATAAATCAATGTCACATTAATTTAAACTAAGCAAAAGATACAGAGAAGTGTATACACTGAATTGTAAAAAAAAAAAAAAAAAAAAAAACAGAACATAGCACTCATCTCTTATTACATAAAATCCTATGGGCAAAACGTGTAATACTTGAATAACTTTAAGTTCACAGCATAGTTACAAATATGCTACTTTATGCTCATAAAAGTCTGATGAATTGGTATGATTCAGTTCTACATTCTCGATTTTTAGGAATATTAGTTTAAGACTCAAAATAAAGAATGTTCCTCATAATGAGGTACATCTGACAGGTATGCTGCAGAGGTATTGCAGTTGAACATAAGTGGGAACCTCTTACAAACAGCATGAGAATAACGTGAAACTTTGGGGCTATGCAAACATGGACATAATTTTTAAATCTTACAAGAATAGACAGAAAAATATAGTATTGTCTAGATTAGCACAGAAAACTTTATACTTGCATTATTCATGAAGTTTGCATGTTTAAGGGGGAAATGACAGGGACATAAATTTCAACTGTCACTGATTTTCAAGGACATCCCTGATTTTGACTCAAGTGTTAGGTTTGCCCATCTTAAGACCTCTTAAAACTAATGACTGTTGAAGAACATGTGGAGACTTTATAGACATATAAATATTTAGTTATCAAAACATCATGTATATCTTGAGATTACCCACAAATTACTGAAGAATTCCAACTGTATAAGGAACATGAAAAGGTGCATTGTAAATTGTTGGCCTTTTGCCATCCCCCTTCACCCCCACTTCTTTGCAATAAATATCTTTCCTAGCTTAGCTTCTCATAAAACCTCTACTCTGTAGACAGTAATAGTAGAAACTTAGTAAGTTTGCAAATTTACTTTGTATACAGGCCACACATGCCAGCTTATTCAGAAGTTCTAGAGGAAAAAATATAAGTAATACAAATAAAAATACAAAGCCATAGGTGAAAAAGTTTTTTGGAAGCTGCATGTGTTCTCATGGAAAGGGGGGTCTCCTGTCTCAATGTCTCTTGCTCTGCCATACTTCTTGATTGTTCCCGATTTCATAGACATCCTTGATTTTGCTCAGAATTTTGCCCTTTTCCTCATAATTCCTCCTAAAACTGGCAGTTTCGGGAGAACAGGTGGTGCATTAGCATCATAGACTTCTTTTAGTTCTGAAAATGCATATGACAAAGCCAGGTTTATTCCGAATTTGTACATAATTGTACCACTTACAGTTATACCACTGCTTATTTCCATTCTGAGATTTGTAATGCCGCTGCTCAGTGTATTCCGTTCTAAGATGTGTAATGCCATTCTGAAGTGCTTATGTTTCCACTGCCGTACAGTTTAGGGAGTGTGCATTCTTATTTATGGTTTACTCTGTTTTAGGGAGTGTGTCCTCTTATTGCTTATCCATTCTGAATATTTAGAGAATGTGTGTCATTTAGGAAGAGGTTTGCCATTTCAAGATATGCAGTGTGTGTGCTCCAGTTAGGTATAACTGGTGGTTAGAGTTACTCAGACCCAAACCCTATACCTTAGGTACAAGGAAAAAGAGCCTAAATTCTCTAGCCATGCCACCACTTGTGATTCAAGGAGTAAGTCCAAAGTTTTACAGAATTTGGCTCATACTTGTGGTCTGTTCCTCTTATAATTTGTGGTTTTCTGGCACATCATTGAGATGAGAACTGAATTCAATAAGTAAGCCATTTAAGTTTCAGTCTTTCTAACTTTCATGAAATGCATGGTAACATAAAACATATTCTAGCAACTTTTCTATGATTATACAAGCAATGTTTAAAATGTGTCCCTGGATTTGGGCCTTTGTCCCCTCCCCCGATAAATTTTGGCTTTTTCTAGATTTCTTGTGCTGCATAGTTCTTCAGGGGAGAGAAGTTTAGTGCTGCTTATGCCGAGTCTGTTTGTTTTTGTTGTTAGTAGCAGAACAAGTAGAATACTTGCTTTTGATGCAAAAGACTGTGGGTTCAACTCCCACAGTATATAGCTGGATTGCTGATACTGTACTGTGTTGTACTTTGAAAGGGTTTGGATGCTGTAGTCCTGACAATGTCCTCTTTAGTGGAGATACCTCTATGAACCTGTTGTCAGTTTGCCATCCATTCCCTATTGCAATACTGCTAGCTTATCATTTTTTTAATGTAAAATAGACAATTTATTCCTCAAGGGCAAGCTGTACTTCATTTGTTGATGAAACAATGAAATAGAAAGTTGTTTACTAGCAGCAACCTCTTCATTAGTTACAGATCTCTTTAATGTGGAATTATTTAGATGACTTTTACTTCTACAAATATTGTGCACATTTATTGATTTTGGTGGATTGTAGAAATTTGAGTATACTTTTATGATGGAAATGTTCTGAATTGGGCAGTTTTCTCATTACTGGTTCATGCATTTTGTTTTGCTTACTGGAAAAATGTTCAAAACAATAAATTTAAAATTCGCTCTAACAAGTGTGCTGTATCATACAAGGAATATAATTTAATACAATCAGAAAGGTGTATCAAAGAACACATGTATGTTTCGTGTGCAAGGGGGCTATGATTTGAAAACAGCCTAAAGGTAATATTCATCTACCACTGCCCATTTTCTTTGAATGTGGGCTTCAATGCTGTTTCAATGAATGTGAGTTTCGAGGGCAGGGAAGTTTTAATGCTAAGTCTGTTTTCATTGTGAGACTGTATTGTTTGTTTAGGAGAAATCTATTAGTATTTGTGCTATAAAATGTAAAATAAAAGTTTTAAATGAAATCCAAATAATCATTGCAGATGTAAAGCAGTATGCACATTACAGTGTTTATGATAAATAAGGCAAAATAGCCAAGTAATGGGACATTGGAATGGCTGCAGGGGGGAGGGCTGTGTATGGGGGACCCCTATTCGACCATGATTTTGTGAGGGGGGGTGGCAAACTCAAAGATTGCCCCGGCCGGCACAAACACTAGTTATGCCAATGATCAGTAGGCCATGGAGAATGACATTTGGAGGTCCTAGCAAACTATAATATTTTTTTGCTAAGATCAGAATATTGCATCTAGTAAATGCCCTACTTTTTCCACAAAACCCACATATGCAAGTCACCAAAAACAAAATCCTAATGTTCATCATCTTCTCCATTCCCAGTGAACATCATTGCTGCACATTTCAAAAAACGTTTACCATTTACTTCAGGGTCTGAGGGGGCCATATTTTGGTTGTCTGTTCTTCAGTTTGCATTTGAAAGTTGGTACCCCACAATTCCATTGGAGTGGGTGGGGTTACAAAATTATATGCAAATATCATGTTGATCAACGTATAGATATGTACCTATTTTTCATGGGCCTTTGTCCAGATTTTTGATATTTCCAAGTTGGGAGGGATGGTCAAAAATAGATTCTGAACAGGAAAGGGCCAAGCACAGATCTCTGGGGTACACCAGTGGTGAAAGTTCTACTGGTAGAGGTTGATTCAACAACTTTCACAACATGTGTTCTGTTGGTGAGTCAATTGGTTAACTATCTAGTGATGTAAGGGTTAATCCTCACCTGGGAGAGTTTCAAAATGCTATCTGAGAGGGGGATTTTGGTAAAACCCTAGGCCAGGTCAAGATAGGCAGTATGCACTGTCTTACCTTCATCCAGGCATATCACACAGAATCACAGATCACCTATAGCATGACTCAGCACATACACCTTCCTGACACAGTTGAATACACACTTCAACACACCTTCCACATGAAATATGTTCCCATAGATGGGTGTACATCAACATGCATCCATCTGAGTTGGTGAGGACAGCACATCCTCACTCTCATCATCTGTGAGGTAGACCAACATTTCATCATGGAACTTTTCTAAACGGACTGTAGTAATAGCCCGGCTGTGTGCAACAGACCTGTGTAAGTTGTTAATGTTACATCCATATTTGTTACATCTGTTAGGTGTCCTTAAAGAGGTCATTGAGGGCACGCATGATGACAACACAATCATCCTGTGGAACTTGACCAGGCCAAGACATTTGACTCAAATCCACACTGACGTATTCACTTAACACTGTCAAATTTGGCCATAAACACCAATATCACAAAGTAGATATACCAGTGAATCACATATGTGGCATCTAAATATGGTGAAATGTGTAAAGTGACCTATATCTCGGGTCCAGTGATCAGGTCAGTACTTCAGGGCTGTCTGCTAGGCCCTTTCCTGTCCATCATTTAAGTCACAGACGTCACAAATGACATACACATCCTGTGTCCAAACAGCTGTCTGAAGGACTACAGATTGTAGGCAATAACTGACTCCAGCTGTGATGTTAGTATAATACAGACAGTATCAACACACACCAAAGACTGCTGCTGCAGCCATGAGAACACATGAGATGAAACAAAAACATGGGGGGATTTGTTACATTATGAAAACAAATGCACAACCCAAGGATAATGTAGAAATTACATCTTATAAGCAGACCAACTGGTATGTGACCTGTGTCCCTGGGTAGATGGTATGTGAAAAGTCCACCAACATGTGGCCACAGTGCTGGCTACTCCCTTGTATGCAACACAACTACTGAGCATGTGAAGGACATTCACATCAAAGGTCATATTCCCACCATAATTCATAGCCTTTATCACACCAATAACTGAGCACAATGCACCCTTCTTCATATAAATCCCTACACATCTTCCAGTGATTTGTAACTGAAGTGTACCACCTTTGCCACAGTGAGCTGTCACACCTCTTATTGGCCCTACCTAGGTATTCTTTTTGTTGCATAAACATTGCTGCCTGATGGTGCAGAACACTCATCAAAGTGTTACACCATATGTATGTGTGATACCTGTACTGGTGATACACACAGTACAAACATAGCTGTTTGATAACATTGATGACATGGGTTACATTTATGACAGTCTGGTTTGTACAACATATATATCTGCCATGCACAGCAGTCAACCAGGCCTGTAGTGATCCCAATGTCACATACAGGTATAGCAGTGTCCTTCCTAACACCTCCAGCAGATCTACCTTCATAGATTGCTGACATGTCATAAGAGTTGCACAAGTGTGTTTGTGCAGAACTATCTATGATCATTCAGAATCACATATGTTGTGTGACAGACATAAGATTACTTGTGGTATTCTAATATTGTCCATGATTGTGAGTGCTCTTTTAGTGCTGTCCATGAGCCTGTAACTGTGTCCCAGTTGGAGACCTCTGCTGACATTACACTCATATTCAGGCAAATCAGTTTATACAGCTTTACAATATGCACCATACCCCATTTGTATATAACATCCTTGACAGATGTCCTCTCCATTGTTCACATCAAGATGTTTATCTCACAAAGGCATCTTCTCTGTTGTTATATCACCTTGTGTGACAGTGACATAATCTAAATTTTCAATGTGCAGTCCGTACTGTACCATATTGATATGTGATTAGTGTTCCTGCTACAACTGTCTTCCATTGACATGCCATCATCTGCTGTACATTAGGATGTTTCACCTGTCCTCTTTTTCTGTGTTCATTCCTACAGTTCATCTGTGTGTCCCTATTCAAAGCACACACTTCTCTAAACTGTTTATTTTAAATGGCAGCCCATCTATCCTTATAGATCATTTACACAACTTGTGTACAGAATGGGATGGGATTTGACAATACTCTGCAATGTATACATTGTCCTGTACTGTGTTTGGACCATATACATTACTATATGTTAAACCCTGATGTTCACTGCGGCATTCCGTGTTATCCTGCTAACCTAGTTTGCTCTGTGGTACTCAGGATTGCTATCCATGTTGCTTTACAATGCTTCATGGCCAACAAAACTGCTGCCAGCCATGAAACCACCCTTATTTACATTTAAATGTGGTGCATGAAATGAATATGTAATTAGCTCTGCTACTCACTGAGCAAACACATAAAATCTGTGTAGCCTTCTCACAAAGCCTACACAGAGATTATTGAATTCCAGTATATATGCATGTTTAATCTGTTTGCATTGTATTGTAAAATAGTTCATTTACATGTGTAATGTCATTACCAGCAAGACCCTGGTCATGGCTGGAAAGGGTCCTTGGATCAGTCAATTACCTAATTAGCAAACATCAAATAAAATAAATAAATTAATTTAGTTCTGATGAAGCAAATAGGTGAATATAAATGAAGGTGCTGAACTGTTAAATTAGTGATCTTTAGTCTTTATGAACCTAGCATTTATTTTTTATATTTTGAGATACATATATCGGGTCCCTATCAGTTCATCGAAAAATAAATTAGTTAGATGGTATTTTCAGTGCAATTACATCGAACATGCCATTCTTCAAAATGTTCATACTGAGATCGTGGCACGGTTGAGGACTGGGAAAGTTGCTCTTTTTTCACTGTAGTGTGAACTTGGAGCTGGTATATATAGTTAGTGGGGGGTGTGAAAGGAATTTGATGTATGACGTTTCTGATGAAATGGCGTTCATTGAAGTGACAATTCGATGTAGTGATATAGACCCCATAAACTTTGGGTTTAAATTATTGTTACTTTGAAGTGACACCCTGACCACATGTGCAAAAATGGAAAAAAGGGGTTGTGGATGGATGGATGGATATATCTATATCTGTATCTATATCTATACCTATTGAGATATATATATATATATATATATATATATATATATATATATAAATACATATGTAAATATATATATATATATATATGTATATATATATATATATATATATATATATATATATATATATATATATAAATACATATATAAATATATGGATAGACGGATAGATATTAGATATAGACATATAGACAGGTACGCATGTCTTGGTTTGTGCAGTTTATGGCTATGTTAAAGCCAATTTGATTTAAAATGCCCTGGCAAAAGATATTCTCTTTTGCTCTTTAAGTCAACTGTTGTAATCATCCCCTTATGTTAACAGCAAAATATGAAAACTATTTTGTGTACAGTGAATTCATAACTGTTTATGGCAGAAAGAGTAAGGGTTAAAAACTATGAAGTGCTAATGAGTTTCATCTGGTATCCCAAGGTTTGAGTCCCTCGGTCGTCTTTTACCTAGTGTCTGACCTTATAAACAAATCAGTTACTCAAGTAGTGCTCCTTTATCACACATTAAAGATGCACTTGCACAAAATGAGTTTTCTGAATTCTAAGAACATTTATTTAAAACGTTTCATATGTCTTTCGTTAATAAGGACACATATGTTGATAATGTAAAAGCACACGTTAATACTAAATGCAGTACATTATCAATATGATTCATATAGCTTGGGAAATGCAAGGAATCACACATATGCAGAATTGCTCCAAAGGTTGACTAAAGTTAAGATTTTAAACCACTGCATCCTAAGAGCATGCTTCTCTGAGAATCAGTATGTTTTCTTCTACAGATGAACAGACTACTAACCTATTTTCATTTTTGCTTTCAGCTGGCAAAAAAATATGGGAATGTCTACAGCATATTTCTAGGAAATAGATTAATAGTCGTATTGAGTGGCTTTCAGGCTGTGAAAGAAGCTTTGGTGAACCATGCTGCTGAATTTTCAGACAGGCCAGAAGACCCATTGTTTGTAAGGATCAGTGAAAAGAAAGGTAAGGAAATGCTTCTTGACAGCATTCTCCAAAATTCTTCTTCTTTAGGGTCAGGGCTTCACTTGACATGACTCCTTTGAGTTAGATCCTAAAACTAGTAAGGAAGTAATGAAGAGGCCTTCCAACAAGAGGGATTGTTGCCCCAACCACTCAACAACCACATGTATTACATATGCCTGGTGGGGAGGGTGGGGCAGCAGTGTATTAAAATCGCTGTAAATGAAAAGAGCACAGCACGGCAGTGGATTTGCAGATGACCCAGTGCATGAGAATAAGTCCGCAGTGCACATTTCAAGTTATGCAAATGTGACTTAGCAAGATTTCAGTTCATGCAATGCAAGCAAATTTCATTATGTATGCATGCATTCTGAACACCTCAGTTTTGTGATCACTGACTACAGCTGGGGAGATGCCAAAGTTCAGAATACTGCAAGCATTCATGCATGCATGCACTCTCTTACTTGATAAACTGGGAGGCAGAAATCATTATAAATGGTTACACTATAAGAGAAGTAGTAGAAAGATGAAGGAAGCTATTGAACGTCTATACTGTAATATGCGGTGGCCTATGGGTTATGGTTGGGGGAATCTAGCATGTAATATACACACGCACGCGCACACACACGCACACGAACACAAACGTATGCACGCTATGGACACTGCATTTTATACTTAGAGGTTTCAAGCAGTCAGTCCCAACTTTTCAGTCCATGTCATTGCTCTACCAGGTTATACTTGTCCCAATGCTTGGGGTCGTGCCTACTTTGATTCTTTTGGAATTAGGAGTTTATGTACATTTTTTAAATTTTGCTTACATAAATTTCATAAGCAATCAAACAAGCCTTTTTAGAGAATCTCATGGAGCAGAATGTCTTTTGAAAGCATGGAATAATGTCTTACCCAGAGCATAAGCTTCTTTAACACTTTTCACAAAAGAAAAAGTGTTGCGAATTGCCAAATTATTTTCCATCAGCTAAGTTTTAGTCCTCTGTATTTGCAGAAAAATCAACTTACTGCTAAATTCTGGTATAAATAGGTAATTTACAATTTTAGTAAAAGGAAGCAAGGAGTGAAACAGGGGAGCTAAAGTAGGGTTTACTGCAACACTGTTTAACTCAGTAAGTTAAGTGCATCTGTTTATTTATTTATTGGCATTTGTTCACTGGGAAAGTCCACTGGGCCAAGAAGAGCCCATTTTCGGTGGAGGCCCAGGGAGAAAAGCTCCACAAATAAAATAGCATGAGTGTACATAGTATTAGGATAGTTAATAAACAGGGAATATTCCCATTTTTATTTGTTTTGATTAAGTGGACTTTCTAACTAGGTAGAACCCATTTCAGTGGAGGACGTGGGGGGGGGGTGGCTCCACATGTAATCATAAGCTTAACAGAATAATACTGACGTATCACTACTTATGTCTACAATATGACATATAACTATATAAGAAACAATAGCAATAAAAAATAGTTTGATTCAAGGGGACTCAAGAGAAATACTTAGAAGACAAAATGCATGATACAACTGAGGTTATTATATTTGTACAGTTTTCACAGTGCTCATTGTAGTCACTCTTCCAGATGGAGGAATTATATTGCTAGAGTTGAAATCTAAAGGCCATAGTACTGGAACTGCACCCAGTGGAGAGGGGCTAATAGTTCCAGGTTTTAGAGATAATAATTGGAAATTGTGAGTCTCCATGTCTCTTTTGTGAGAGTGGGGGTGCAATAAAAAGATTGGTATGTGTGGTTGCCATATTTGACGAATGTTTTAAAGGGGGGGGGTATGGATAGTGAAGGACTGACTTGGCAATTTTCTAGGTAGTCTTATAGCCAATGAGATACAGTGGCTTTCTCTTTCTGAATGACCAGATGTGAGATAGATGATGTGATGGTACATTAGTTTACACTGATCTAAAAAAAAGGACAAAGGTTAACAAATAGAGAAGTGCAGTGCAACAGATTTCATATAAGGAAAACTGTAGCAGTGAATAGTCTCACATCAGGAGTGATAAATTATTGTACATGGTATAAGGACCTCATTTACAACTACTCAGGTGAAGAACTCTGGTTATGTGATGGTTAAACTTTAATAGACATCAAGGAAAAGGGACCATTTCAAACATGACTTTAACATTACTGAGTATTCTAAGAGGTTTTGCATCATTGAGTTGATTTTGACCTGGGTAAAACAGCATGACATTGGCCTTCATAGATATCATTTTAAATTTAGATGCTGTTAACTAGGTTTGTATGTTGTCCATTGCTCTCTGTATTGACTTTTTGGCAAGCAGGATGCAGTAAGGTGCATAGTGCAAGGAACGGTAATCACTTAACCTAAAGCTAATCAATTACTTAATTGTGCTCTATGTGTTCAATACACTTGGTCAAACTCACCTTTTTTCATCACAGTTGCTTGGGTACAGCTGAGTATAGCTGTGCTATTCATTAGAACACTTTCAGCTGAACTCACATTTTGGGTTGTAGTGGACCATAATTCTTACTCAGATGGCTGTATGTGCACTTATGTGGAACACATTTGGTCAAATTCCTCTTTTGTTTTATATAGGATTATAGCATCTTAGGCACAATGTGACCATTGTGCAAGACTTTTGTGTGTTTTAAAATAGAGTTCCATTCCCACTGTTCTGTGAAAACAGGGCTAGTATTATAAGTTTTGGGAGTGTGGGATGCTTATCCCCATATGGGGCTGCATCATCACCTATAAAACCACATTATGTTTGCAGGTGGGTGAGAAATTTAGATTTCAAACACAATGGTCAGCAATTTTTTTTTTAATTTTGCATCAGTAGCTCAGAGGTTAAGTGGTATCATCAGTATACTGAGTAATTTGCACAGGTTGATAGGTGTGGGGCACAGACTCTATTACAATGATGGGTAGAAAGGGGCTATGTACTGATCCTTGGGAAAACCTTGCACTTCTGGTTGGACTGATTACACATGGCTGCCTCCTCTGATAGCTTGGATGCCAGTGGTTAAGTAGTAGTTTCTGAGTCATTTTAGTAAAAATGGTGATGATTAAAGAGGAAGAAGCAGTATACAAGTATGCTATGGTAGGCAATGTCAAACTCCATGGGCAGGTGAAGGAAAACGGGTCTAACACATTTGTTACTGTTGAGATTGCCTCATCTGTGATTGGACAAGACTAAGAGTGCTATTTTGGTGCAACAGTTTGGTATGTGACAATATTGGCAGAGGATAGGAAGTGATTGCTTTTGAGGTGTTTTAGAAGCTGGAAAGACAGTGATACTTACAGTACAGCAGTTATGAATAATTTCCATGAAGTTGGAACATAGTTCTTCTTCTGAGATCTGTTTATTAAACCGGAGACAGGATAGACTATTACACAGGAAACGAGTCTAAGGCAGTATGGAGGAATACTGTGGGAGGTTAGTGAAGAAGTACTTAGATTTTTGAGCAGCTTCAGGATTATTGATATCAGTTTGGCCAAGGAATCAGGCATTAGCTATGTAGCAGGGTATGAATGAGAGTGAGAATGTAGTTGCAGAAGGGGGGTAGTTGAAAGAGTATGACAGATGTGTTCAAAGCATGTGCAGAATTTGATTGTAATATCAGAGGAGCATCTGGGAAGAGCCTGGGAGTTTTGTGCATGACAAGGTTTTAATGGTGGATTGATGGTGTAACAAAACATTTTTGGACAATATTTTTGTTGGCAGTGAAGTACTTTTTAGCATTAACAATAAGAGTTTTCAAACTCTTTCACAGCTTTTTGTACAGTATCCCTTGCAAGAAGTCTATGTACAACCCACTAACTCCAAACTTGATGAGTCAAACTCATTGAAAAACATATCCAACAAGCTTATTCACCCCCATTATTTAAATATTCTAACCATATGCTCATATAATCAAGAATAAAAGATAAATGCCCTGCAGGGATGAAAAAAGTAGTCACAAATACTGTGATCTGACAGTACTCCAGAACAAATGTAAACTCATTCTGGTACTATTATATTCAGCAAGTTCAGACTAGTGAGACTATATTCAATGGGAGCATTTTCTGTCAAATGATAAAACTCTTTTATGTGTGGCACAAAAGGAGGGGCAGCTAGGAAATTTGTCATTTTTTGTTCAAAATCCTGGTTTAATTTTTAGTTAGTCATAACACTGGTGATTGCATGATTCTTTTTTTTATTGTTGTTGCAAATGTGTGCCATAGAATTTAGAATGTCAAAGAAGAGCATCAACTGTCACAATATCTCTGTATTCAGTGCCACTCCTACCGTCTTCAACAGTCATGTCTGACCAGATTGTCACAGGTCCTCTTTGAAAAGTTTACAGAGGCTGTAGAAAGTGGTCACTCTGTGTGCTGCTTATATTGGCCAGGACACTACTATTTAACTTCCTATTTCTTTGCAAAACCAGTGGTTCTACAAATACTCATACTAGGGACCTAGCTTTGTACTAACCAATAAACAAGACTGACTGGAGGGACAGTTTCTTAATTCAATGTATTTCTAGCCTATGGAATAAGTTACACTAAAGGTCAAGCAAACTATTATTTTGTGACTAATCGTGATGACTGGAAGGGCAGTCATAAATTTATACCAAGGATGTCATGTATATCTCTGTTCTTTCTGGGGAAGTGGGTACTGTTAAGTTATTGTAAAGAGGGTTGATAACATTTAAATGTATCGGTTTAAAGGGGTATATTGTTAGGCCTCTTATGGTCTTTGGAA
Source organism: Protopterus annectens (assembly GCF_019279795.1). Classification (NCBI taxonomy): domain Eukaryota; kingdom Metazoa; phylum Chordata; order Ceratodontiformes; family Protopteridae; genus Protopterus; species Protopterus annectens. The sequence goes on along the minus strand of NC_056741.1, from coordinate 1,754,196,711 downwards.
TCACTTGCCTGCATTGTTTCTATGTTCCTATATTCTTTTTTACCTAGTTTCATACACTTCCACTTTTTATACTTTTCTTTATATGTAATTCATAACTACAAACATGTATTGTACCATAATATTCTTATTTCCATTGCCATCTCATCAGATTTCGTACTCTCATTTGTTAATCTTATTCTAATGTGTTCCTCATTTTCTATATTTCCTGCAGTCCTTCAGTATGACTCCATAGTCAATCAATTATGTCATGAAAGATAGAAAACTCAAAACAGAAATTACAAATGGTAGAACAAAAAAGAGAAATAGAGAATCGGAAAACTCTGAATACTTCTCTCCCACTTAAAAAAAAAAAAAAATATATATATATATATATATATATATATATATATATATATATATATATATGGATCACCTTTAGATGCCCGAAATCGCATTTCACCGACACGGAATCCGACGGGTCGAAAACACCGACAACGCAGATGACCGACAAGGTGAGAACCCGACGGACTCGGTAAGTGTGCGATAGAGTGAGGGATTTAGTGTTAGGGAGCGGACAGGTAAGTGTGCGATAGTGAGGGACTGTGGGTTTAGGGGTGGATTAAGTGAGTTAGGGTTAGGGTGCAGGTAGGGTGTGTGCGATAGTGAGGGACTGTGGGTTTAGGGGTGGGTTAAGTGAGTTAGGGTTAGGGTGCAGGTAGGGTGAGTGTGCGGTAGTGTCGGACCTTGGGGTTAGGGTTTGGGTTAGGGCTAGTGGATATGTTATGTAGTGTACTGTGTTGTTTACGTGTAGTGTGTTGGTGTAATGGTGTTCGGTGTTTTGCGTTGTCGGTATTTTTTGTTGTCGGTCTTTTGGTGTCGGTGATTTGTGTTTCGGCGGTTTGGCGTTTCGGTAAATCGAAGGTGATCCATATATATATATATATATATATATATATATATATATATATATATATATATATATATATATATATATATATATATATCAGTAAACCCCATCAAGAAAACCAAGATCAAGTGTCATCCTGGTACTGATACTGTTAGGGAAAGTGTTTTTAGTAACAAAATGTGTACAGTTAGGGTTACGGTCAGGGTTAACACACATGAGTAAGGTGGGCAGTGGGGTTATGCCCTCTTATACCATCTTACTCATGTGTGCTAACCTTAATCATAACCCTAAGCAAACCCTTTCACCTGCCCCAAAGTCTAACCTTACCATTTACTTTTCTAAAAAAAGTACCACTGCAAAAGGCAAAGGATGCAGAACACAGACAACACAAAACATGCACTGAATATATCCCCTTATATGACCTTTACTCTAAACCTAACCCATGAATACTGGCATATTCACAACAACTACTATAATGTAATCTTACACATCTTCACAACCACCCCTTTTTCATTGAAATATTAATTATCCTGTGCACACCTTTCCTGCACTATATAAAACTAAAATGAACCATATGTGATTAGTACAAATGAGCATTCACTCACTTGTGCAGTCTTTTTTACACCCTCAAAGACCTTTCTACCAAGTGTGTATTCTACCTTTTGACTTACACCCAGCCAGTCACAGTCATAGATACCTCTTGCATAAACAAATTGCTTATCGTTCCATATATGTATAACTTTTAATCTTCATTATTTCTTTACAAACGTTTATGTCTTATGCAATTTTTCTTGCTTTCATTCCAAAGTTAGAACTAGAATCACCAGTGACAATAAGGTCCATATCAAATTTCTTTAATTCCTCAAACATATGTACTCTCACCTCATACCTCACAACTATTCAGAATTTCTAGATTTTTGCCTCATATTTTTTGGTCTGTTTCTCATACAAATTGTAGTTTTGTGGTACATTGCTAAGGATTGAAGTTATTAAATAGTACCAGCCATTTGAATTTCAGACTTTATACCCTTCAGACAATGCATGCTAACTCAAAACCTGTTGCTCTAGCAACTTCCTATGTTTATAAGAGTAATATTGAAAAATCTGTACCTATTTCTGGACCTTTGATCCCCTTCACTTTTGGTTTTGTCCAGATTTCTTGTGATAAGAGGTTGGGAGGTATTTATCACCCCCACAGATGTGAATGCATATACCACAATCTGGTTAACTAGTTTATGAAGCAATCTTGCGTCACATCTTAGCATTCTCCCTTTTTACAAGAAATTCCAATAAATGATACCCCAGCCTTCACGCAGCACCAAGTTCTGAAAGTATTGTCAAAGGCCAGGAATACTGCATCAAAAGGCCCTGATAATATCCCAGGATGTATCATAGATAACATGAAGCATGTTCTGTTTATGCCCAAACAAATCTATTAAAATTTGCCTCTGCACAGGCTTTGCACCAAATGAATGGAAGATAGCAACAGTCTTAACCATGCACAAGGGAGGGCCATTTACTGACCCAGGTAATTACCAACCCATCAGTCTGAACAGCCTCATCTGTAAGGACATGGAAAAACTTATCATGGAATTAATAAGGACACAAGGAGCCTCCCAACACTGGACCCATCTAAGTCTGAGTTTGTCAAAGGCAAGTCTTGCTTACTCAGCTTAGTAGACCTCTTCAAATAGGTCACCAAAGCAGTGGACAGAGGCAAGATAGTGCACACTGACTGCCAAGACCTGGCCAAAGCTTTTGTCACAATACCTCACTTGCACATAGTGTAGAAGCTTACATAGCTTGAATAAACTCATGCCTCACCTGCTGGATTGTCAAATGGCTCACAAACCTCAGGAGGTCAAGATAGCCAAAGCAACCACCACAAAAAGGACCGGTCACCAGTCAAGTCTCACATTACTTGGTTCTGGGACCTCTCCTGTTTGGCATCTACTTTGCTGAACTAAATGTAAACACCAATGATCTCTGGATGACAAAGTTTGCAGATGACTGCAAGTTAGGAGCAGTCAATGGATCCCCAAATGACTCAGCCATTCTACAGAAAGGCTTGTCCCAAACAAATAACTGGTGCCAGAGATACAGACTAAAACTAAATTCCAAAAAGTGCATTATTGTATCCTTTGAGACATCCACTACCCTGGGAAATTACCATACTGACAATATGACCCTATCACTGTTCAACTGATTCTCCACAGTACTATAGAATGTCCCTCTCAATCACGCACAATTAGAAATGAATCAAAACACTGTCAGATGCTCTAAACATTCTGTATAAACAGGGAAATACTCAACATTTTAAAATTTATTTACATTTTCACAAGTGGACATGCTGGCATACCATACAAGTTAATCCAGAATATACACAAATCTCCTGCCAGACATGCTAACACAGATGACAGTGTTTTCATTTTCTTCACAGTGCCCTTTTTCCTAACTCAGAGCATAACTACCTCTTCTTCTTCCTCTGTTTTTAATACCCCAAAACTGTTTTCCATCTCTATATGTATTTCATTTTCATGTATTAGTTTGTGGACTTCATCTAGTCTATCTTTTTCGATATTTTTATCTTGTACATCCTCACCCTCACCCCCACCCCCACCCCCACCCTTATCCTTTATCATTCACTTCACCATTTCTTGTGTAAAAACTTGTTCTTCCCCCTCATTTTCCTCACTTTGTGTCTTCATTAATTTGAGGACAGTCAAACCAAGAATGCTGCTCATTTCCACATTTCCTATAATACAGTTCACAGATTTTTATAGAATGTCCAAACTCCTCATACTGCCCACACCATCTTTTTTGTAAAATCCTGGATCAAATGTGCTCATCTCCAGAGAAAAAAAAATATGCTTTTGGTTGCCCCCAGTACTTAACATTCCATTTTTCCCCCATGTATTACTATCACATTAGGCACATGCGGTAAAATGTTATTTTCTGTTTTCAAAGTTACATAAACTTCCCACCCTTCATGTCTATACCTATCATGCACATCCTGACATAAGGTTAGAAAACATATTTTTAATTTTATTCTCTTCTGCCTCAATTCTAAATTGTGAAAACGGTATTCTTTTTCAGCATATATTTCAATTTTCATAAATATAATCCTTCCAAGGAGATATATTATTTGTCCTTTCATATTCGCTAACAAACTTGTTCTGTTAATGCAAATGTCTCAAAATTTATTTCACAAAAAGGTTCAGTTCCTGTATGTATTAATGCTATTATATCAGATAAACTGAATCGTAAAGGTATAACAATACTGTCTAAACCCAGTACCTGTTTATTTGCTGTTTACACTTTGTTTTTGTGTGCAGAGCAGACCTATTCTTCCAGCCCTTAACAGCTCCAGTCTCTCGCCTCCTCACCTGCACATCCTTTTTGTTTCTGTAGTCTTTCAGTGGAACCTGCTATAACTTCTGGATATGTTTTTACTCCAAAAATACTGCTTTCAGTCTATCTCTGTTTGTTGCTTTCTGTTCCATCTTCATGAAGCCCAGCACAGTGCATGCCCTTAAATTCAGTTACTCCACTCTACATACGTGCCCTTTCTGTATTCACATCATCATTTACAGCATACTTCATCTTTCTGTAATCTTCTCAAAGCCAAATATTTTGTCCATTATCACACTCCTCTGTATGACCTTCGATTCTTCTGGTTATGCTTCTTCCATCATTTTTTTTGTAAAACAGAGACCCTAATGCAACAGCATTCACCCTAAAACATTGTTTTTGTTCTGAATTTGTTTCTTTTTTCTCTTGTTCCAGCTCATCTCCACTCACAGCCTATGTCTTACATTAAGTGATCACTAGTAACAGCCTTCTTGTGCCACTTAGTGTTTACTACAAAGAGTAGGGGTTCTTTATTTGTACAACTATTAAGAATTTACAGTTGGGCATTGGGCTGGCAACTCAGCACCGTAAAAATCCACTGCCAATCATTAGCGTACCGGAGTTCCACTGTGGTGACCCGTAACTGGGAAAAGCTGAAAGACAAAGACAAATAAAACACTATAATCCTTCATTATTGATAAACCTTTACATTTGTATAGACCCCAACTGTTTTTTCCACAGTCACCACTTAAGTTTCCTGATTATATTTGGCAATAACCACTTTCCATTGAGCAAAATCTCATTCCGTCTTTCATGCCAAATTGTCCATATACTAGAAAACATTTTTTATCCAAATTATTGAGATATTCTTTACTATGTTTACCATAAAAAATATTCACTCATAGCCATATTTATCTGTTTATAATCTTATAATTCTTTAACTATTTTATTTCTGTTATTTTTTTCTATACAGTTATAACTCCTCTGCATGTGAAAAAAACATGTTCTTTTGTTTCTAACTCTCTACAAGAAAGGAAATCCTTTCATTTAGTTTTTTTTGTAAGGCATATTTCCTTTTACTGGCAACTTAATAATGTGCAACCTCCATAAGAAATCTTGACATACAATATTCTTCATACATCATTTATTTCTTGACTTTATAGCTTTTACTTTTTCTTCTATTAATGTTCCCATGGATTCACACAATAATTTTACATTATGTTTTTATACCAGATTTTTCCATTTCCTTTTTATTCCTTCTATCTTTATTTTCCTCAGTTTTATTTTTTCTTAAGAAATTCTTATGTCTTCATTTCTTCATTCTCTCTTCCTTTTATTCATTTTTATTAGACCCCATTCCCTATTATATTTTTCCTTAATATACTTATTACCAACTTGCTTTCTTTCCATTCATCTATCCCAGACCTTGCATAAATTTAAAGAGGCTCTGTATACTATTGTATTAGTAAATGTAAATCTCCTTCCGCCTTTTCCATATATAATACCCCTGTTTTGATTGGATTGAATCTAGACCCCCAAATAAATTGAAATGTAAGTTTAATAAACTGTTTCTCCAAGTCATTTGGGTCATATATAAACTAGCTATATATGGTAATTTTCCCATCCATATTGTGTTTATCAAATGTACTTTATTATTGAATGAGAATCTATACCTATTCCACTTGGCACTAAGTCCCTTTAAATCTCTCAAAATTTTCTCCCATTGTTCTTTCAATATATCATATTCTCCAAAATCAGTTCCTAGTACTAATATATTTTTCTTTTCAAACTGTATTCTTTCTAATTCTTTATATCTACAGAATCCCATACTTTTCTTTATTAATATTTAGTCCAACTTCTTGCAATCTATTATGCACATTTATAATTATCTTCATTTCTTCTCCATTTTAAGCTGTTAATATTATATTATCGGCATAAGACATAATAATAAGACCATTTTTAGCTGTTACTGTTATATTATCACATAATACATAATAATAGGATATATCATTCACATGTTATGTACATATTTACTTTTTCCATTTCTTCATTTAATCCCCCTTATTACACTATTCATAATCATTAAAAACAAAATACTACTCATTGGACATCCTTGGTGTACACCTCAATTTATCTCTATTTCTTCACTTAATCAAACATTTACTAACCCTAATGTTAGTATTTTTATATACTGATTCACATATTTTCTTTATCTTTGTACTAACATTATATTCTTCCACTATTTTCCATAAGGTATGTTCTATTGAATCAAATGCTTTATTTATATCAGCCACCATTAATTTTATTTCTTTTTGTCTTTGCTTAATAGCATTCACTGTTTACCTAATTGCCATTAATAGCTCTTGGCTTCCTTTTCCTTTAACCCCATAAATAGCTTCTTCCAATATGTAATTCAATTTATTTTCTAACCTTTTTTGTATTATTTTCATAAATAATTTATAATCACTATTATTCACCATTACAGGCCTCCAATTTTTAATTCTTTTCTTTTCTCCTTTCATCCATATTTTTTATTTATTTTATTTATTTATTTTACATTTGTTAACCAGGAGAGTCTGACTGGATTTTGGTCAATTTTCAGCGGAGTCCCAGGAAGAAAAGCTCCACAGATATGTACATACAGACAGAGTAACTTTGACAATTGTATACTTTTGTACAAGAACAGTTGCATATTTTGACAATTATATACTTAGTGGAAGAACACTTAAAAAAATATTCCAGGTATGCCAGAATATATAACAGATTTAAGAATTAATCCATATACATCTCATATAAATCCATATAAATCTCATAACATCCTTACATATTTCTTCATAATTGATACCATCATCTCACCATTCATTAAATATCTTTACCAAAATTTCTTTTTGTCAATGCATTAAATTCCTGTATATTGAATATCCTATACCAGTCTAGCTATTAAACTTAGCATTTATTTTCTTCATTAGCTTTATTAATTATATAATTATTATTTGTTTTTTCAATTCTATATTCATTTCTACTGTAAACTGCTTTACCCTTCACTGATTTTTCCTTTTTCTTTCTTTCTTAGTTTTTTACCATCTGTTTCAGGGGTCTATATTATAACATCGAAGTCTAAAAATTTAGAATGTTATAATATTGAACCCAGTAGAGCGAACGCTTGAAATAGTGAAGCTGCAGAACACAGAATACTTTCCTAGGGAAAGTATTCAGTGGGCCATTTCTGCAGCTTCGCTAGTTCCTCAACTGTGGAATGAAGGTTACGGACGGGGTTAAGGTAAGTGTGCGAATGAAGGTCAGAGTGTGATTGGTTATGGGTTAGGTGAGTTAGGGTTAGGGCGCGGGTCAGGTAAATGTGTGATTGTGTGGACGTGAGGGTTAGGGTGAGGTAGGTGAGTTAGGGTTAGGGAGCGGGTAAGGTGAGTGTGCGATAGTTAGGGACCTTAGGGTTAGAGTTGGGTTAAAGTAAGTGGGTAGCTAGTGGTGTATGTCTGGTTTAGTGTAGGGTTTTGTGAAGTGTATGTGTGTGGATTATTTATTTTGGTGTGCTTGAGTTGTGTGTATGTTTGTCAGAACATCAAATTTTTTCCCTGGAAAAAAATTCGCTATCCTGACTGTTCGGTTTTCTGGTGTTTCGATTGAATGGGTTTGATATTATAACATTCAAAGTTTTTAGACATTGATGTTATAATATAGACCCCTGTTTCAGATACTTAATTACAGCATTAATTATATGTGTCTGTTCTCTTTCAGGTTTTCCTTTTCATTTTCCATTTCTCTCATTATACCACTATTTTCCTTTACTTTTCTACTTAACTACAGTGATACATTTTCCTTTTTTTCTTGAGAAAATATTTTGCTTATATAATATATTTTTTTATTTTATCTTGATTCTTTTGATAAATCTCTTCTTCTTTTCAAAATATTCCCTTTCATTTCCATCAAGAATACATAAGGCGGCTTTTTATATTTTTCTATATTTCTTTTTATCTTTTTCTCTTTTCCCACATTACATACATTCTTTTATATTTTTCTTTAATTGTTATCCACCATTCTGACCATTTTTTGTAAAAGTCTCTCATTGTCAAATGATTTTTCCATAACATTGTAATAACTTCTTGTCCTTTCTTATTCCACACATTTCTATTAAATCATCTTAATTCCTTAACCAATTTTATATGTTCCTTATTCTCATCTATTTCAATCCATGTTGCTAAATGATCTGCAAAACCCATCTCTACTGCTTCTTCTATCACTGCTCTCATATTTTTAGATAACAAAAAATCTATCTCTGTTATTTTTCTCTTCAATATGCACTTTTATTCCAACTCCATAACAATAAATTTTGACATTTTCTTATTTCTTCCATCACTTTCTTATTTGATATATTTGTTGGGTTGTATGTCTTAAATCACAATTAAAGTATCCTGTTATTATTATATCCATATTTACTATAACATAATCTAATATTTCTTGAAATAATTTCCCCCTTTCTTTATAAATCACATATGCCTATACTGCTAATAATCTATACATGTTCACTTCACACCTAAAATCCACTACCATTAATCTCCAAAATTTAACCAAACTATAATCCAAAAATTCTATTTCCTTCCTATATAATATAGCAATCCCTGAACAGTTTTCACTACCCAGCTTCTATATTATACCCCTTAACCATAACATTTCTGTCTGTTGTCGTTCTTCTTCATTTAAAACCATATCTTCCAATACTATCAAATCTACCTCACATGTATCACACCATTCCAAATCTACTTACTACATGCATTATACTACTAAAATTAATAGATACAATCTTAAATTATTTGCCACCCATCTCTTTACAATAAATTGTTTATTTATCTGTTTTTCTTTTCTACTTTCATTTCTAAATCCTGAAATGTTCCATCCTTTTACTGATTAAACTTTTTTAACCATTTTCCAGTTTATTTGTTCTCCATCACTAACTTCCTTCCCAATTCCCCTTTCCTTTTTAGTGTACTATCCACATTTTCTTCTTAGTTTGTATCATTGCTTTCCCTTTTATCTTTTTTGTTCCTCCTATCACAGTTTTTCCTTCTCATTTACATCTTCTCATTTCTGTCCTTCCACATCACATTTAAATGTCTCTCCTTCTCACACTCCATCCATACACATCTTGTTTGTTTACATTTATATCATTTTTTTTTCACAATTTTTAGCATCATGACCAGTTTCCCCACATAAATAACATCTCTTTTTATCACAATTATTCACAATGTCCCTCTTTCCCACAGAAAAAAAAACATGTCCTTTGTTGTCCCCAATATTCAACAACAGATATATATAACCATCAACATTAATCATGCTTGGAATGTGCATAATTTTGCCATTTTCCATTTTCAAAATCACATTGCAGTCCCAAGACCATGACCAAAGTCAATAACATTAGACATGACCTTTACTTCATTACACAAGTTTTTAATAAATATTTTGTTGCATGCAATAAACTTGTGTTCTTTGTACTGTGTACTGTCCAAGCCGAGGAGTTATTGAGTTTGCCTTTCCACACCAGCCTTACATTTCTTTACAGTTTCTGAAATTGTACATTACCTTTGTGTTTCTCAAAAGAAGTATGTTTATCATATATTTATTCCATGGATATATATTTCTTTTTATATTTTCCAAAAAAGATTCAAAAGTTCAGTAGTCTTAAAGAAAATGTCACAATAAGTCTTCGTTTTTATCAGAATAAGCATCTTACCTCTTGTGCTTTTATTCCTAAAGGCACACCAATCTTGTCCCATACTTCATACCTGTTCATTTCCTAGTCTTCCTTACTGTGGATTCTTACTACATACTTGTTCCTTTCTAATTTTTCTGTCTTCTTTCTCTCCATTGTAACTTTTTTTTGTTCTCTGACTACTTCTGCAAATGATCTCTTCTTTAATTTCTGTCCTTCCCCCTTATTTGTTCTCTCCAAGATTTCACTCTGCAATAATTACTTTCCCGTCTCCAGCTCACTTTCTTCTAATACATCATCTAACAACCCTAATGACTGGAGGGCTATAATTATAACTTCTTTCTTTCATTTCTCTCCACTTTTTTGACTCTTTGAAAAGCTCCCATTGAAATAGCTTCTTTGAATTCTTGAACCGATCTCCTTTCTCCTCCTTGAGTTTAGCAAACATCTCTATGGGGTTCACCTCTACTGCATTTCCCTTGGACACCATGTTTAGCATGCCGTTCTCCATGCTGCCACTGTACTGTGAACAAGACAGACACTCACACTCAGTGGCTGCACACACCACAAGTATCGTATCAAGTAGTAGAAATTCCCTGATGTCATGGCTAAATTTCCCCCAGTAATATAAATGCTATTTCATGTCTCCCTTGAAAAAAAGGCTAGTAGCCTAGTGGGATTAACGTGCTCAACAAAAGATAAATAAAAAAAATAAATAAATACAATCCCTATATTAAACATATTTTATACTTTTTGCATCTTTGTTCACACTTGTCTGCATTTTTTTCTTACTCTGTTCCTAAAAGAAGTTACATTTTCTCCCAGCACAATTTCTCTTCAGTCGTGTGTAATACTGCATACATATTTTGTGTTTCTATGTGATGCAATATCTGCCATCCATTTTCCCATCATCACCATGCTATTATTTTCTCTCATATTAATATGCCCTTCAGCATTATTTTCAACATTTTCATAATTCCTTACATCAGTCTAATGAATTACACTTATAGTTCCATCTTCAATACTATTCGTTAGTATATGTTCATTCTCCTGCACATTTTCATCTTCTACTTAGTTTTGTAATGAAGGCCCATCTAACTACAGCTGGCATTCCTGATTACATTTCCAACATATAATTGCATAGTCTTTTCCTGAGTATCTTTGATCTTCACATTGAGAACATCTTTTTTCACAGTCTATATGTGATATTTTTCTGTAAAGAAAATATGACATTGGCCCCTTTTTTCATTAACTATTATAGCACTAGGCAAATCTGTCTGCACTTTCTTATATATTGCCAAATATACCCATACTGTGTATCCCATGCCCCGTTGCATACTTTTCTTTCATCTAGATATTTAACTCATAAGCATTTTGATAGTACTATGCAAAAACAAAAGAAAAAGTTTCAGTTCTCATTCTGTAATGTCAGTACTTTGAAAATGTGCTAACAGTTTTTTTGAATGCACATTCAAACTATTAAATGCATATCTTTCCATGGAATGTATTGACTTTTTTCTTAATCATTCACAATTTTTTTCTGCAAAATGAAAAATGTTAAATGTAACTTTATAGAATATCTATATTTCTAAGTGTATTAATTCCAGTATATCATTAATTATATACTTGAGTGGTGTAATCATTTTTATAACACATTTATGTATCTATCCACATGACTGATCTCTGCTTTTGATTATGATTGAAATATTTCCAGTCCTGTAGTCCCCAAAAAAAGAAAAAAAAATGTTTCCTTGTTTCCCATCTTTCCTGACCTAGAGTAGTCCAAATACAGGCTTTGCTGTATTCTGGACTTTTGGAAAGTTCCTGTGTTGCCCATTTCCTTTCTTGGATAAAGGGAGGCTTCTTTGTTCACCAGTGGCAGTGGGGAGCTTGGAGCAGCCTATCTATCCCTGGAGGAGTGTTCCCAGCACAAGAATCTGGTAGTCTATTGCCTGTTTTGGGCCAATTTCTAGCTCTTTCAAGTCCCCCTGGCTTTGCACAATTTTGCGCATAGCGCAGCATCGGGCAGCACCACTTAATTGGGTTTAAACCATTCTCGGCTCCACAAAGTCTCCTCTTCACTTTTTCCCTTAGAACTGATCTAGTTCTCATAATAAACACCCTATTCCCACTCTAAAGCCTGCCACTTGCTCACTAAAGCAATTATATAAGTCAGCACTAAAAAATTAAAAGCACTACACCCTCACAAACTCCCCTTGAGTACTTTGTTCCCCATTGACCCTTTTTTTTAATTATAAAGGAATTCCCAATACTATTCTAGCATGTCCAAAGGTCAGTTGTCAATCTCCTCTCCGGTCCAGCTGGTGAATCTGGGAATCTTGAGGCAATGTTACAACTGCCTCATGTACACAGACAACCCTCTCCTCCTCCCAACAAATTCCAACACATGTGAGAGATGCAACCATATAGCCAAATTGGAGGCTAAGCTCTCTCAACTCAGTACTGGCGTAACCAGTCAGGAGGAGAAGGAAACCACACTCACTACAATTCCAGTCTCACATAGACCTACCACGACAGCAAACCAAACGCATAAACACGCAAACATACTCTGAGGCCCTAAATAAAAATCTACCTAAGCAGCAGAGACCTCCAAAGCAGACACCCAAGCAACCGCTACCCCAAAACAAAACACGTGCAACACATAGCTCACAAAGCCAGTGTGCTGAACAGTCACAGCCCTTAAGGCTAAACAACACACCTGATGCACTTGTAATAGGTGACTCTGTCGTCAGGCACACTGATGTCCCGCTCACCAGGCTGAACAAGGAGAAGGTCACGGTGAGCTGCCTGTCGGGCGCTAGGATCCGCCACATAACACAAGCACTCAGGTCACTCCAAGGCAAGTACAAATATGACTCAGTCATTCTCCATGCTGGTGTGAATGACCTGAGACGTGCCTCCCTGGACTGCATGAAAAGAGACATAGAGGAGCTCTCTGAGCATGTAGCCGAGGCCGGTATGACCCTGACCTTGAGTAGCATCTTACCCTCACCAAGAATGATGCCACAATATGAAGACAAGATGATCAATTTCAACAATTGCTCAAGTATTGGTGTCATTCAAAGGGGATCCAATGCCTGTCTGCCTGGGATGACATGCTCTACAAGCCACGATGCTTCGCTAGGGACGGCTGCACCTGTCACCCCTGGGGTTTCAGATATTGGCAAAGGCTCTTGCCACCCCCATAGTGCCTTTTTTAGGCAAGGCTCAAAAGACAAACCCACCTCCATAGGTATCACAAGGGATAAGAAACTAAGAGTAATGCTACTCAACGCCAGAAGGCTAAACCTCAAGATGCATGCACTCGAAACTCTCCTTAGCATGGAGAACATCGATATCTGTGCAGTAACAGAAACCTGGTTCAAGGCTCCCGAGAGCACCCCAGCACTACCAGGTTATACCTCATACCATGTTTTTCAGCCCCAAAACTTGGACCGAACCACAAAAGGAGGGGGAGTATCAATATTCGTCAAAGATACCCACACCTCCAGGTTGGTGGCACAGCAGAAGCATCAGAGACTATCCATGTGCAACTAACAGTGGGTAAAACTGCCTTCCAGTTTATAGCCTGCTACAGACCACCCTCCCGAACCCAGGAACCTCACTCGGCCTTCCTGAGAACACTGGAAAATTTGAAGGTCTCTCCAAACACCATTATATTGGGCAACTTCAACTACCCTAACATAGACTGGGAGCATTACTCTAGCTCCAACACCCTAGCCCGAAGGTTCTTAGAATTTATACACTCAAATGCTATGGAACAACTTGTTGCCACTCCCACAAGAGGGGAAAACATACTGGACCTGATCATCACCAACATGGGGTCTCTATGCTCCAGACCAGAAGTGTATCCCTCACTGGTAAGATCAGACCATAAACTAATCTCACTAGATATTCACATCCAAACCCCAGCCCCTGCCCAGAAAACCACAGTGAAAAACCTCTCTAAAGCAAATTTCACACTCCTCAAAACCAAGGTGGAATCCTTCAAAGCCCCCGGGCCTGTGGAAAATATGGCCCAGACCACAGAATCCTTTATAAACGCATTCTATGAACACCTTCAGGAATGCATGGATCATGCAATCCCAAATAAAACCAAGACCCAATCCTCCAAAGTTAGGCATCCTGTCTGGTGGACCACAGCCATAAACAAACTATACAATAGAAGGAGGAAGCTACTACATGATACAGCAAAATCCCAAAAAGGGAAGGCCTCTCTGATCAGTATTAGCAAAAAACTACGGGCACTCATAAAATCGTCTAAGGCCAGCTTCGAGAGAAAAATTGCACAGGACACTAAGGATAATCACAAGGCTTTCTTTAGTTATGTTAGGAACCTGGGTGGGAATTCCCAGATATGCTCAGAATTAGTACAAAATGACAAAAAAATACACCGAACCCACAGACATTGCCAACATCCTAGCTGACAGGTTCAGCGCAAACTTCTCCCACCCTTCCCCACCAAAACAGCAAATATCTATCCCAGCAGAGTGCAGTCCCCCTGACATCTCAGATGCTCAGGTAAGAGCCGCCCTCTCCAAAGCAAAAAACACAGCATCAATGAATCCAGACGGTGTCCCGGGCTGTGTCCTACATGAACTCCAAGAAGAACTAAACCCAAACATAAAACTACTGTTCAATCTCAGCCTTACTACAGGATATGTACCCAAAGAGTGGCGTACAGCAACAGTGGTCCCTCTCCACAAAGGTGGTGCCTCAACAGATCCTGGAAACTATCGCCCCATAAGCCTGACTAGCTTGGTCTGCAAAGCTATGGAAGTATCATCATGGACCTCATAAATAAAGATATTGGGGACCTACAGACACTGGATACTACCCAGTTTGGCTTTGTTAAGGGCAGATCCTGCCTCTTAAACCTGGTTGATTTCTTTGAAACAGTCACCAAGGCCATTGACGAGGGGAAGGTGGTCCACACAGCCTACCTGGACCTTGCAAAAGCCTTTGATACAATACCCCACTCGGGCATTATAGATAAGCTCACCAGCTTAAATATAAACCCCTATGTCACTAGATGGGTTGCAAACTGGCTCAAGGACAGAACCCGCATGGTTAGAATTGCTGGAGCCATGTCAGACTCCAAACCAGTTACAAGTGGCATCCCACAAGGCTCAGTCCTGAGACCTCTCTTGTTTGGTATATATTTCTCGGAGGTACAGGCTAACACGGAAGGACTGTGGCTGACCAAGTTCGCAGATGACTGCAAACTGGGCGCCATAATCAACTCTCCAGCCGACACAAGCATCCTACAAAATGGCCTCATAGAAACAGACAACTGGTGCCAGAGCCATAGCCTCAAGCTAAACGCCAAAAAGTGTATAGTCATCCCCTTTGGCAAAAACAAAGTGCCCACAAATTACCACATAGGTGGTAATCTATTAAGTATGGAAGAAGTAATTAGGGACCTGGGGACCCAAGTTGATAGCAATCTCTCATTTGACAACCACGTGGCCAAAGTGGTTAGAAAAACATTTTATATAGCCCACCTAATCATGAAGCGATTCACATCTAGATCAGGGGAGGTCATCATGCCATTTACTCATCCCTCATCAGGCCCATAATTGAGTACAATGCCCCTTTTGGGATGTACCTTACCAGACACCTGCAGCAACTGGAAAGACCCCAAAAGTACCTCACCAAGAGGATCAAAGGGCTCAAACAGATGCCATATGATGCCCAGTTAAAGAAACTCCAGCTCTACTCAGTGGCATACCGCCTGCTCAGAGGCGATCTGTGCCTGACGTATAAAGCCATGTCCAACCCGGAATTAATGGACATGCTGCGCCTCAGAAAATCCAAATCCCATCGAGCTACACGCTCGAGAGACTTGAACCTCAGCACTGAAATAAATAGGACATGCTGGAGGAACAGATTCATAACCCAGATTCTCCCTTCACTCTGGAATAAAATCCCAGTCCAGGTTAGGCAGAGTCCCTCATTGACTCTCTTCAAGAGGAATCTTGACGAGTGGATGGGAGATAGTAGGTTTACCCTTGGTATCACTTCTGTGTCACTGTTAGACAGAGGCACAGTATACTAACCTTGAAAAAGGGCTTAGCAAAATTCATTTAAAATGGGTGGCAAAAGCCAAACACACTCTGGCTAGGCTTATAAATGCCCTAGGGCAGATAGCCTAGTATGAACCTATGAACCTATCTGTTTTCTTGTATCACCTAATGCATGAGAGTATACATCTATAGGTAATCAGGTTGAAATTCCTATAGCATGTATTGTCTGAAGCACAAGTCACCAAGTAACAAAACTTTGATTGCTGTTTTCTATGGGAAATCACTGGCAGTGTGAATACTAATTGTGTGCAGGCAGTAATTCTCTTCTTTTGGGATATTTCTTCCATCTTTGAGATGGTGCAACAGTGGTGCGCACGTGTGTGTGTGTGTGTGTGTGTGTGTGTGTGTGTGTGTGTGTGTGTGTGTAGATATATATATATATTTATACATATATACATATATGTGTGTGTGTGTGTGTGTGTGTGTGTGTGTGTAGATATATATATATATATTTATACATATATATATATATATATATATATATATATATATATATATATATAGAGAGAAGCGATCAGATGGCTTAGTGGTTAAGGTCTTCGCCTCTAATGCACAAGGTACAAGGTTCGATCCTGACCTCCGACTAATGCCTGTTTGGAATTTGCATGTTTTCTCTGAGTCTCCGTGGGGTTTCTCCCATGTCTGAAAAACATGCTGAGTGTTTCCATCTCAAAGTCACCAATGAATGGAGCTGTGGGCAGCAGCACAGACTCTACATGGTGCCCAATGGGGGGAAGAGTTGTAAAAAGACCAACCGCTTTGGGCATCTATTGTGGTGTGCAGTATCCTTAAGATAGGAGAACACGGATCACAAACTGCGTGCCGTGGCAGGGCTAGCCACTCGACGGTGTAAAATATGGCTCTAGGTGATTCGGTCATGTTGACTGTCTCCAAAAAAAATGGGCATGGGTAGTTACCGGTGATAAGTGGGTTGAGGACCCGTCCTACTCTCTGACCCACACCAGGGACCCATGCTAATGGTGGGAGGGGTATATGTGCCCCTATTGGCCAGTGTGTGCCCGCCACAAAAGCCCAGCAGACCTGGGTCAATAGGCTACTGGCTGGCTGGTGTCTAGCTGCTCACGCTGGGTTACCTGGGATAACTCTGTTGAGCAAAAGCTGGATGTAAAACCAACCAACCTGCCAAACATGAACTGAGAATTGTTACGCTTAATGTAGGTTCACTGACAGGATGCAGCTTGGAAGTGGATGACATGATGATATGGATGAGGCTGGACATCCTATGTATCCAAGAGATGAGATGGAAGGGCAGTGCAACAAAGCCACTTGGCTTGGGATCCAGACTCTACTACTCAGGTGGTGGACAGGCTAGAAATGGTGTAGGAATTGTGGTGAGACAGAGGCTTCAGAAGTCAGTGAGGGATATCATCAGAATTAATGACAGAGTCATGGCAATCAGACTCCAGTGTAATGATAGGACAGTATTCATAATCTCAGCCTATGCCCCACAGCAGGGTTGTGATAGTGAGGAAAAGAGTGCATTCAGACAGCAGTTGCAGGAACTACTAGATAAAGCAGGACAACATGAATTGGTGTTAATAATGGGTGACTTAAATGCACATATCGGGACAGACAGAACAGGATATGAGGACTGCCTGGACCCACATGGGTGGAGCAATAGGAATAAAGAAGGAGAAGCCGTTCTAGACTTCTGTCTGACAAATGGCTTGATAGTAGCCAACACATGGTTCAGAAAGAGAGACAGTCACAAGATCACATACAAGAGTAGCCAACATGCAACTCAGGTAGACTTCCTCCTAGTAAGGAAAAGGCACTGGGGTAGAATCCATGATTGCAAAGTCATCCCCAGTGAAACAGTCAGTTTACAGCATAAACCAGTAGTTGCCACAATCAGCTGCAAGCAGTGGTCAGAGAAGGCTCTAAGCTCAACAGAGACCAGGCTGAAGACCTGAAAGTTGACTGGAGAGAAAGTACAGCAGTTCAATGAATTACTTAGGGTTCTAGCACCCCAAGAAGAGGAGGAAATAGGTGGAGTTGAAGAAGAGTGGCAGCACCTAATAACAGCATGTGTTAGGACTACAGAAAAGATATGTGGCCGAGCCAGGTATGGAAATAAGGTGCATAAGGCAAGTTGGTGGTGGAATGCAGAAGTGCAGGAAGTAATCAAAAGAAAGAAGGAGTGCAGGAAGAAGTGGGAGATTGAAAAGACTGACCAAGCTAGGAAGGACTACTGTTTGGCTAACAAAAAAACTAAGAAAGAAGTTGCAATAGCAAAGAATAGGGCATCAGAGGCACACTATCAGCTTCTGGAAAGTGACTCAGTAAGGGGCACAAAGAAACTATACCAGGTTGCAAGGCAAAGACAGAAAGATAAAGAAGATAGTCAGACATCCTTCATAAGGGATTCCAGCAACAATCTCCTTACCAGCCCACAGGACATCAAAGGCAGATGGAAGGAGTATTTCCAGCAGCTTCTGAATGAAGAAAACCCCACAGAAGCGGTACTGCCCCAGAAACAGCCTACAATGAGAGTAGAAGAGGAGCCCAGCTTAGAAGAAGTAAGAGCAGCACTAAGGAAAATGAAGTCAGGGAAAGCAGCAGGCTCAGATGAGGTCACAGCAGATATGATAAAGATGCTGGGTGAGCTAGGGGAGAAATGGCTCCTGAGGGTGCTAATTGCAGTGTGGAGAGAAAGGCATATCCCAGATGACTGGAGAATAAGCATACTCGTGCCAGTGTACAAGAACAAAGGGGACAGCCACAACTGTGGACAGTACAGAGGCATCAAACTCCCACCACATTGCATGAAAGTTCTGGAGAGAGTGATTGATAAACGGATATGTAGAATAGTAGAATGTAAGATGGGAGATGAACAGTTCGGATTCAGATCAGGGTGCAGCACAATTGACCCGATGTTTGCATTGAGACAGATACTTGAGAAGAAACTAGAGAAGAGGAGAGAGTCAAACTGGGGTTTCCTAGACTTTTTTAGAAAGCATATGACAAGGTCCCAAGAAAGCTGATCTGGGCAGTACTGCGGTGGTTTGAAGTCCCAGAAACATTGGTAGAATTAGTACAGGCTATGTACAAGGACCCAGTGACTCAAGTACGAACAGTGTTTGGCCTCAGTGATTGGTTCCCAGTGGGAGTGGGTGTACACCAGGGTTCAGCTCTGAGCTCACTGCTGTTCATACTGGTGATGGACTACATCAGCAAACAGGTTGAAGGGGTCAGAGCAACAAAGCTGCTGTATGCAGATGATGTGGCAGTACAGGCAGACTCTGAGCTAGAACTTCAGCAAATGATAGGAGAATGGAATGCAAATCTGAAGGCACATGGGATAAAACTAAGCACAGATAAGACAGTGGTAATGGCAGCAGATTGGGGAAATCAGAAGCTGAGAATAGAGATAGATGGGAAGATAGTGGAACAGGTAAACAGCTTCAAGTATCTGGGAGGGGCGGTTGAGGAGAAGGGTAGTCTGAATGAAGAGGTCAAAGCTAGAATCAGAGGGGCTGCAGCCAATTGGCATAGAGTATCAGGTGTAGTCTATGACAGAAGAATGCCAAAGAAGCTGAAAAGTAAGGTGTACAAGACAGTGGTGTGACCAGTACTACTGTATGGTACAGAAACCTGGGCAGTAAAGGCAGAACAGTTGAAGAAGCTAGAGGTGATGGAAATGAAGTGCCTGAGAAAGGTGGTAGGATGCACACTGCGGGACAGGCGAAGAAATGAGGACATAAGAGCAGAAGCCAAAGTAGCTCCAATTGCAGAAAAGATCAAAGAGAACAGATTACGATGGTATGGGCACATGTGTAGAAAAGCAGAAGACAATCTGGTGAGGGAGATTTGGGACAGACAGGAAGAAGGTAAGAGAAAGCGAGGGCGTCCAACAAAGAGGTGAATGGATTGTGTGAAAGAAGATCTGCGACAGTCAGGCATGAGTTTTGAAGAAGGCAGGAGAGTTGCACTGAATCAAGAGAGTTGGCGACAGTTAATACGATACCCCGACCCCATGTAAATGGGAAAAAGGGGGATGATGATGATGATGATATATATATATATATATATATATATATATATATATATATATATATATATATATATGTATATACACACACACACACACACACACACACACACACACACACACACACACACACACGCACACATGCCTACATACATAACATAAGTTTGAGGGATGCGGGGGCTTGCCCCTAAAAAAACATTTGCAGTTTATTTCTTTTTACCCTTCCATGTTTCAGGCATTGGTTGTCAACAAACAATTTTTATGCTAATGGTTTTGTCATTCAACTTTCCATAATAGAACTTCAAAAGTACAGTTTTCTCTTTGCACTGTCTAACACTCTGCCTTCAATCTGACTTTCTGCCTGATTCTTCAGGCTCCATGCTTTACTAGGCAAGGAAATATCCCTGGAAATATTCACCCCATGTGGGGTAAAGACATCATTATCAGACTCATTTTCAGTGCAACATCCATATTCAAGGAAAGGATGCACTATCACCATCATCAGGCTCCTTCTCCTACATACTGGTAAAATTAAATACTCCACAGAAACACACCAAACACAAACTAATAAATTATATGATACCAAGAAGCAAGCAACAGTATTCCAAACTCAAAATTTATTATAACAAGTTTAATGTTTTTGGGCATACATCACCTAGATCTTCCTCAGAACTAAATCTGTTATTAATGGCACTTCTTTTAAACATAATTAGAATCACATGATACACTGTTAGACACAACCTACCAATTAAAACTAATTGCAAGGTAAAACCATACATGAGGATAAAAATAGAAATAAACATGAACTATGCAGCATCGTAGTATTTCAACTTTAAAACAGAATTAATAGCCATTGAATCATTCAAACCTGGAAAACATGTTGCATGGACAAACATTTTCTATTTTAAATATTTTTTTATTTTATCTAACAATATTTATGATAGTTTGCTGCCAATAATTATGGTTTAATGTTGGTTTCAGACTCTTTATATTGGTCAACTTAACTTGATGTATTTGACTAGATGAAACTAGTTGCTCGATAATTGTCAAGAATAAAATAGAGTTGGATTAGTTTAATATGTATTTCAATATATAATGTCTAAGCAGTTTTTAATTTAAATCATGTTTAAGAACTTGCTTTCAATGGAAACTTCTTACTCAATTTTTCAACTTATTAGATGTTCATTTGGTAATGTCCAACTTGAGAGGTTTAGTCCTGTTATTAAAGTGCTCCAGTCAGTACATATGAGAAATTTACCTCAGTACTTTAAAAAAATCAGTATAGCTTTATTTATTTATCAATCATTGGTCAAGATTGTCCCTCTAGATTAGTTGCCTATTTTCTGGAGATACACAAGGTGGTATTTGTACTACTAGGAGAAATTTTGCCAGGATACTGGGGAACTACCCTAACTCTTTTTGCAGTGACCTGTTTTATATCCACCAGAGCTACCACCAGCACAAGTGGATGGGGCCTCAGTTTAATATCTCATCTGAAGGACAACACACTCAGGAGTGTGGCACCCCATTATGCTGCACTGCAGTGTCAGTAATCGATCTATCTGGTGTGGGAACAGAACTCACAAGCTTCTGCACCAAAGCTACCTGTTGCACTACTGACAGTGACCAAACTGAAAAGAGTTATTGTACATGAGTATTACTTGTTACATGTCTGTCTGACATGTCTTCCTGTTTATTTGGTAACTTAGTCAGACAAAGCATAGATTGATGGGTGCAGGCTGGGTATTCATTACTTAATCTCTACTGATTTTACTTGCTATCACTTAATCTTGCCTTAGAATAAAGAATCGCCTTAAACACACAAAAAGTACTTAAACATACTGGCATCCATAATATGTCATTTAGTTTTACAATGTGTGCAAGTGGTATTGTAGATAACTACATTTTTACAATCCATCTATCTATCTATCTATCTATCTATCTATCTATCTATCTATCTATCTATCTATCTATCTATCTATCTATCTATCTATCTATCCATCTGTCTATCTATCTATCTATCTATCTATCTATCTATCTATCTATCTATCTATCTGCAAGACTGTATATTGGTCTATTTCACATGATTGACAGCCCAGAAAATTGAACAACTAAATGTAGAGCTGCAAATATCGAAGCACACAACATCAAATGCAGCAAAGTGAAGGATAGCTGATATTTAAGATTGCAGTACAGTGGGGATCAGGGAATTTGCCCTTTTTCCACTGGAATGAGGTCTCAGAATTGGCGCTTACAGTTAGCAGTCAGTGCAAAGAAGACATCTTTCTTTTAGATTTTTTGCTCAAAATTATGCACTTTGATACTTAGCTGTTTGATCTTCTTGGCCATCAGTCATGCAGACTAGATCCACACACACATGCGCGCACACACACACACACACACACACACACACACACACACACACACACATATATATATATATATATATATATATATATATATATATATATACATACACACACACACACACACACATATACACACACACACACACATATATATATATGTATATATATATATATATATATATATATATATATATATATATATATATACTATAGATGTATATATATATATATATATATATATATATATATATATATATATATATATATATATATATATATATATATATATATATATATATATATATATATATATATATATATATATATAGATCTATATTACGTCATCGATCCACAGCAAGTTCAAACGATGTCATATCAAACTAGAAAGTCTGAAACCTGAAAATAGCGAAGCCACAGCACACCAATTTTTTCCTCAGGGGGAAAAAAATCTGTGGGCCATTTTTGGGGCTTTGCTATATCCTCCACTGTGGTGCGATCTTGGAGTTGGTATATTTAAGTAGGGGGTTTGTGGGGTGAAGCCCCCCACTTTAGGTTACGTTTCAGGTTGCAGGTTTTTTGTTTTGGTTAAGAAACAGCGATTTTTTCCATGGGAAAAAATTGCTGTTCTTTGTGTTTGCTATTTTAGTGTTTCAGATATTAGGGTTCGATATTACATCGTTCGAACTTTTTGCAGCTCGACGATGCACTATAGACCCTGTATATATATATATATATATATATATATATATATATATATATATGTATATGTGTGTGTGTGTGTGTCTATGTGTATGTATATATAATGTGTGCATACATATTAACTGAATATTGTATCTTGACCCTTGTTAATTTAGTAGTATGAGTTATTTACAAAAGTAACAGTTTATAGTGCACTAATGGTAAATAAGACACAAAGAAGTATACAGCTATTCATCACTTATCAGATTCTATAGATTAGAACAACGTACATTATCATTTGACATTCATAATTAAAGGGTCTTACAAATATTGTTTTGTTTTGAAGGCTCTTTTTCCATCTATTTTTATTTTGAATAAATACCATAACAGTGTAAACTGACTTAAAGCTTGAGCCAGTGTTATACTGGGATATGAGCAGGTCAGCTTGAATTTCATACAGTAGGTTATTTGCGAAGGTTTAAAGGAAGAGGAGGAATTTTTGTATTAAATGTTATCCTAATTTCTGAAGTAGATGGAATATATGAGTACTGATTACATGTATCTTAGGTGTAGGTACTACCTGACAAAACTTTTAAAGGTGCAGACCTAGGTGCATCATTTTGAATATACAGACACTACAAGTGTAGAGATTGTAAAATAATTGTTTTGTATGTGTTTGATGGGAAAATAGGTTTAGTTTATGAATGATAAGGTGTTACAAACTCTTAGATGCCTTCAATGATGTTAATTTTTTCAGTTGTACATAGAAATTTGTTGCTGCACTGGAAATCATACCGAGTGCAAAAGTAATGAGAAGTAAATATCAGAAGAATAAAATAGCTGCATCAGTGACAAATCTTTATGAGTTTTACAAATTAGAATACATTTTAGTTGCTCATTTGTTTAATAGCAAGAACAGATGAGAGTTGTAAATTAATTCTAATGAGCATACAATTAAGTCTCTATACTTAAGGTTATAAAAAATCTTTGCTTTTACTGTAGCTGTCACTATGATATTAGTTTTAATTGTTAAGATATTTTTAAAAAAGTTTCTATTTTTAATTCAATTTTAACTAGTAAACTGTTATGAGATATTAA
Source organism: Protopterus annectens (assembly GCF_019279795.1). Classification (NCBI taxonomy): domain Eukaryota; kingdom Metazoa; phylum Chordata; order Ceratodontiformes; family Protopteridae; genus Protopterus; species Protopterus annectens. Next base: position 1,754,172,485 of record NC_056741.1, on the reverse strand, counting down.
AAGAACATGTTTGACAAGTTTTATATATTTTTTCACATATTCCTTCCCTCCTGCATCATTCTACAGCTCACTACCCAGTGCCCCTCATCCATCACCTCCTTTATCCTCCTGGACTATCTTTAGTGGGGCTGTGGCCAATACAGAACTTAAGGGTGTCCTGCGGGTCTGGCCATTCACATCCACTGAAGAGGTCTTATTTTTTTGCTATCTATGCTGTTACTACCCACCTCCCTTAGTTCTATGAGGATTTGACCTGAGGGGAAGGCATACAATTAAGGATGTGTGGCATGTGTGGCAAATAAGCCTTGTCTCCACCATATCCCCTTTGATCTACACCTCCTGATGTGATATTCCCAGCCCTACCATGGGTCATTACAGGAAATATGCACAGAACCACCCACCCACCAGGGATGATAGCTGCGCTTTCAAGTCAGTATTCAAATCTGGGTCACCTGGGCTGTAGTCAGGGCTTTATTCTTCTTTGCCACCAGAGCAGCTGACTTGCATTATATAGTTATATCTGTAGATATCTTGCGCTAAGCTCTCCCTTCTCCATTAGCTATCAATAACTATCAATGCAATAACAACAGCTATCGATAACCTCAGTAATGCTCCTTCAGCTATGCTCCCACGAGGATTTTCTTTGCTCTCCTTTCTCTATTAGCTGCTTATTCCTTATGGTTCAACATTGTAAATATTGTATATAGCTTTCTATTACTAATTTCTTTTCTGAAATTGTGCATGTATAGTATATCCTCATTTTACTTAAAAGTATGTATATAAAACATCTTTTCACCTAATAGATGAGTGTGCACACTAAAGAAAATGTATGAACAATAAGTCCACAGTCAATGCTTTTCTGCTTATTATGCATATTTTCAAGGTACTTGTAACTGTTTCCATATTATGTAAGACTGACATCTGTGTATTTCTGTACCTTATCTGTATTATGTATCTTGGAGCTTTTCTCCCCGGGTCTCCACTGAAAACGGGTCACTTTGACCCAGTGACCCTGTAATCAAACTGGAAATAAATAAATAAATAAATAATAGTCCTGTTTTGCATTTTCACTTTGTCATTCCTGTAAAACTGAGTTTTAACAATAATAAAAGCATTCACTTTAAGTAATAAGAGATTCCATAATATTTACAAATGAATATTTTTGTTGCAAGTTCTCAGAGATAAATAATTTAACTGATGGTGTGTTCATTTTATAATAAATTATTATTTTTAAAAATAAGCATAGTAAAGAAATTGAGATTTTTAATGTTTGAAACATCTTTTTTACAAACACACCATAGCGAATGTTATATTAAAAATAAAATATAACATGCAGTTAATAAAAGCCTGAAGGCAGAAAAAAGGGAAGAAGAAGAAAAAAAAATAATTTAAATTGGGGAAATAGTGAAGTGTTATATTAAAAGCATTTTAAATGTGTCTGTCACATGCACAAAGGTAAGTATATAAAATAATTTATAATAGTATTGTTGTCTCTGATAAATTAGGCACTAAGATGTTAATAATAGTATGTGTAAAAATTGCAAGAAAGACTCAATCAAGCTAGAGTATTCACTGTGTAATACCTTAAACTTTCTGTATTGGAGGTCTGTAGGGTATATAGAAATGACTCCTTAAGAATATATCAGTATTACAGTTGCATGATTTCTGAATGCCCACTCTATTAGTACAGTCAGGTCAATAAAGACAAACCCATTCGCTGTGGATGCACTATGTTTCAGACCTAAGTGGATTGTTTGTTTATAACTTCAGAGACACATTGTTTAAAACTGAGTAGGATGCCCATAAACATTAAAGTGCCTACAAAATATCCCAAACAACATCCAAGCAAAGGGTAAAAAAGGTTACACAGACAAACCATTCAGCAAAATCTGCAAAAAGACTCAGCCTAGCTAGAGACTTCACTATGTAATACCTTAAACCTCTTGTAGTGGAGGCCCATGGGATATATTCAAATGAACTAAGGACATACCAGTGTTTCAGCTACATGGCTTAGTATGTGTGGGACTGCATATATGATGAAACAAAATAAATAAAGATCATAATCTTACTGAAATTATGGAGGCAGAGTCTCTAGGTTTTAGTTCTGGATTATATTTATTTCTACTATACGTTAGGATGATAGAGGCTGGATGGTAGTTTGATAAGGTGATTCTAAATAAATTTTGACTCAAGTGATAGATTCCAAGGTAGTTGATTTTTTTCATTTTTGTTACAGAGTTAAATTTAGTTATTAGACTAGGATTCCTAGGGATATATGTGCACACTGTTCTTATTCTGAATAGCACAGGATATCATGTAGAATCATTGAGTCCACCAATGATGATAACATAGTACAGGAGGAGCTTACACAGAGAACTGAATGGTGACAAAGGCACACAATCTACACATACATGCAGAAATGTGTGTTTATTATGTTGTCCATCTGAAAAGTGGAATTCCATGTTAATCACAGCATTGACAACAGTCCTGTTATGCAGAAATCCACTGATGCAAGCACTGGGAACACATGTAGATAGCAATCAAAACCTTGACTACCACATATCCACACTGGTATTTAAAGCCTATGATGTGCACATCATAAGCCATGCCATCATACTGAGATTTTAGGATTGTTTGACAGCACTTTAATCAAACCTTATCAGAACACTAATAGAGAACAATGCTCTCTTTTGAATATACCTCACCAAACACATGCAGCAGCTAATGAAACCACAGGACTTTCTCAGCAAGCTAACACAGGGCCTACAAACCATGCCATGATGTATGTGGATAGATTACAAGGCATGTCACTGTAATATTTATTGTAAAGGATGAGATAACTTCTGCCCGTCCTCCAGGCCTGTCTCTGACCCTGGCCTGATGAGAGTACTGCAGATCCAAAAATCTGATATAGCTGATGATATCAGCAGTATCTGCTGAAAAGGATATGGTAATAACAGTGTCCCACATGGTGGTGTAAAAATGCTTTCTGTAATGTCAAGCAACAGCTCACACACACACATATGACTGCAGTGAGAATAGAATCCCTACCTATGTAAGTACACAGACTACAGATCCCAGTACTTTACGCAAGCACCACAGCACAAGTCTGAATTTTACAACAGGCAGGTGAACTTATAGTAGATGACATTAGCAGGCCATGTGGGAGACAAGGTGTTGGGTGGGCTGAATGAAATTGCTGTGTAGGCATCTGCAAGTATCAAAATACTGTCAGTCCATGCCATTAGAGCAGTATATGTGGGATACACATTTCTGCTCTTCTTTCTAGATTTACAAACACACACACAGTTGATTGCAGTGAGAACAAACCCCTACCTGTCTAAGTACACAGGCTACAGAGTACAGTACTTTATGCAAGTGCCATGGCACAAGTCTGACTTTTATAAGAGTGCAGGTGAACTTATAGTAGATGACATCAGCAGCCATGTGGGAGACAAGATGTTGGGTAGACTGCATGAAATGGATGTGTAGGCATCTGCAAGTCTCAAAATACTATTAATCTATGCCATTGGAGCAGTAACTGTGGGATACACATTTCTACTCTTCTGTCTAGACACACACATACACAGTTGACTGCAATGAGAACAGAACCCCTACCAACCTAAGTATACAGGGTACAGAGCACTGTACTTTATGCAATTGCCACAGCACAAGTCTGGCTTTGGCAAGAGTGCAGGTAAACATATAGTAGATGACATCAACAGGTCATGTGAGTGACAAGATGTTGGGAGGCCTGCAAAGGTTCGTAGCTTCATAGGTTCATAGAAGGCTACTAGCCTAATGGCCCTAGAGTGTTTACAAGCATAGCCATGTAAAAACAGAAGTACCCTTATTGAGTATAGTTTGATGTTTATTTTTACCAGAATGATTTTGTGAGCACCACCAACTGGCCCTGTCCATGAGAGACATAGGTGCCACCCCAGAGGTGACTTTACACTCACCCAACCATTAGTCAAGGTTGTGCTTAAATAGGGTTATTGAGGAGTACTGCTTCACATGCAGTTTGAGCCTATTACAGAGCAGTGTAAATCACTGGTGGAGATATCTGTCTCTTCAATGAGTTCTGTTTATGTCACAAGCTAGGTTGAGAAATCTGGGGCAATTTATTCTTGTCCTAGTTGATTTGCAGATGTGCAGCATTTCCAGTAGGCTAGGGTCTGAGACTGCTCTGTAGGCCAGGCATACATCACATCTCAGCAGTTGCATGATACTGGGTACAGTGACAGTCTGTCAGTCTTTGCAGGTATGTCATGTTTGGAGGTCATGGATTCTCCCAGGCACAAACCTGTGTATTCTCCAATTGCTGCTTGTGTCTGGTGAGGTACAGAGAGAAGGGAGCATTGTACTCCATTAGTGTTCTGATAAGGTTAGAGTACAGCAGAGGTATGACCACCTCGTTTGGATGTGATGTCCATTTGTATGAAGTGCATAATGCAGAATGTGCATGTCAACACTATGGACACATAGTGATGAAAGTGTAGATTGCTATCAACATGTGTTTCCGAGTCTCAGAGCATTATGTTTGAGCTTAGAAGGGTACTATGTATATCATAATTAGCAGGGATACTTCATTGGCAAAGGGGACATGCTTTAAGGTTCAGTGCATGAGTTTGCCACCAATCATTTGTGTGTATCATCTCCTTCTGCAATATGTTACCATCACTGGGGTACTCTACATGAGTGCATCCAGTTCCTACACATCTGCAGTCTTGGTAAACCACAGCCAATCTACCATTGCCTGCACTTCAAGGAATTAGTTTGCAAAAAGTTGAGGGCTCAGCACAGATCCTTGTGGTATTATAAGGGTAAGTAGCTAGTGGTTGAAGTGCAGTCCCCAACATTTAGTGTGTGTTCTGCAATGAGCCAGTTGGCTATCCATATACTACTATATGGCTTAATTCCTACATGGGATATCTTCCCTATGTGACATGAATGGGGGATAGTGTCAACAGCCTTGGATAAGTTAACATATGCAGTATATTATTCCTCATCCAGTTGTTTGGGGTGAGTATCAAAGAAGTCCACAAGGTTCAATAAGCAAGATCTACCCTTGACAAAAACAAAATGGGTTGAGTCAAGTGTGTTGAAGGTCAGCTATGTCCCTGAGGATATGGTCCATGCTGATTCCTTCCCTAGCCTTACAGATAAGGCTTTTTAGGCATATGGGTCAATAGTTGTAGTTCTGCATGTTACAAAATTGATGTGCATTAAATATCATACATTTGATATTACATTTTGTAGTGTGGTGGATATATGTGTGCAAAAAGTATTGAGACACTAGGGCTCCAGTGATTGGTGGGGTGGCAACACATAGCTGTATTATAAATATGTGACATAGTGTGAGACAGGGCCTTCACTTTGTAATGTTTTCACATGTAATGTTATGTCATAGACAATAAATGGACAGTAAATAGCAGTAATACATAATAATATTTAGTTTTCCATAGCACATTTGGCAGTGGGTTTGCGCGATAATTAACAAAGTTTATTTGCAGGTGGGATACACATGTTTGCACATAGTTAAGTAGCACATGAATATAAGCCACATTCCTAAAGTATTGAGACTGTGAAACACACCTGCTGCTTAACAGAGTATGTGGCAGTATATATTAATACATTGATACATTCCTTTTTGGGGCCAGATAGTACTGGATTTGAATCCAGGTGTATGTAATACTTTGAAATACTTTTAATTAAAAAGGGATATTGGAATAACATGAATTATTTATAGTAAATGTGCTGCTGTGTGTTGGCAGAGTGCAGCAGTGTCAAGCAGCATTGCATGGGGATCATATCAGCTATCTGCCACCATTCATTATTGCTGCATGTTGGTGCACAATGCGCACTTCCCCTAAACTTGGAACCTAAAAAGTGAAGGGATCCATTGTTTGCAGCAACTTGTGTGTTGTGTGTGACTCTATTTTTTGACCAGATTAAAGTGGTGAAATGGGGAGCAAGCAGGGGGAAGAACAAAGGGAAAGTAGGACAGGAATGTGCAGGAGGGAGGTAGGGAAGAGCCATAGCTATCCATTTCTTTAACAGTGTAAACTGAACATATGTGCAAAATATTAACTGAATTTGGTCTGTCACCTCCAGTGACAGGGGTGACAACAACACAATAATGTTGTATAGCCAACTGGACCAAATCAAGTGTGTCAAGAAGACACGTGTGTGAAATGGAGAGCTATGTGTGGGACAATTTTTTTTGTGGGGTGGGGCAGGTGCCCATTTATTTTTTTTATTTCAGATCGAGAGGAAAGTTGGGGAATGGACTTAGGCATGTCTGGGTCAGATAAGTTGGGTAAGTCAGGAAGCAATTGTAGACAGACAAGACAAACAAGTCTAGAGACAGGGACAGTAATGGCACAAAAGGTTGGAGGACACCATGACTGGAGTGAGGTTGGAGACTTCTAGTGCCCACAGTCATCAAGCTGGGAGACAGTGAGAACTGAGTCCTCACCTACTATACTCTCATCACTGCCACCTCACTGCATTAGTTTCTAGAGTGCTTGATATCTCCTCCTCCTAGTACTATGCAAATGAGGGAGAGCAGCCTCAACAGTTGACATAAGCATGCACCAACAGTGTGGTGCACCATCCCTAGCAACTCAGTGTAGCTGAGGAAATCACCACTTCTGCCACTGCTCCCGGAGAGTACCAGTGGACGAGCCTCCAGGGCAAGACTACCTGAGGGGGCAGGTAGTACTGGGGCAGTAGAGGTGGTGCTGCCAATTTAGTTCCCAGATGTGCTGGGCATTAGTGATGGAGCTGGTGAAGGCGGCAGGCAGATCAGGTCTGTATTATGATGTAGAAAGGGCTGTTCATTGAATGCCCTTACATTGACACATATCCACAGAAATACCAAAACTTTGAATGGCCACAAAAGTGATTTTTTCCCAGGGAAAAAAAATCACTGGGCCAACAATAAAAAAAAAACAAAAAAAAAACAACAGACTTAATGAAGTGGGGGGCTTTGCCCCCCACACACCCACTTCTTAAATATACAAACTTCGAGATTGCACTACAGTAGAAGAAAGGGCAAATTTCCAACAACGGGCAAGAGTTTTTCTCCCCTGGGAAAAAATTTGGTTATGTAGCCACTCAGAGTTAGGTGTGAGTGTGTGTTTGCCTTCTGTGGAAGATTGGGCACCGGGCTGGCAACTCAACACCGTAAAACTCCACTGACAATCATGAGCTGACAGATGATCCGCTGTGGTGACCCCTAACTGGGAAAAAAATGAAAGAAGAAGCCGCTCAGAGTTTTGGTATTTTGGTGGATATGTGTCAATGAAAGGGCATTCGGTAAACAGCCCTTTCAAAAAGGTAATATAGACCCGGCAGATTCATTAGGGTTGGCCTATCCCACTGTGCTGTGGAGCATTTAATAATGTGGTACACATGGATGACATGGACACATTTGAATAACGCATAATAAAAATAAAACAAGAGAATAAAAAAATAAAATAAAAATAAAATAAACATTATTTTTTACAATAATACAAAATAAAAAATAATCATAAAAGAAAATATAATAAACAAATAATTAAAATTATTTAGTAAACAATATAAAATACCATAAAAATAAATTAAAAAAGAGAGATAAGTGTTGGGTTGAGAGGAAAAAAGAGATAAGATTAGTACCTTCATATACAACATACAATGCATCAATACAATTATTTAACTCTATAATCTTAACTTTTACATTTAAGTGTACACCTCCTAACAGATGCACACTATACTACAGATTGCGGCAAGTAATCCTTGAAATGTGCATATGTTGCACATATGCATTTTCAAAGTATACAGATTAAAGTTTACAGTAGGGCATTTGTGCTACTAGTATAGAGATTTCAATTTAATTAATATATTATTGAAGAAATAACAGTATTGCATATTTGTGAAGTGTGGTATTTGAACCCACAACCTCTGATTAAAGTCTAATATTGCAAGCTTGCAATCGATTTGTGCTACAGACTAATGCATGCATACTTGCTTTTAGAGTTTGGATATGCATGCTCAATTTTCTACAACTGTTTAAAATACCAAAAAGCTGTCTTTACCTTTTAATGCTATAATAACACTAGTCTTCTGCTGCATATATAACACATGCTTCCCTCATTCTTGCCAATCTAGCCCTATGGACTCTGACATTGCACTCCCAATCACTGGCAGCTGAGGAAAGAACAGAACACCATTTTTCATACCAGTCTCGCAAGTACTCACTGTAGTTGATACTTACACAGGTGTGGGGTGTCCTCAATCCTAAACTCCTCAATCCAACAGTCGAGTGTATCCCTCTTCCTCCTCCATAGGTAATTGAAACGATGCCTACATTGCTCTTCAGTGTGCAGGATACCTGTGGCACTGGATACAGCCTGTGCTACACTATCCCAAGCCTCAGACCTGTACTGGGAGCCAGAATAGTCCCCCCTGCAGAAGCCTTTGGCTGTGGTTCTTAACTAGGGGTCCAGTGAATATTTTGGAATCCTGGATATCACACCTCTGTTCCCTAAACCTGGTACCTTCCCTGCAAACTCCTGCCATGCATACCATGGATCTAGAGCAATGGAGACTGATGCTTTCCCACCAATTCCAGTTATTGCATTGACTGGAGTGTGCACACTGTTTGAAGCTGCTGTGCTGCACTTACTATGGCACAAACATGTTTTTCAAGAGTGGGCAACTAGAGCAATGTGTTTGCATGATGGTAAGCAAGAGCAGAATGCCAAGTAGTGAGTAATTAAATAATTGTAATTGTAATTGCAAGGTTATTGGACCTAATCATATGCTTTCTCCAAGTATAGGAATGATTCTTTCTCATCTCTAGCTTTTTTTCATCCATCTGTTTCATTACAAACATTGGATTAGTTGTGCTGCATCCTGATCTGAATCTGAGTTGCTCATCGACTGTCTTCCTGTCTACCAGATGACATATCCATTCATCAATCATCCTTTCCAACACTTTCATACAGTATAATAGGAGTCTGATACCTCTGTTCTGTCCATAGTTGTAAATGTCCCCTTTGTTCCTGAACACTAGCACTAGTGTGCTTATTCTCCAGGCATCTGGGATATGGGATACACTTCTCATTCTGTACAGCTATGAATATCCTCTGGAGTCATTTCTCTGTTAACATATTGATCATAACTGCCATGACCTAATGTGAGCCTGCTGCTTTCCCCATCTTCATTTTCCTTAATCTTTGTTCTTATTTATTCTAGAGTGGGCTCCTCCTGTTCTTCCATTGTAGTGATGCAGTCAAATGATTATGTACAGGAAACATTTGAAATGTTGAATGAAAAGAAATGTTATAAAGAAGTAACAGCTAATAACTTATTTAAGGGGTATAAGACAATACATTTGTTTTTAAATGAGATGCATGCATTGGGTGAAGAGTAATCATAGCTGGCCTGATGCATAGGCCAACTAGGCGGCCACCTAGGAAGCTGCTCTAGCAGGGAAATTATTCCAGTAATCTGGATGGTGTAGGTAGACTAGGATGGGGCCACCAGGTGGTGTTGGGGGAGCACTGTGGACATATTTTGCCTAGTGTACCAGTTGAACAAAGGTCGTCCCTGAGAGTAATATGATGTCTTTGAGTTTTATCAAATATTTACACCCTTTCTTCTCTTTTTTGTATTTATCAAGTAGATAAGTTTGAAAATAAAATTGTTTCTAGGCATGGCATAGTATAAGCTTATTCTAAAATGGAATCACTGGCGGTAATAATTGGTTGAATCTCTTTCAAATAAAGATCAAGTGTTATGTGAAGGATGCATTTAATTTTACTAAAAGATTAAGAATTTTGAAATAATATTGCCCTCAATCCACCTTACTCATGTGTCCTAACTGAAACCTTAAAACTACATCTGTGTCTAACCCGAATACCATACATTAGCTTACAATAAAACCTTTCCCTAAAAATACCATTAGTTAATACATTTTGACACACTATGCAAAAATTGCACATATATACACAATAAAAAAACTATCCCTTACTCACAAGCCCTTACTCTAATCCTAATCCATAAGGACACACACACACACACACACACACACACACACACACACACACACACACACACTCACACACACACAAAACGTATCTACACATACATACCTCAATGTTGAAATTTTCAGTATGTCAAAAATGTTTTAACATTTTCACAATCAATAACAATTAAGAGTCACTTACTGTAACCCAAGGTACATCTTTTATGCATAACTGAACAGTCAACATTTCGCTATTCAGTAAACACAAGTCGACTAACAAAGAACTACACTCCATAGATTAAGTACTCAACAGAAAGAACTGCACCTATATATATATATATATATATATATATATATATATATATATATATATATATATATATAGAGAGAGAGAGAGAGAGAGAGGTGTGTGTGTGTGTGTGTGTGTGTGTGTGTGTGTGTGTGTGTGTGTGTGTGTGTGTGTGTGTGCGTGTGTGTGTGTGTCTGTGTGTATGGAGGGTTACTTAATGAGCAGTGACAGAAATTTGGGATTGTTGTAGCGGGAATGTTAATAGTAGAAAGGCATTTCTGTGTTCAGATGGGCATAATATAATGGATAATCTTACTTCTTCCATAGGTGTTATTGCAGCCACTTATGGACAGCAATGGAAGGAACAGAGAAGATTTGTCTTAATGCTACTACGAAATTTTGGCCTCGGGAAAAAGTCAATGGAAATGAAAATCCAAGAAGAGGCAAAATGTTTACTTAACTATTTTGAGAGCAGGAAGGGTAAGAATGAAATTGTACAACTTTTTCCAAATGAGTTTTCAAGTAATTCCTAAACAGAACATGATATTTAAACACTTTCATCCCGCCATAAGCAGTTTTAAGCTATACCACAAATATATTCAGATATATTCAACTATATTAATTATATGCATTTAGAAGGGATTTTTCATCATATCTAGTATACTAAATAACATGGCATATTCAGAAGGCCATCTTTAAGTAATCATATCACTGAACCAAGTAAGTTGTTTAGGAATTTCTAGTAGGTAAAATTTGCCAACATAAGGGAAATCGAATAACTCATCCATACCTTGTATTATGTGTATGAATCATTAAGTGTTTTATATTTGCTTTCTTTCTTATCAAGGTTAACATAAAAATAAGCCATTATTTTTAATGAATGGATAGCAAAATTATTTTGCATTTGTATAGAACATATTTTTCATTCTCCTATAGCCCTTCGACTCATCCCAGTGGTATGCAGGAACCAAAATATTTGTTTTTTTTTTCTTTTTTATGGTTTTGCATGCTTTAAACAATTCCAACAAGGTAACATGACCAAAGCCTACTTTTACACTGAAAATCACTGCCTGTGCTGATCTTCTCCAACTCCCAGAAGAAAGATTGCATTCTTCCATGTTATCCAGTGTTTAATCTAACAAAGTACCATGACCAAAGCCTACTTTTACACTGAAAACCACTGCTTGTGCTGAGCATCTCCAACTCCGAGAACAAGAACTGCACTCTTTCACGTTACCCATTGTTTAATCTAACAAAGTATGTTCTACTGTTGATTGTATAGCTGTTATTGGTATTAGCTTTACCAGCTACATGCATGCGATTAGGACACCCCAGGCACTCTCTTACCCCCTTAGTAACCCCTGTCCTTTGCCTCTCTCTATTGAAAGTTTATCTTTCTCTTACCTGCTGACAACTAACCTGTTATTAGCTATTTGCCACCTGGTGTAACCACCTTCCTCTCCGAGTTTTAAGTCAATATTCAGCTGTAGCTTCTTACCCTTTCCTGCCTGTACCTCCTTTCTCTTCTCAACTTGCATTACTCACTTTCACTCTCACTCTGCTATGCCTCTTACCAGCATCTCTTGGTCAAGTGATTTTTTTTGGTGGCAACCATCATTAGTGGTCCCAAACTACAATCCCCAGCCTTTTACTTTTTTCCTACCTTTTCCATGATGCCCTGGGGCATTCAAAATCCTATCTCAGTGTTCCACACTATCTTTTTCATTCTCCTATAGCCCTCCAACCCATCCTAGTGCTGTGCAGGAGCTGAATATTTGTTTTTTGTTTCTTTTTTCTTGGTTTTGTGTGCTATAAACTGTTCCAACAAGGTGATCTCACCTAGACTGAATTACTGTTGTCTAACGAACCAGGAACTCTTATCTTAATTACATTACATTCAATTTCAACTGAAGTTTACTGCTTTGTAACCACTGCTCGGCAGAGCATCGTTTTTTAATTAGATTGCTCTTGGCTGGCTAATGGTTGCATGTTACAAAGTCAGCTTTTTATACTTGTACTGTAAATTTATTACAAGGTTTTAGTATTTGTACTGTAAATATTTTTACCAACTGCTGCCTTCTGCACTATGAGCTAGGCTTGGAAGAACACTCTCCTTTGCATGTTTGCTCATGACCTGCTACCTTATAATTGTTACAAAAAGCAACTACTGAACATATGTATGGCAAGCAATGAACCAATACGTAGAGTGCTCATATTAATATAATTAATATCTTAACTGCTATTACCTAATGGTCACTGATACATACGATAACAGCAATGGCTGCAGGTTGCATGTAATCTGTATTTCAAATATCAGCTTGTTTTTATCTGCATAGCTACATCCTCACACCTCTGTAGATTAAACACCAGAGATAAGAATGTTGAATTAATAGATACATAATATTCCAAGTATACTTTAACTCTGTGTAATGGTATACCCTTGTTTGGAATACAGCCTAAAACTGCTTCTTGGCTTTCTTAGGAACAGCGATTGTGGTAGACATACAGGAAGTTGACCTAGAGAGCTTGTTGTTTGTCATATTTATTTGGAAGGTGTTATATGTGACTGCTTTTATGGTAAAGTGCTGTCTCTCTTTAAGTACTTGGTAACTCTCTTCTGCACTGCTATAAACCCTACAATATCCCTTTAACTCCTCTGTGCTGGAACTAAGCAGATTTATTTTTGTAGTAAACTGTGTCACTGATTTCCCTTCATAACTCACCACTGCATCTTCCCTCCTTTTCTCTTTTTCTCTAGGTACCACAATCAAAGCCTACTTTTACACTGAAAACCACTGCTTGTGCTGAGCCTCTACAACTCCCAGAACAAGGACTGCACTCTTTCATGTTACCCAGTGTTTAATCTAACAAAGTATGTTCTGCTGTTGATTGTATAGCTGTTATTGGTATTAGCTTTACCGGCTATATGCATGCAAATGGGACACCTCAGACACTCTATTACCCCCTTAGTAACCCCTGCCTTTGCTTCTGTCTATTGAAAGTTTATCTTTCTCTTGCCTGCTGACAACTAACCTGTTACTAGCTATTTCCCATCTGGTGTAGCCACCTTCATCTCCAAGTTTCAAGTCAATACTCAGCCATAGCTTCCTACCCTTTCCTGCCTGTACCCCCTTTCTTTTCCCAACTTATGCTACTCACTTTCACTCTCACTGTGCTGTGCCTCTTACCAGAGTCTCTTGGCCAAGTGATTGTTTTTTTGGTGGCAACCATCATTAGTGGTCCAATCAGCTCCATTCACCCACGCTTCGCTCGGGCTTACTCCACTCCCCTACCCTACCCCCATTCCCACCCATCCCCATTTTCATTACATTTATACCTCATCCACCTGGGGTCCTCCCCACCCACAACTCTAAATTATCCAATTCTAGCTTTCCCCACATACCCCTACCACTCCCCTCTCACATCTTCTCTCCTCTCATTAAATCCTTCCCACCTTTTTTCTGACTGGTTACACCTATCTCCCCCGTCTGCAGACTATTTTGTCTTCATTCCATCTCTATTTCCCTTACCATTTCAATAAATTAACAACAAATACTTACATCCCAGGTCTTATCACTTCACTTTCTCAACTGTTGTACCACTCTTCCCCCACACATTCAATATGCCCTCCCTCTGCATCTTTGCAACCCTATTACTATACATATCTTACCTTACTTCCTATCAGATCCAACTTAACCACTTGCATACATCTCCAACTAGTACTTATCCCCTACCCCTATGGAACCCTTCTTATCACCCCTCTCTTTTCAATCCATCCTATACTCATCCTTAGAAATGGAAAATATCCACTATTTCAGCTATCTCCCATAAACCTAAGTTGTTGTTGCTCTTCTTCTTTTTTCGGCTTTTCCCGATTAGGGGTCGCCACAGTGGAACTCCGGTCCACTAATGATTGGCTGTAGATCTTTATGGTGCTGAGGTGCCAGCTCTATGCCCAACCTTCAACAAAGGCATGCCCATTTACATATATCTTTTGAATGCCACTCGACCTCGGGGAGGACATGCAGACTCCACATAGAAGGTGATCCCTATAGTCTATACTTCTACTGTACTAAACCAAAACCAATCTGAAGCACCCTACTTCTAGATGGTGACATCCACCCTAATCCTGGCCCTTCCATCACAACCACTACAAATACCAACCAGCCAAACAGACATTTATTTATGCAGTTAACATACTGAGCTTACCTAACAAAGTTACAGTTACATTCCTGGATCACCCAATATACCCCTCACATCCTAATACTATCCAAAACCTGGATAAAACCACACATCTCTGACTCTGAAATACTACCTCTTCACTATAATATGTACTGTACTGACAGACCTGCCACAAAAGGTGGTGAGTTGCAGTAATGTACTCCAAGCACCTCAATGTATCCCCTCTTTCCTTATCTCTACCTTACTTCAAACGTGCCAAACTATTTCTTCTAACTTGTCACCTCAAACCCACTAAAATATTTTCCATTGCAACTATATATATATATATATATATATATATATATATATATATATATATATAGTTTCACTTCATATTGTCAAAAGCTCATTTCATCAAATTTCAAAACAGCGAGACCAAATAGTCAAAAACTCAAATCATTGAAAATTCATAACATCGAATCTCAAATCATTGAAAACTCCAAAGCAACTAGAAATAACATCCCACAGAGTTTTTACTATGTTTATGCAGGGGGCAAGCCCCCCCCTGCACCCCAGCCCCCCGTACATTAAATATACCAACTCCAAGGTCACACTACAGTGGGGTTAGGAAATTACTTTTTCCCCCACTGTAGTGTGACCTTGGAGTTGGTATATTTAATTTTGTGGGTGTGGGGTGCAGTGGGGCTTGCCCCCCTGCATAAATGTAGTAAACAGTGTCTCCTATTATTTACCCCCTCAATAACTAGCCATATCGACAACTTTCTTTTTACTGTCAATTCCCAAAATAATACTGTCTTAGAAGCTGCCCCTAGTAGAAAGTTGTTAGGAATCATTATCGATGACAATTTAACTTTTGACCTTCATATCCAATTTAACATCAAGAGGACACATCAAAAGCTGGGTGCCCTATATAGGCACAACTACCTCCTCAACCTCTCCACCAAGAAGGCCCTAGCCTCTTCATTTCTTCTCCCTACCCTGCTGTATGGTGCCCACATCTTCACCAACCTACAATCCTCCCTAAAAAGTAAGCTTGACTCCTGCTACAAGAAAATTGCCAAATTTTCTACAAACTCAAAATACTCTACACACCACTGCTTTTCACTGCAACAGCTCAGTTGGCTAGAATGTCCCACCACCTTACTTACCTACAATTAACTACAGCCCACAGGTTAATCTTCCAACCAGAAAACTGCCCTTCCCTGTTATCCATACTGACCACATACCATCCCACTCACCACCTCAGTTCAGAAAATAAAATGTTGCTGTCTATAGAGAAACCCAAACTCTCAACTGGCAAAATGCTATATTCCTATGCCGTCTCCAAGCTATGGAACACTCTTCCTCCCTCTCTCAGAATGATCAGCAATCTTGCCTTCTTCAAAAATCCTTAAAAGGACATCTCCTCTCTCAGTGGATATTTTTCTGTTACCTACCGAAACACCTGCTATCCCACTCCAGGACCCTATCACTATCAACCTCCTTTAATATTAGCTCCAACTCTTTTCTATTACCTTCCTATTTCTCTCTCTCTCACCTACTTCATACTTCTAACTCAATCTTTTTCCTCTTGCTTGCTTCTAGCCCCACACTACTATATGCCCAAACTCCTGCACATAACCCATATACTGCTTCATCTTTCTTTCCTGCTCACAACTATCTATTTACTTTGCCATATCTACTATCACATCATCACACTGTACCTCTTCTACTATCTCTCTCTTCCACATATATACCTCCCACTTTACATTCATCCAATGTACTTTATTTCTCTCTAACACACTAAGACCTTTGTTTGTAGTTAACGTGCTTATAGTTAATGTGCATTATCTCTGTTACACATATGGTTTTACACTTGCTTTGTAAATAGTTTCTATGTATCAACTTAGTTTCATTTGTATTTTATTGTCGCTTGTATGTCATTTTATTGTCCTTTGTATATTGCGGAGCTTTTCTCCCCAGGCCTCCACTGAAAATGGGCTACTTCAGTATTATAAGGTTTACACAATCCCCAGTGCAAAAGTCTTGCCACATTATTATGCCTTTCAGTATACAATGCTTCTTCTTGCTTTTCCTGGTTAGGGGTCACCACAGCAGATCACTGTCTGCTCATGATTGGCAGTGGAGTTTTACAGTGTTGAGTTGCCAGCCTGGCACCCAGCCTTTCACAGAAGGCATACACATGCATACCTAGGGCTAATTTAGTGTGTCTAATCCATCTACAGCATGTCTTTGGGATGTGGTAGGAAACTAGAGCACCCAGAGGAAACCCACACAACCACAGGGAGGACATGCAGACTCTGCAAAGAAGGCACCCCAGCTGAGGATCAAACCAGAGAACCTCTTGCTGTGAGAGGGCAACGCTAACAGCTGCACCACCGTGGCCGCCCTTCAGTGTACAATGCTTCTACTATTGGTATACCATAATCAGCAACAATATGTGCAACTGTTTCCAAATTCTGTTTTAAAAAAACCTACATTTGTCTATTTCTCCCACATGTTCAGTGGACTCTGTGAACCAACATGTACATAGTCCACTATCTTGGGACGCCAATATTAACCTTTCATATTTTGATTTAAATTCACCACTCCTTAACCATTTCTGCATTTGATCCTGATAAACACAAGTTTGTTTCAAGAGCTTTCTATACTTGCAACTATATTTATGCATTTCCCACATTTCTTGCCTTGTCATCTGATCCTTCACCTTACATATTTTCTTTTGTTTTTATGGTACATTCAGTTGCTGCCTGAGTTTTATCTACTTCTTGTTTGATTTCCATTCCTACTTGACACAGATATGCTTCTGCTAAACTAAGCAGGGAGGTCATCTTAGGCTTATTCTCCTCATGTTTTAAAACTTTCACTATGTTTGGGTCTTGTGAGGTCAGCAGATATGTATGCAGTCCTACAGTTGCCAATCTATACATGTAATGAATTTTGAGGAGACCCACACCTCCTTCAGAACAGGGAATATATACACTTGGTATGCACTGATTTGTATAAATCATTTGATGAGCATGAAGCATCCTTCTTGTTTTTCCTATCCAACTTATCCAACACCTTTTGGGGCTAGTAAGTCACTCCATAACTGTACATTAGGATAGAAAGAGCAAATTGGTTTATAGCTTGGACTTTGTTCCTAGATGTCAACACTTTTTTAATATAGTTTTCTACAAATATTCCTTACTAAGTTTTATTCACATTTGTTCATGTGTTATTGTTGATTCTTCATCAGTTCCCAAATATTTATACACTCATCTTGCTCAAGTTCTTTTATATCACATTCCTGTTCCAAGCTGATGGTTTCTTGGTGCTGCAGCTTTCCTGCTTTAAAATATCATATGAAAAAGTTTTGACCACTTGCAGCTGTGCTTTCAGTTCCTCATCTGATGAACTATACAGTTTTAAATTGTCCACAAAAAGCAGATGAGAAGTGTTTACACTTTGTTGTTTTCTGGGAGCCAAATTGTAGCCATAACTTAATCTGTTAAGTAGACAGCTTAATGGGTTAAGGGCAAGACAAAAGAGCAGCGATGACAGAGTCACCTTGAATATCCCTTATGGATTTTTATCCCTGGAATAATAATTTTTCCTTTATTGTGGCTTAACTGCAAAGTGATTTTCCACTGTTTAATGGTCTCTGTAATGTAACCAATCAGAGTAGGATGTATCTTATACATTTTAAGCACTCTTTTATCCATGAATATAGGATACTGTCATATGCTTTTTTGCAGTGTATCCATGCCATACTTTGATTCTTCCCCTTTTTAGAGTTCTCCATTGTGACTTTTATGTAACAACAAATGATCCTTTGTCACATATGACTTTCTTAAATTCCAGTGTATAGTTTATAGGTCATCAGAAGGCAAGCTATTAGTTCATAGTTTTTAGGATAGTTTTCAGGTTTGTTCTTAAGTAAGAGCATTGCTTTTCCTGTTATTAACCAGGTTAGTGTCTGTTCAGGGTGTGCATATAAATAGTTCTTACTCATGGCTAAATCTTCATGTAAATATATTAATAATTTTAGCCAGAAGTTAGGTACTGCATCTGGACCTGGGGGTTTCCATTTATGAGCTTTTCTTAACTTTGTTTCACTCTCTCTGGCCATTACTTCATCCCATTTCATATCCTGTACATTGGAACTTCTTATTCTTTCTTTTACCTCTTCTATCCATTTTGCATCTTTGTTATGCTCCCACAAGATTTGCATAGATATTTCTCCAAAATGTATCTATTTCTTCTTTTTTTAGTGGTGTTTCAATTATTTTTGCCATTTTGCCTTGCTTCCCAATTCTCTATAAAACCTTTTTGGGTCATCAATAAAGTGCTTATTTTGTACTTTTCCGTTATATTTATCTGCATATCTTCTAAGTTTTTCTGCCTGTGCTGATATTTTTAGTTTATCATTTGCGATAGTGCACTATATATCCTGATCTGTTCTGATGCTGTTTTGTTTATATCATGTCTATCTTTCTCAGTATTTTTTATATGTTCCCTCTTCTATACTCTTCTAACAGTGACACTTCTTGTCTTAATTGATTTTTAGTTTTCTCTATTTGATACTTTCATGATGGCATTTGATTTTTCCCTTTCCTTTGTCTTACTGCCCTGTGCTTTTGTAGTAAGACTTTATCTCTTATTAATATAACTGTGCAGTAATATATCCTATTTAGTTCTGTTATTTTGCATGAATTTCCATGAACAGTCCTAATTACTGTGTTCATTTGTTTTATCAAACTTCTAACTTTTTGGGTTTATTGACTTTCTGTAGTCTGTTTCTTTCTTTGATTTTAATAATGTCTGTCCATCTCTATTAAATCAAACAACTCTTCTCTTAGATCATTTTTTTCCAAACTAAGGGCGCATTTTTTGTTCTCCATTTCCTGCAAGCATACTACAGAAAGTTCCAGCACATCTTCCTCTGCCACATTCTCTTCAGTTTCATCCTGTGTCATCTGTTGCTCTTTCATATGGGAACTCACTGGCCTATCACTCCACAACACTGACTGTGTCAGAGTTGTCATAGTTTCCTGTTCCTTCCATTGCTGTGGAACTCCAACTGAACTTTTATACTGGTTTACTATGGAAGGCAACTGATCATATGTTTCCAGCTCTGCTGGCTTTTCCTTAATTTGGAGATCCATTGCTCTATCCTGCTGTAATGTTATCAAAACCTCAGTTTCTGTTTCTTAGATTCATAGATTAGTACTAACCTAACTTCCCTTGTGGGTCATTTTAAGCCTAGCTAATTATCCCATGCGAGATTCAAACTCTGCACTTTGTAAGGTAAGCACCTTAACCATTATGCCAACCTCCCAACCTCCCTTCTTTAACTTCCCCATTACAAATCCTCTTTTCTACTTATCCTGCTTGTTTTCTTTTCTTTATTTTTTTTTTTTAATTGTAAAATTTTCCATATCCAGATGACTTTCCTATATTTATCTTCAAATGTCTTTGGTACTGCTCTACTGCTCTTTTTGTATTGATTAGTTTTGTTATCTCCATTGCATAAATATTACACCATGTTAAATCTTTCTCTTTCCCATGTCCATATTTCTTCTTCAGATATCTCCTGCTCCTCCTTTTTCTCCTTACTTGTGGAACTTGCCATATCATCATGCTGTGATATAACCAGTCTTAGACTTTCTATACTAAATCCTTCACTTCACAGGTATTCCATAACTTTAGCTTCTGTTTTTTTAACTACTTCTTTATAATCTTCTGTTCTACATTCCCTGTTTGTGATCTTATTTTTTGTATTATGAAATGTTCCATATCTGAATGCCTTTGCCTGCATTTCTTTTTGAATATCTTCGGGGCTGCTTTTTTGTATTGATTAATTTGGCTTTTTCCTGTGCATAAATATTGTACCATATCATCTCTCTCTTTCTTTCCCATGTCTATATTTCTTTCTTATACATTTCTAAAATCTCTAGATTTTCTTCTTTATATTTTTGCATTTCCTCAGTTGCTTCTTTTTCCAAATGGCCCAATGTTTCTTGGTCTATTTTATGTATTTCATAAATTTGTTGTATTAATGAACACACATTTTTACTTGAAGATTCTGGCAGTTTTTCTTGTGGTAGTATTTTTCCCCTCTAATTTCTCACTTAATCATTTTGTATATCTTCTGTCTGGAAATTCTAGGTTTCTTGCATAATAGTAACAATACATATTTTTTTCTATTCTCAATAGACAACTCAATAATTTTTATGGCTCTTTTCTGGCCTATTTCCTTGTGCAACAGAAGGTCATCCTCCCTCTGGGCCTGGCCTGGCCCCATTGTAGGAATGTTTCTGAGTCTTGAAGATTCTATGCTGTCATTTTTTTCCATTCCTGGCAGCAGTACACCTACCAGGATTTGGGCACTTTTTATGATGGGTCTTGTGTACCCAGCTATCTTTTTTATTTTTTATTTTTTTTGAAAATATTTTTATTAAATTTTCATAAAATATAATCACTATAAAATTTATACTGCAGTGGTGGTGCTGCGGTAGCGTTGTCACCTCATAGCAAGACATTGTCCCATTCGATTCTCAGCTAGAGCATCTTCTGTGTGGAGGCATACGTGAATGGGGTGTGCCTTCGTTGAAGGTTGTGCATCAGGGCTGGTAACCCAGTATGTAAAAATCCACTACCAATCATTAGCGGACCGGAGTTCCGCTGTGGCTATCCCTAAACAGGAAAAGCCGAAAGACATAATCACTATAAAATTTGTAATCAGAAATGTACATGCATATTTAAAAGTAAGAAAAGACAACCAAATTTTATAAATACAGAAACAAAGAAAATGACTATTTACAAATGTGTCCATCAACCTTCTAGTCATTCCTGTTGTTGCATGTCTGTTCAATTCCAGAATGTTTTTTTATTTTTGCTTTTCAAGCAGTTCTTTAAATGTTGTCCATACATTGAAGCAAGAGGTAATTCTGTTAATTCTCAATCTGATTGTAATAATTTCTAGATGAATTACTTTGGTTGCTAAACTTATAAATTCTTTAAATGAGGGAGTAAATTAATTTTTCCTGTTTTGTGTGATCACTTTTCTGGAGATGGTCAGTACAGTCCACAATATGTTAAATTTCATTCTTTTAATACAAGTGGGAATAGGGCTATTACAAAAATTAATGATTTCGATAAAATAAATTTATATCCAAAAAATGCCTGTAAAAACGAATTATTATTCCAAAAAGGAAGTAAGACAGTATGATCAGAGAACTTGTGTTGCCAGTCTGCTTTAAGTTTTTTCCTTCATTTCCAAAAAAGTTGTTTTTTCTTTACATCAATTCAATTTTATGAGGGGTGAAAAAGGACCTATGTGAAACCATTCATGTAAACAAATGCCATCTAAGAGATGAAGTAGCATGTTTAGATGATAATGGGAATAATTTTTGTTTTCTTCACTTGGTGGTCTATAATTGATTTGGGTAAAATAGTTCCAATATATATCATTACATGTTTTAGTTTCCTTCTTTACCACTTTATACAATTTAGACAAGAGACCATGACCCAAGGAATTTTGCTGCGATAACAATATGATATATTCAATCAATTTTGGGACATGATCACTTAACATTTGTTGCATTGACTTAATTTCCCATTCTATTTATAGTCTACAAGTTTGTATATCTAACCACATATATTTATCCAAATCATATTTGTTCCTAGTGTAATCTGCTTAGCGCAGCTTTTTGTCTTTCATTTACTGAAACCAGTACAACAGATTCTTCTTTTTAAAGGCAACCATTGTTTCTATATTTGATGTAGGGCTATTTCTTTGAGCATATGCCATAGGAAACAAAAGGAAAATATATGCTTTATAAGCCAGATATCTATATATAAAATTTCTAAAAGTATTTAATATAGTCAAAACAAAGTAAGAATCACTTGTTTGGTGAATTTTCCCTATAATGTACTCCTTTAAGAACCAAAATAAACTGTTATTTCATATAAGATAATTATTAGTATATCTATAACAGCTAGAATGCATAAAAAGGTTTCCTAAAAATTATTTCCATCTAGCTGTATAAGTGTTGCTAATCCAAATACATATTGTTTTCACAACTGATGGTAACGAATATAATTCTATGTCTTGGAGTCCTATTCCCCCTACTTCCCAGTCTCTTATACAATGATTCAACACAATTTTTGGTTTGTAAGGGAACCAAAGAAATTTCAAAATTAAAGTGTTAAATTCTTTAATACAGGTTTTCATATGAGATAATGTTAATGATTAAATCATATATAGGAGTTTTGGCAAGATAATCATTTTGATGATAGAGAGTCTTTCTTCCATTGTGAAGACAATTTTATTCTATTTGTCCATTAGATTCTGTATCTTATTTATGCAATTAGTATAATTATAATTTACTATATATTTAATATTATCCATTATGGTTATTCCTAAGTAATTAGTTTTCTTTCCTTTGAC
Source organism: Protopterus annectens (assembly GCF_019279795.1). NCBI lineage: Eukaryota > Metazoa > Chordata > Ceratodontiformes > Protopteridae > Protopterus > Protopterus annectens. Next base: position 1,754,149,565 of record NC_056741.1, on the reverse strand, counting down.
AATATATTTAAGGAACTTATTTGGGATTTTATTCTTATTTATGTTTATCAGTAAAAGTTTTGTTTTATCATTAAATTTTAAACCAGATTTTCTTTGAAGTAGTTCTATTGCTAAAAAAAAAAAAGTTGCAGATATACATTTATTATTATCATTCAATGTCAGTAAGATGTCATCTGCAAACAACTGAATTTTAGAACTTGAATTCTCTATTATTTTAATACTTTTTATATCTGTATTTCATGCAATAAAATAAGCATAAGGTTCCATAACTAGGGTAAAAATCAGAGGTAAAAGAGGACATCCTTGTTTATTTCCTTTTGATATTTGTATAGAATCAGCTCTGAAAGTACATATTTGACATATGCAAAACAATTTTCATGGAAAAGATTAATAAGATGTGCAAAGTTAAAAGAAAACTTGTAGTCTTCTAGAACTAGCAAAATATATATTTCTTTATTTTTTTTTATTTTTTTAACCTACTACTGTCCATAATATATGCTGTATAAACTACAGTCTATATATCAGTGTCATCTTGGTGAGATCTTGTGAAGATACTCACCAAGACTTAATTCTCTCTCTCTCTCTCACTCTTTGACTTCATGCCCTTTTATCTGACTTACATGCAGATATACTAAATTATATTTCTTGTTAATTCTTCTACTTGCAGATATTTAGTTTTACTAAGTCTGTACACACTAATCACTTTTTACATAATTTCACTCACATTGTACACATTAAATGACTGTATTTACTTTTAATAAAATTAATATAAATTATGCAGTTATAATTAAATATACAATCAGTTGTCTTAATACGCTGCCTGTAGTCTGTTTCTTTTGAGTAGGACACAAAATTATTTCTACTACTAATGAATCATATAGGTCATGTAATTCATAGCCTTCTTGCCAATGTCTTAATTTCCTAACATAAGTGCTAATACTTCTGTAAGATCCTATTCTCTGATAAAGAATGACTGGTAAACATTAAGAGTGACTCTGTCATTGCTGTCTCATCAACTGAGGTTCTCCCCTCTCTCTCTCTCTCTCTCTGTCTTTTGCCCTCCCTCTCTCTCCCTTCTTTCTTTCTCTAAAAACTCAGAAGTAGTACAAACTTGTAAAGCTTCTTAACCTAAGATGTATAGAAATTCAGCACACTGTTTTTTTTATGCTATGATAGTTTTTTTTTACATTAAGAAATAATTTGAATTTCTTCTGGATGTAAATGGAGGACTACAACTGTTATTTCCCGAATAAAAGTTGGCCATCCACAGACCCAGGTAATTATCAACTGATAAGTCTGACTAGTCTCTTATGTAAAGCCATGAAAAGAATTGCCATGATATGATAAATAATTACATTAGAAACATTCAGACACTGGACCGAGCTCACTCATCAAGGGCGGGTCATGTTTGCTCAACCTAGTGAACTTCTTTGAGAAGGTCACCAAAGCAATGGAAGAGGGCAAAATGGTACATATAACCAACTTGACCTGGCTAAGACATTTGACACAACACTCCACTCAGGCATCATAAACAAGCTCACCAGATTAGGTATAAATACCCTACATCACCAGCTGGATAGTCAGTTGGCTCACAGATAAGATGCAAAAGGTCAAGATAGATTTACCTTTACAAAAAGGCCAGTCAGTAGTGGAGTCCCTCAGGGCTCAGTGCTGGGGCTATGTCTATTTGGCATCTTCTTCTCCGAAGTTAAGGCTAACATCACTGTCCTATAGTTGACCAAGTTCAGAGATTATTGCAAACTGGGCAGCCACAGACTCCCCAAAAACACAAATACTCTCCAAAAAAGTCTGACATGAATTAATAATTAGTGCCAGAGTCATGGCCTAAAATTCAGTGCCAGCAAATGTACTTCACCTTCAGTAAGGTGGCCACCCTTAGAAATATTGATAATGTATCCTGAAAGTAGACCATGTGGTCAAGAAATTGGGAATGCACGTGGACAGTAACATGGCCTTTGACCATCACATGTCTACTGTAGTAAGGAAATCATTTGACAAAGTGTAACTTAAAAGCAATGGAAATGGCATCTAGGGCCAAAGATATAATTGCTTCATTGTTCTCAGTCCTCATTGGATCAATCATAGAGTACAATTCCCAAATCAGTATGTACCTCACCAGGCGTATGCAACAACTGGAGTGTCCACAAAGGTTCCTCATAAAAAGAATACATGGTGTAGAAAACATGTCCTATGTGGACTGCCTCAAAGCCCTATCCCTATGCTTGACTTGCTACAGATTGTTGAGAGGTGATCTATGCCTTGTGTACAAAACATCATTTGATGCAACTCTGATGGGTCTACTGCATATCTGCAAATAAATAGTATCAGAAATACCAGATCAGGGGATGTAAGCCTCATCTGTAGCATAGATAAAACATGTTGATGGGATAGGTATGTGTCAGAGACACTACCCCTTCTCTGGAACAGGCTTGCCATCCATTTGAATCAGAGTTATTCCCTGCACTTTTTCAAGTTTAACTTGGACCGCTGGATGATGAATAAAAAATGTACTCCTGGTCTAGTAGCTATTTCTCTGTTAGAAGGTGAAAGCTTGTAAATGCTCAACCACTTATGTCAAAGTTATAGATAAAATCCACAAAAACCTAGGGTATCAGATCCTGTTCAATGCAATTGGGAAGCACGACTAGGCTTAAAAAGGCCCGTAATGGTCATTAGACTAGTAATCACCTATGAATCTAGGGACACATGGCTTCCACTTCTCAGAGACATTAATGTGCCAGAGAAGGTTGTCTGGTGGCTGCAGTTGCACCATTCTCATATGAATGACAAAAAGACTTAACATCACTTTTGAGTTACCTGTGTTGCAATGTAACATTTAGTAACCATTGTGCACATTAACAGAGTAAGATGATGAATGTTACCAGTTAGCTTTATTCCCAGACTGTGGGTCATTAGTAGGAAACCAGGTGAGAATATTTATATATCAACAGCATGATCAGGGTTAATATACAATTACTTTAAAGGGGTGTGCTCGTATATTACACTTAACCAATTTTATAAGTATACTGACTATAAGTCCAAATAAAAATGAATGCCATTTGAATATATTTGCTTTTCATTTCATATGATAGTCTTGTGAGGTCATGTGTCATTAACCTGAGATTTTTAGTGACTTTTTAATCATCAAGAACAACACATAAATATAAACATCCAGCTTGATCTTACTGCATTTCTTCCAGATATAAACAAATAAAAATGTTGTCATTTATGTATCATTTTACATTCATAAATCACAAGCTGTTCCCATTTGATGGGGGCACTACAGTTTTTCAAGTGCTGTTTTATCAATACTTCAACTGTTCTATGTGTTTAATCAAACTGTTCATATTGTTGATGTCTCCGACACTTGGATATTGGTTTATTTCAGGTATAGTGTAATGGTATCTCTGCCTTCACACAACTCTAAGAAAAAGCTAAAAAAAAATGTTTCTAGTGATTTAACTTTTCTCTGAATTGAGTATGAACTTGGAATTAGTATGTATACAGAATTAAGGTATGTGAGAAGACCCTCAGATTGTGAAATGCCGGAGGGACTGAACTCCTTAAAACAAATTATTTTTAATTTTTTATGGCATTCTGTGATTGTGTGCATGCTGATATGTTAATGCGGTATTTGCAGGAGGGACTGAACTCCTTAAAACAAATTATTTTTAATGTTTATGGCATTCTGTGATTGTGTGCATGCTGATATGTTAATGTGGTATTATGCAAAACTTTAGGTGCTTTGGTTATTATGTTTTGCTTCTTAGCTAAGAGAAAAATGATATTTAACTATAAATTCCTATTAGGAATTAGCCACAGAAAAGATAGATAGATAGATAGATAGATAGATAGATAGATAGATAGATAGATAGATAGATAGATAGATAGATAGAAAAGTAAACTAAAAAATGAAGTGTCCTCTCACCTGCTCCCCCTCCTTGAAGCCATGTGTCCCTTTAGTCATAATTCTTCCTATCTATAAGACTACTGGTCCTATCTGTGATCCCCCCCCCATTTCTTCCCTAAGAGACACAACCACTAACCCTTCCCCTGCATCCTGTTTCATTTGACTAATCTTGTCTCTCAGCTTGTAATTTCACTATATTGTTGTACAAAGTTTTGGGTATGTTAACAACCTTGACTCAATTTTCCTTCCTTCCAGATGCTTGCAATTCTCACTCTCCTCCATACTTCTTCCTCTTGTTCTTCTTCTTCTCAGCTGCTCCATCATATAAGTTGCTCCACTATCCTGATATTCCCCAGTTCTCAGTTCTTATCTCCAACCTACCTTACTATAAAGTTTTCATAATAGTAAATAAAGACCTCTGCTTAATTATTTTATCCCCTATTCTGTCATGGCTTTAAATCTCTGTGCAATATATTCCCCAGCTATTCCCCTACACCCAAAATAAATATTTTCAGCACTTGCCTTATATAACTAATCACCAGCATTTTCCCTCTTTCTCTACTTGTAATTACTTCTCAAACTGCTTCCACTTCTCTCCATATCCCTCCACTGTCTAAATGTATCTTGACACTTCAAAAATGTTTCTCTCAAAAGCTGCTGCTGCTTTCTACCAGAATTTGTGGAGGTCCTACAGTGCTGTCATAAACCATCTGGTCCACAGTAAGCTTGACTTTCTCTTTTTTACTCTTTTTCTCTTTCTTTGTACCCAAGTGCTGGCCAAACTCTCCTCTCTTCTTGTGACTCCCAGTTCCAAAATCACAGAGATATGGCAGATGAGGAATGCTTCTATCTAGAATTCATATATTCTTTGTTGTTCCCTCCTTAGGTCTTCTCCTTAGAGATATCTCCAATCTATTTGCTTGTGCATGAATATTCCTAGTAAATGTAAATGCTTTCCTGTTCTCCAATACCCACCTCTTAATATTCTGTCATCAACCTTTCCTTATATCTTGCCATAAACTGCCACCCGTATGAACTTTATAATCATTCTTCCCAGTCTATGTTTTTAGGTACAGAGTTAAACTCTAATCTGTCTATCTCTTAAGGACCTGTTTCCCACTCATCTGTTCCTGAATGAAAGGAAGTGTCCAAGAAAGCCTTCATCATTACTTAGTCCATAAGTACTGCATTCCCTCCATCAAAGTTTGCCTATTCTATTAGTCCAGGAAAGCCATCTCTCATATCCACTCTTTTTGGTCTTCTGTGATCTTTTGGGATCTTCTCCTAAATAGTGCATGAACTTAACATTTCTCTTCTCTGCTTGGTCATCTGTCTCTACCACTGGGAAATCAAAAGTCCACAACTTTTGACTATTTGAATCTCAACTGCATGTTCTATAATTAAGCTGTACTTTACTGTACTTTAGCAACTTCAGAAAAACCCTTTTCTTTTACAGGTCAAAATACGTACCTACATTCCATTGTTATAAGTACTTACCTATATCCCATGTTCCATGTCTCCATCTTGAACTTGACAATCCCCTACTTTTCCATCTTCCCCCTCCCATGCCTTATTACAACTCTTACAGTTTCCTTCTATTTGTTTCCCCCTCTCTAAATCTCAAATATTCCATTCCAGGATGAACTTGAAAGCACCTTGTTTCAGACTCAGTAAATGTTCACTCCCCTTCATGTCCCTTCCTTCTGGTTCCTCAAAAGGTGAAAAGCAGTTATGGTCAAATAAATTATACCCTGGGGTTGATTTTCCCTTCTCAAGTTGGGATTTTCATACACCCCTAAGCCTATAGCCCTTTAACTATCAGTCCTTAAGGCACTGATGAGCTGTACCAGCAAACCAGGCTTCATTATTAATGTTTTTGTTTGTACATCTGTCCATTATGTTCAACTTCCTCTAGTTTTACATCTGTGTCAAAAGAGATGGGGAGGAGATGGTTCCCCCAAATGATCCCCCCCCTCCTAACTGAGAGACAAGATATCAATCATAAGTTGACTGCAAACAATCCTGTCTCCCTCTAAGGGTAAAACTGAAGGGTGACATTGGCTAGGTCATTCAATTTTTTTAGTCCCCTTTGAGTATTAAGAAAATTATGTGTCATCATAAAAGCACGTTCCATTTATAAATATGTCACATATATATAATTACAGATATGTATTCCCTGAGTCTCACAATAGCTAATCATTTTAAAATGATTCATCTGATATGTTAATTTCTGTTGAGCTAAGATGTATAGTTTGAACTGAAGTGTAGCTAAATGGAACACGATCCATTTTTTTTCTTAGCAAAGTAAGAAAAAGGAAAATTATGCATCTCAACAGCCCAGAATATTGTAGCATGTCCAGATTTTTGCTTCATTTTGTCTCCTCCTCTTAAAATATTTAGGTTTCTAGAAAGTCATTTAGGATTTAAGTCAATAAATAATGGCAAACATTTATGCTGTACACATCCTTCAGAGAATGCATACCATTGCAAAATCTATTATTCTAGCAACTTGCTAAGTTTATGCAAGCATATTTAAAAATCTGTACCTGATTTTTTGCCTTTGTCCTCCCATTATTCTAGGCTTTGTCTAGAATTTGTGCCCTAGCATTTCTTTATTTATTTATCTATTTATTTATTGCATCTGCTACTAGAAAATTTAGACTGGGCACAGCAAACTCTTTTGTATCACAGAACTAGGGAGAAAAGCTCCAAATGATACATATTAGATAAAGATTTTACATAGTATAGAAAAAAGACAGCATTTTACAAGTGTGTGCATAGTCTAGTGAAAAGTGTAGAAAAAAAACAGAATTAGTCTAGTGAATAAAGGCCTTTTGTAAAAGTTTATACATGTACAGAAAAGTCACTTAATATTTTGAAAAGTCTGCATAGTACTGGACTACTTGCAAATGGTAAAATATATACTTCTCTTTATCTTCCACGGTTACTAGTGCTGTGGCATCTCCTTCAGTTTTGGTCCCCATTGTGCAAGAAATATCCAAAAAGATGCTGTATGTGAAATGACAGTCTTGTATTTTCAAGAAACAAATAACCCTGTGTAGTACAACTGTACACACTTAGTCATGTAACATTAGACACGGAGAACAGTTCAGGCTGTGTCTACAATTATGATTCCTGTCCAAAGTCAAAATTGTTGCCCAGTCACTGTGCACCAACCTCAATCTTCTCTAGCCTAAAAGGCTCTTTCATAGTGAGATTAAAAGAACTCTTCATATGATGATTATCCTCCTTCTCCAGGTTCAGATATTTATCCCAACATGATGTGCTTATTTTATCCCTTCTGTACCCTTCCATGATGCCTGCTGTTGCATGGCATACAGGACACCCAAAAAAGTCACTAATCAACACTGAATTCTCGCTAAATAATCTTACATCTCTATTTGACCCCATAGCTCCTTATCCCACCATGATAATGCCTCTTGCAGAAAGAGAAATATATCTTCCTCGCTTCAAACATCCACATTTTCATTTATCCTCAAAAGGTTCTAAACAGCCTAGCTTATCCTTCTCTCACCCTCCTCAATTTGTAGTTCAGACCTACCAGGATAGGTCCACAACTGCAGTCCTTGGAACAGTGAGTCTGAAACTGTGAATAAGGGGCTAATGCAGTAAGTCTGAGGTTGTAGTATCATAGACTATTTCCCTTTATCCAAGATACAGCACTTTCAAATTGATTTATGTCATAAGACTAAACTGCCATAATATCAATGGCAGTACAACAAACCAGTGAACATAAAATTGACTTTCCGTTGGAAAGCTTTAACACTAACAACAGTATTTTTGCAGAAGGATAAGTTCATCTGCACTCTCCACACCCCCCTGCATATTAGATATGCCAACTCTGAGATTTCTGTACATTGGGAATAGAACAAACACCAAACCCAAGAAATACTACCTTTCCAATGTAAATCTGGTTCAATGTTCCATGCTTCAGTATGATATTATGGCAGTTCCATCTTAGAACAGGGACCTTTCCAAAGTTAGTATAAGTTAGTGGTAATGTTGTAGGGGTTATAGCCCCACACTGGGGTGCAGAGGTAATGCAGCCTTCCTGAAAAAAATATCTTAACATCATTAAATAGGTTCATAGGTTCATAGGTTCGTACTCGGCTATCTGCCCTAGGGCATTTATAAGCCTAGCCAGAGTGTGTGTGGCTTTCACCACCCCTTAGGATGAGAATACTACGCCCATTTAGGGTTTAGTTTACTGTGCCTCTGTCTAGTAGTGACACAGAGATGACCCCCGGGGAAAACCTACGATCTCCCATCCACTCGTCAAGACTTCTCTTGAATAGAGTTAGTGAGGGGCTCTGCCTAACATGGATTGGGATTCTGTTCCAGAGTGTAGGGAGCCTCTGGGTTATGAATCTGTCCCTCCAGCACGTCCTATTTATTTCTGTGTTGAGGTTTAAGTCTCTTGCTCTCGTGGCTCTGATGGATTTGGATGTTTTGAGGTGGAGCATGTCCATTAATTCCGGATTGGACATGGCCTTGTACGTTAGGCACAGGTCACCTCTGAGTAGGCGGTATGTGACTGAATAGAGCTGGAGTTTTTTCAGTCGGGCAGCATATGACATATGTTTAAGACCCGTTATCCTCTTGGTGAGGAACTTTTGGGGTCTTTCCAACTGCTGCAGGTGTCGGGTAAGATACATCCCAAATGGGGCATTGTACTCAATCATTGGCCTAATAAGAGATGAGTACAGGGGTGCAATGACCTCTCTTGATCTAGATGTGAAACCCTTCATGATAAGGTGGGCAATATAGAAGGTCTTCCTAACCACTTTGGCAATGTGAGTGTCAAAAGAGAAGTTACTGTCAACATGGGTCCCTAGGTCCCTGATTACCTCTTCCGTACTTAATGGATTACCACCTATGTGGTAATTTGTGGGTACCTTGTTTTTCCCAAAGGGTATGACTATACATTTTTTGGCATTAAGCTTAAGGCCATGGCTCTGGCACCAATTATCTGTTTCTATGAGTCCTCTCTGAAGGATGCTTGTGTCCGCTGGAGTATCAATTATGGCGCCCAGTTTGCAGTCATCTGCGAACTTTGTCAGCCACAATCCTCCTATGTTTGCCTGTATCTCGGAAAAATAAATGCCAAACAAGAGGGGTCCCAGGACTGAGCCCTGTGGGACACCGCTTGTGACTGGCTTAGAGTCTGACATAGCTCCAGCAACTCTGAACCTGTGGGTTCTGTCCTTGAGCCAGTTTGCAACCCATCTCGTGACATATGGGTTTACATTTAAGCTGGTGAGTTTGTCTATGATGCCCGAGTGTGGTATTGTGTCAAAGGCTTTTGCAAGGTCAAGGTAGGCTGTGTGAACTGCCTTACCTTCATCAATGGCCTTAGTGACGGTTTCAAAAAAGTCGACCAAGTTCAAAAGGCAGGATCTGCCCTTGACAAAGCCAAATTGGGTAGGATCCAATGTCTGTAGGTCCCCAATGTCTTTGTTTATGAGTTCCATAATGATCCTCTCCATAGCTTTGCAGACCAGGCTCATCAAGCTTATGGGGCGGTAATTTCCAGGGTCCGTAGAAGCACCGCCTTTGTGAAGTGGGGCCACTGTTGCCGTACGCCACTCTTTGGGTATGTATCCTGTAGTAAGGCTAAGATTAAACAGCAGCCTTATGTTTGGGTTTAGTTCCTCTTGGAGTTCATGTAGCACACAGCCCGGGACACCGTCCGGTCCCATTGATGCTGTGTTTTTAGCTTTAGAGAGGGTGGCTCTCACCTGGGCATCTAAGATGTTAGGGAGGCTACACTCTGCTGGGATAGTTATTTCTCCTTTTGGGGGGGTGAGGAGAAATTTGCACTGAACCCATCTGCCAGAATGTTGGCAATGTCAGTGGGTTCAGTGTATTTATTGTCATTTTGGACTAACTCTGAGCATATCTGGGAGTTTCCACCCAGGTTTCTAACATAGCTAAAGAAGGCCTTGTGATTGTCTTTTGTGTCTTTTGCGATTTTTCTCTCAAAGTTGGCCTTGGATGATTTTATGAGTGATCGTAGTTTTTTGCTAGTACTGATCAGAGATGCCTTCCCATTTAGGGATTTTGCTCTGTCATGTAGTAGCTTCCTCCTTCTGTTGTAAAGTTTGTTTATGGCTGGGGTCCACCAGACCGGGTGCCTGCCTTTGGGGGAATGGGTCTTGGTTTTATTTGGGATTGCATGATCCATGCATTCTTGAAGGTGCCCATAGAAGGCATTTGCAAAGGATTCAGCAGTGTGGGTTGTGGTTTCCACTGGCCCAGGGACCTTGAAGGATACCACTTCAGTCTTAAGAAGTGTGAAGTTGGCTTTTGAGAAGTTCTTCACTGTGGTCTTTTGTGCAGGGGGTGGGGGCGGGATGTGGATTTCCAGTGAGATTAATTTATGGTCTGATCTTACTAATGAGGGATATACTTCCGGTGTGGAGCATTTTGTCCCCATGTTTTTGATGATCAGGTCTAGTATATTGTCTCCTCTTGTGGGAATGGTGACTAGTTGTTCCATTGCATTTGAGTTTATGAATTCTAGGAACCTTTGGGCTAGGGTGTTTGGGCTTGAGTAATGTTCCCAGTCTATGTTTGGGTAGTTGAAGTCTCCCAATATGATGGTATTTGGAGAGACATTCATACTCTCCAGTGTCTTCAGGATGGCTGTGTGAGTTTCCTGAGTTTGAGAGGGTGGTCTGTAGCATGCTACAAATTGTAAGGCAGTTTTGCCTATGGTTAGTTGCACCTGGATGGTCTCCGATGCTTCGTGCGTTGCCACTAACCTGGAGGTGTGGGTATCTTTGATGAATATGGATACTCCCCCTCCTTTTGTGGTTCGGTCCAAGTTTTGGGGCCGGAAAGCATGATATGAGGTAAAACCTGATAGTGCTGGGGTGCTCTCAGGAGCCTTGAACCAGGTTTCAGTCACTGCACAGACATCGATGTTTCAAGGTTAGCAATAGTGCTTTGATATTCCTTTTTTAGTTTTTACAGTTGCAGGACTTAAAATTATATGCCTTGCACATCTGATAGGGAGTCTAATTGAAGACTACCTTTCAGAATTATTGTCTATCTCCTATGAAAATTAATTCATCCCATAGCTGCAAACTTCATTCCTTGTTGTGCATTACTCTTGCTTCCCATGCTGTAAGCTTTGACTAGACATCAATGAAATTGGTCCCTTTCTATTCAACTATTTCTAAGAGGCCCTACTACTAGCTTCCTAAATGTTTCTACATATTCTTCATGTCACATACAATGAGGACTCCTCCTTTCTTGCTGACACACTCTGCACATTCCTTGCTATAGGTTTCCTTAAAATGATCATCCAATTTTCAATATGTTAATAAGAGTACTATGTCCTAGAGAAAAATATTTTGACACAAGAAAGGCTCTGATCATTTAAATTTACAGAAAAATAGATTACTCCCCATCCCTTTACTCCAGAGCTTCCAGTCTTTTTACTGAGATGGTACATGTTGTAGGAGTTGTAGCTACTTAAGAACTATTCATGTCACTTAGGGCTTACATTATAAAATCTGGGAGAGACTTGTAAGCTTAACCATACCATGGATTTTATTCCATTTTTTACAGTATCTTAGTTGTATATTGCTTCCACTGGATCAGAGTTTTTAATTTTGTTTGCCTGCATTCATTCCATCCTCTGAAGCTCTGAGTATTCCTGAAGGATTTATCAAGCTCATACATGCCCTCTATTGGCCAGATGGACTCATGAAATTCATCATATTCTATTGCAAAATGCTGTCAAATGACTGCCTTCAATTCCTGTATCTTTACTTATTACCCTTTACTGACAAGGTTAATACCACTAGGCTAGCAGCCCCTTTTCAGAGGAAACCCTAGGTAAATTTCTCCAGGGCATCAGGGAACTTCCCATACTCGTGGGCATAGAGGAACAAAACTGCAGGTGGCACATTGGTTTTTGTCTCCATTCCAGGTGCAAAGACAACCCGGAGAGACAGCAGAGCCATGGAGGATGTAACCTAGGGCACTGATAGCACTAATGTTGTTGTTATTGCAGAAAGCAGCATGTAGTTGGCAGAATCACTGCCAAGTGAGAAAGTAAACATTGTGATGGCAGAAAGCAAGTCCATATTGGAGGAGAAGAAGCAAAGGGAGCAGGTCTATGTACAGGAGAAGGTAGTGCCGAAATCGGAAGAATTATTCTAAAAAGGTTTTTTGAGGGTGAAATGGAGAAACAGGATGGATGCATTATTTCACTCCTTCAGTCTGGAGGGTTGTGGGATGATTATTTGGAGCAGATGATCAACCAGAGCAAGCCAGAAAGTAATACAGCAGTACTGTGGAGTGACATAATGGAGAAAAAGAAGAGAGACAAGACTAGGTCAGTGAGAAAACATATGCACAAACAGTAAAAGAAGGGGAAGGAAGAAAGGAAAAAAAGAAGGATATGAAGAGACAGTATACCATTCATATAAGCAGTAAAAATGAGAATGAACTTGAAAGGTCTGAAGTGTGGGGCTCCTTTAGTGCACCTTTAGGTGTGACTGCAAAGGAGGTAAGAGTGTTTATTATTAACAATAAAACATTTTGTGACTTATTATTTGAAAACAGACAATATATGGAAAATTTCATAGGGAAATATGAACAAAAAAAGAATGTATATCCTTGGTCTGAATATGTGATTCAACTATTTTTTAGACAGCCAAAAAAAGAATGTTGGTTCAATTTAGAACAGAAGTTGAGCTTATAGATTTAAAACAATGAATGTATTGACTGTGTGCAAGGAGGTATTGAATATGACAAAGGTTTATGATGAAAGAGGACTTTGGACTGGGGGATGGGAATGTGGAGTAATGTTAAAGATGGAAAATGACAATGTGATACATATACCATACATACATACATATATGTATTATTAATGTTCATGGCAATAAGGGTTTTGTGAGATACAGAGGACAACTAAAGACTTGTTATTTTTGTGGAAATGATTATCATTTGATTAATGAATGTGATAAGAAAAAGTGTTATTTGTGTGGTAATACAGAATATAATGCAAAAATTTGATTTAAAAATGAAAGGAATGTGGTAATGCTGGATATTCATGGTTAGAGTGTGAAATGGACAAACAAGAAGGCAAAAATGAAGTTATACAAGAGAAAGAGCTAGAATAAATTGTGACACAAGAACAAGTTTAGCAAAATTAAATTAATGCAGAAGTTATGCATAAAGGTAACAGAAGAGATAAAGAAAAAGAAAAAGTAACATATGGGACATGTGAAGAAGAGCCTGAATGGCACAAAGTAAAAGGAAAAAGAATTTGATAGGAAAAAGAGTTATGGAAAGGAAAAGAAAATTTAAAAACAATGTTTAGAGAAAATAAGAAAGGTAAAGGATAGAAATTATATTATAATAACTGTTCTGTAAAAGCTGAGAATATTAGCTTTAAATGTTAACAGCTTCAAAAACACTAAGAGAAGAATTAATATATTATAGTGGTGCATTAGAATAGATGCTGAAGTAATAATATCAGAGGACATAAGATTATTAACAGAAGATGAAAGAACAGAAACAGAAAAACTTTGAATGGTACTGTTGTTTGGAATATAGGTAAAGAAACATGTTCTGGCATATGAATATTATGCCAAAAAGATATTGAGATATTAGATGTTACAATAGTTGAAATAGGTAGAATAACAGTGTTAGACATAAGATGGAAAAATATGTATATAGAATTGTAGCTTTATACGCATATATTACCAAAAAACAAAGACAGACTCTGTTCAAAAGTATACTTAATTACATATGTATAAATATGAATATAATAATAGCAGGGGATTTTAATTGTAACCTAAGAGAAAAAAAGAATAATTGTGATGTTAAAGTGGTCACATAAATTATGTGGAGTGTTAAGTTAAAGTTATGGGAAAATAAACACTGGACATAGACATGAGATTAAAACTGAAATAGATTATTATTTTTTTTAATTTCAGAACGTTTAAAAGTTAAACAAAAAGGAATTAAGCATAATGTTTTTTTCTGATCATATAGCAATTTGGATTAAAATACAAGAAAATGAAGAATATATTAATATATGAAAAGGAATTACAAGAATTAATGAAAAAGATTTAGATTTAGTAGAAAGAAAAGAACTTATTGTACTCTGGAAGAGATCCGTACAGATCCCTGATGGCACTTTCTGCCAAAGCAGAAATCACCGGACATACTTAACCAAAATTGCTGTTCACCAAAGCAGCACTTTCGGATAAGTATGCTCATTGTGCACTACAGTGCGGTTAAGGGAAATTTCCCTTTTCCCCACTATAGTGCAACCTCAGCGTGAGAATATAAAAGTAGGGGGGTGTGGGGGGCACAGCCCCCTACACAGGGGGGTGCAGGGGAGCTTGCCCCCCTGTATAAAAGAAGATTTTTTTTTTCTAATGCACTTTAGCAATAGCGCTTTTTTGGTGAAAGCGCTTTCTTTAAAGTGCGTTCAGTTATTTTAGATTTGGACTATTGAACTTTCGTTCAATAGTCCTAGATCCCTCTGGAAACAGCATATAAATCTGAAAGATTTCTATGAAAACTGAATGGTATGGTGGATGCGTTTTAAAGAAAAATATAAAAATGTATTCTTAGAATGCATAGAAAAGAAAAGAAAGTAAAAGACATATATAAAGTGTTAAGTCAAGAAATATTCAAAAATGTATTAGATAAAGAAACAAAATTTTATGAGAAGGAAAAAGAAATATATAAATTGAATCATATTAAGATTCATAATCTGTTATATAAACAAAAATATTTGTTACAAAGAAAAAAGAAGTAGCACCTTATTTGTACAAGACGAAGAAAGAAGGAAAGATAATTAGAAGATAGGGAAGGTAAATTATTCAAAAAACAAGAAGGAATATATTAAATAGTTAAAGAACAAGTATTTAATTTGTTAGGAAAGAAGTGAACATAGGAAAAGTTTATGATGGAGAGAAATTAAACAAAGACGATAATGAATATTTAGAAAAAATAAATATAAATGAACTGAATGAAATTATTTTTTATTTATTTATTTGTTTACATAGTTGACCTGGAGAGTCCGACTGGACACAGGTCCGTTTTTAGCGGAGGCCCAGGGAAAAAAGCTCCACATTAAGTATTATTTGCATTATACAGTTAAAAAAAATATAGTATTTAAATATAGACATTAGTTCAGTTAAGGATGCAAGACAAGAAGAAAACAGATGTAAAACAGCTGTAGAACATAGTACAATTTTAAAATATGGTGACATATAAACATGGTTACAAATGTAGGTGAGATTCATCAGTGAACAATTGATGCAATCTGTTTTTGAGGTACATAACAGCCATTAGCAGTTGTTGCTACAAGAAGTTAGTATTATGTGGTAGGTAGCTGGGAACATGAGTACCCAAGCTTGCTAAGAGTAGGTTGTTGATAGGGGCTGTGAGAGGTAGTGGGTGGGGGGAATGGATGGTATTAGAGGGGGGTTGCAAGGGCATATCTGACAAGTTTTGAAGTGTGATTTTATTAAGGATTTAAAGTGGGTGCAAGAAGTTACAGAGGTAATTGAGGATGGGAGGGAGTTCCAGAGACTGGCTATAGTGCAGGAGAATAATGCTTCTCCAGCAGAGATAATGGCTCTTGTGAGCTGTAGGAGGTTTTTGTCGCTGGATCGTAGTGGTCTTGTGGTTATGTAGGGCTGGAGTAGATTCTGGAGAGATGGGACTTTTAGTGGTTGGTTTATTAGTTTGTGGGTGATTGCTTGTTGGTACCATTGAAGGAGGTGGGGGAGCTCTAGCCAGCCTAGTTCTGCTAGTGAGAGACAGTGGTGAGTACAGTAGGAAGCCCCTGTGGCGAATTTGGTGATTTTGTTGTAGCAGGTTTTGAGTTTATTTAGATTGCATTGTCTAAGGTTAGTAAATATTGGAGAGGCATAGAGTAGGGTAGAGATAAGATGAGAATTTGCTACCAAAATTTTAGCTGCTTTGGTAAGTAGTTGCTGATTTCTATATAATGCTCCTAGTTTTTTGTGCACTTTTTTAATGGTCATGGAAATGTGAATGTCAAAGTTTAGTTTATTGTCTATTTCTACTCCTAGTAATTTGGTGTGTTCTGTAGGATGGAAGGTGGTGTCTTTTGCTGTGATGTTAAAGTGAGAGGTGTCTAGGGTAATTTTGGTGGGTTGGAAGATTAGTAATTTTGTTTTGTTTGGGTTGAGTATTAGTTGGGCATCTGATAACCAAGTTTCAATAGAAGAAAATGCTTCCTGTGTGACATTTTGTAGTTCTGGTAGGGAGTCGGCTGTATAGATGGTTGAGTCATCTGCGTATTGTATGTGTGTGTCATGTGTTGTGGCTGAGGCTAGATTATTGGTGAAAATAGAGAATAGTAGGGGTCTCAGGATGGATGCTTGGGGAACTCCTATGGAGAATGGTAGTTGGGGGGATAGGTTGTCCTGCCAAACAACTGCTTGCTGGCGGTCAAACAGGTAACTCTGAAACCAGTTGATGACTGGTTGAGAGAAGGATAGGTTACTGAGAAGAGAGATGAGTTGTTTTTGTGGGACCATGTTGAAAGCTTTAAGAGAGGGCTGGTAAGGTAGTTGAAGAGAGATAACCTGCATTTTTATTTTGTAGGATAGTGTTAAAGAGTAAGGTGCTGGTGGTGCTATGGTTAGGTCGGAAACCATGTTGAGGTTGTTAGCAAGGAGGTGATCTGAGACTTGAGAATGAATGCATCTCTCTAGTATTTTGGAGAGTAGCGAGAGAATAGTTATGGGGCAGTAATTGGTTAGATCTGTGGAGGGGCCTCCTTTATGTAGGGGAATTTATTATGAGACTTTCCATAGTGTAGGAACATAACTTTCTGACAGAGATCTGTTAATCAAGAGTGAAAGGCGTAGGCTAGAGCATCAGCTGCATGTTGAATGTATTCACCTGGGAGATTGTCTGCTGCATATCTGGTGGTTTTAAGTTTAGTTAGTAGTTGTTTTATTTTGGAGGTAGGAACAGGAGAGAAAGAGAAGCTAGTTGAGAGACTGTTAGTTCTAGTTGATGGTGTGGGTTTATGGGGGTTGTGTTATCTAGCTAGTGATAGTATGGTTTGTGTGAAGTGATTGTTGAAAGAGGTAGCAATATTTTCGGAGGAGTGCGTTAAGTTAGGTGTGGGTGTACTTACTTTACCTGGGTGGAGGATGGAGTTTATTGAGGACCAGAATTGTTTGGGGTTATGTTGGGAGGACGTAAGAGCAGACTGGTAGTATTGGATTTTGTCCTGTTTTATAAGCTTTTTGGTTCTCTTGCATAGTTCTAGGAATTTTTGCCTAGTAGAGGGGAGTTTTGGTTTTGCGCCAGTTATTCCACACTTTTATGAGAGACATAAATACAAACTCTGCAACAGGAATAGATGGAATCGAATATAACATGCATAAAGAAATGGAGGATTGACAAAAAGTAATGTTTATCGAGGTGATGAATTAATGGCAAGAGACAGGGATTAAATATAAAGAAGTTTATTCTGGAGTAATAAAGTTTATATTAAAAAAGGGAATTGAAATGAAATTAAAAAAAATGGAGACTGATAACATTGAATGACACAGATTACAAAATATTTAGGAGAATAATTGACAAAAGATTACAATGTATGATGTAGAATGCATATGATCAAAATATATTTGGGAGAAAAGGGAAGGGCAGTCAAGAATTATTAGGGATAATAAGAGAGGTAATTGACAATATTATTAATAAGGACGTAGACACAAAAGTAATGATAGGAGACATAAGTAAAGCCTATGATAACATACAACATGAGTCATTATAGGAGATTTTACAAACATACAATATATGTGGAAATGTTTTAAAGGTAATTAAATTAGTGTATGAGAAAAATTATGTAAAACTAAATGTGAATGGATAGATTGAGGAGGAAATAAAAATAGAAAGTGGACGTGACAGGGCTGTACAGCAAGTAGTTTAATTTATTCATTGATTATGAATATAATAGTGAATGAAATTAACAAAATGTCAAGAAATGGAGGTTGTAACATGGTAAACAAATTGCAAATGCCAATACTGTATACATATGCAGATGATATTGTAATAATTACAGAGAATACATTATGGATGAAAAGAGTAAACTAAAAGTAAGCTGTAATGTTTGGGAAAATTGGAGTAAACAAAGAAAAAAGGAAAGGATTTAGTTTTTTGGGAGAAATATGAGGTAGTGAATATAACGACAAGTATATAGAGGTGTTAGGAGTAAAGCTGGGAGAAATGAATATGCACAGGAACAATAGGACAAAGTGATGAAAGAAGTATAGGGCATGCTTATGTTTTGGAAAACATATAGGTTTTCATACAGAAAGAAGGCATATTTAATCAACAGTATGAGATTAGGTAAAATAGAGTATGTGGCAAGTATTTCTGTGATACCTGTAAAATATGAAAAAGAACTAATGATGTTAATTTTTTCATTTATTTGGAGTTCTAGACTGAACCTGGTTAAAAGAGGAACATTGTATATGAAAAAAGATCAAGGCAGCCTAGGTTTAATTAATCCTGTTATGCGTGCAACATATTTAAGTTTATATAAAATATTAAAAAGTATTATGAAGGAAGAAAAACAATTGCTAGAAATTATAATGTATTATAAATATAATGACATATGGGAAGGAATGGAAATTAAGAAGAGAGGTAAAAGGATTAATACTTATGAAATAAAGAATATCAGGATAACATAGTAGTATGGAAAATAAAAAAGAATGTAATAGAAAAGAACAGGAAGGAATTGTGTATTAATGTAATGAAAAACTTTTATTGTGTTGACCCATGGAAAGATCTTGAAATGAATAAGAAAAAAGCTATATCAAGGAGATATGAAAATTGCAAAAAAAATAAAATAAAATAAAGGAATGTAATTATTTTTTGTGGAGATTATTCATATGCAAACTGCCTGTAAAAGCTAGTATGCATTTTAACAGAAAAGACAGAATAATATGCATTTTAACAGAAAACAAGACAGAATTTATAATAAGTGTGAGAGAATTAGAAACTGGTGAACGTGTTTTTTGAAATGTGACAGAACTAAGAAGTTATAATTAGAAATATGTAAACATGATATGGTTAAAATGTATTTAAAATATGAACAGTTAAATATGGATATGATAGAATATGATTATTATGGAGCATGAAGACAAAAAGTAAAGAAGATGGACAGAACTATTTTTGTGTTGCATGGACAATATAGAATGAAGCATTCAATGAAGTTAAATATAATGGGAGATGAGCATTGGCAAAGCTATTGGAAAATATATGGTTTTGGTTGTGGCTAAAAGAGTTGGGGATACTTGATAAAGTAAATGTTTGAAGACATATAAATATTTGTAAATAATGTTAATATATAAAAATGTAAATAATCTGTTTATACACACACATATAAGACCCCTAACCAGGAAAAGCAGAAAGACACAACAACAACAATACACACACACACACACACACACACACACAGATATATATATATATATATATATATATATATATATATATATATATATATACATACATATATTCTACTTCTCTTGTTAGAAATTACACTTGTTCAAACAAGAGAAGACTGAGACTCACTTTAGCGAAAGTGCACTTTCGTGAAACTCAGAAACAAAAAATATGTGTAGTGAATACACAAATAGAAATTATGCAAACAGTTAAGAAACACATTCTAAATACCTTTACTAAAAGTGGAAAAATAAGTGAGAGCTAAATAAATTGACTGAAGAAGATAAGAGAATGTAAACCAATATCACAACTACAGAACTTAAAAATAAGTTAAAACAGTAAATGTAGAATCAGCTACAGGATTAGATGGACTTGAATACTTAATATATAAAGACATGCAAGAATGGAAAAAAAGAATATTTTTAAAGGTGTTGAATGAATGGCTTGAAAAAGGAATAAATGATGAAAAAATATGCATAGCTGTTACGAAATTAATGTGGAAAAAGGGAGAAAGAACATACATAAAAAAAACTGTAGACCGCTGGTATTAAATAATGTAGATTACAAGATTTTTATGAAAATAATAGAAAAAAGAATAGTAAAAAAACTAAGTTATTTTCTGAAACAGTTTAAGAATAAAAGATAAAGGAAGTCAAGAACTTTTGATGAGTGATTTAGTAGATTATGTTATTAATAGGAGAACAGAATTAAAAATATTCATAAATGATATAAGTAAAGCATTCAATAAAATTCAACATGAATCTCTAAGGAAGGTTTTGGCAGAGTACAATATGAGTAAGAACATAATATGTATTTTAAAATCAGTATACAGAGAGAATAAAGTCAGATTAGTAGTTAATGGATGGTTTTAAGTGAAGTATTGGAAACAAAGAGTGGTATCAAGTAAGGATGCCCCACAACTAGCATTCTATTTGCATTAGTTATGACTACAGTGGTTACTAAGGTAAACTTGGCTTTGAAGAAAGCTAAATATCATACACTAGAGGGATTTCAGAATCCAGTAATGTTTACATATGCAGATGATCAATTATTAACAGTTAAAATTATAGAATGGATGAGTATAAAATACTTAAAGAATTAAAACATTAGGATTAAGTATTAATGAGGAAAAAAGTAAAGAACTGGGGTTTCCTGGAGAAATAAAAGGGATCAAATTTAACAAAGAAGAAATAGAAGTTTTGGGAATTAAATTTGGAATTGAATTACTGAGAGAGACACAATTGAAAGAGATGATAGTTAAGATGTGCAGTATCTGTATTTTTTGGAGAACATTTAGGCTTTCATATAAAAAGAAAGCATATTTTGTCAATTATGTAATACTAGGTAAAATATCACATTTGGCAAATGTATTTACAATTCCATTAGCATGTGAAAAAGGTGTAATAAATGTTATTTTTACATTTATATGGGGATTGAGACTTAATCCTATCAAAAGAGGTATTTTTTATGTAAATAATAAAAAAGGAGGGCTAAGTTTAATGCACCCAATTGTATATGTATGTTCATTAAATATATTTAAGGTATTAATAGATATGTAAAAAAAGGAAAAATGTTAGTAAGGATTATAGAAGAGAAATATAAATCAATTTGTGAAAGCTTAAATGCTTAAAAAGAAATAAAATGATATGTTGCATGGAAATAAAGTTATATCAAGAAAAAAATATTGCTATGGAAAATTGACTTAGGTAATATAGAAAAGAATAGAAAGATGTGGTATAAGAATGTAATGGAGAAATTTTATTATGTTTACCCCTGGAAACATTTAAATGATAAAAAAGTTAAAGGAGTTAAAACAAGAATGGAAAAATGTAAAAAATGTGGAATATACAGATTTTTTATGAAGATTATCAATAAATAGACTTCTAATTAAAGCAAACATGCCTTACAAAGCAAAAAAGATAGAATCTGTACATATTGTGGGGAATTAGGGACAACTGAACTTGTTTTTATAAAATGTTAGTGGGTATATCAATTGTGATAAGAAATGTATGATAAAGAATACTTAAAATAATTGAAAAATGTCAAACATATAACTATGGAAAGAATTCAATATGGATATTATGAAAACATAAAAAATGATATAGATAGACTAGATATAATTTATTTTGTATAATATGGACCATATGGAATGAAAGAATTAATGAGATAAAGTACAATAGAAAATTGACATTGTAAGAAATTTTGAAAAAGATAAGGTCTTGGTTGTGGGAAAAAGAGTTGGGGAATGAAAAGTATGAAAACCTTGAGAAATGTATTTATGTTATTGTAAATAATGTAAACATGCTGTAAAACTGTATATAGAACTTGTATATATACTGTATTTGTGAATTTTAATAAAGGACTCCTACTCTTGGGTATGAGGACACTATTCTTTGTGGTATATTCAAGCACAAAAGCAGCTTGGAGAATCAGGAAGCAGTATGGAGATGAACATCTAGTTAGAGAAGTCAGTTGATAGTATGGAAAGGAGTGAGGGAATAAGGCAGAAGGCAGTTGAGTCTTTGCAAGAGAGTTAGTGATTGTTGGTGATAGTAATGGAGGAGACAAAAGGAAAGAGGATGAGAAACTGGAGAAGTACAAGGAAATGATATTGAAGGAGGTCAATACTTTCACAAGACAGAGATATTATCTCAATTAAAGTTATTTGAGGAAGAGGCTGAATTGCAAAGAAAATGTATTGTTACAACCCACCAGTCAAAAGGATTGCAGGTTGTCTACTTAAAAGACTTAATCGAGCCAAGTGAGCCAGAGAGTGAGAAAGCTGTGTTATAGGGTGAGATAACGGACAAGATACAATAAGAAGAAGTGGAAGACATAAGAAAGGAAATGCAGAAGTCATAGGCACAAACTTTTAAAGAAGGTGAAAAAAGGAATAAAAGAAAATGAAGATAAAAAGGAAGTATTGTGTTAGAATATGCAATAAGAAGGAAAGTGAACCTGAGATGCATGAAATATAAAGCAATGTTATTGCACCACTGGGTATTTCACCCAGAGAGGTAACAGCATTTATTCTTATTAATAAAGACTCTTTGTGTGACATTTTCTTTGCAACTGGACAGTGCATGGAAAAAAAATTAGAACAATATGAAAAGAAAAAAGAGGATAAGCCTTGGCATTTATGTGTTCTACATGCATTTAACAGACAGGCAAAAAAATGTTTGTGCAATTTCCTACTGAAGCAGATAAAAAGACTTTGAGAGACTGTTTAAAAATGGTGTACAAAGATATTATGGACATTCAAAAATCTATGACAAAAGAGATTTATGGATGGAGTTGGAATGTGGTGTTTTGCAACAAAAAATGAAAATATAATACACGTGCCTAGTATAAGTAATGTAGATGGAAATAGGGGGATTGTGAAATATTGGGGTCATCCAAAGACATGTTTTTTGTGGTAAGGATGATCATTTAGTTAGCAATTGTGACAAAAGAAAATGTTGCATTTGTTTTTATTTGTGGAAAATCAGGTCATGAACCTAAAAGAAGTGAACAAAAATGTATAAAATGTGAACAAATGGGTCATTCATGGGTGAACTATGAGGTAAACAGAAAAGAAATAGTGGAAGGGATAGAAAATCAAGTGAAAGATGATGTTATACAGAATAATATAGATAGGACAAGATGAAAAGGAAAATATAACAGTAAAGGTTAAAGAGTATGCAGAGATGAGGGGTATCAAAATCAAGTTAAATGAAAGGAGAGTGAGATTATCAATTCAAGTGAAGAGGGAGATGTCAAGTGTGTAATGATGAAATGTAAAAGAAATTCTATTAGAAAAACAATTAAGGATAGAAAACATAAATCTAAAAATATAGGTTTAGGAGGGAATAAAAAAAGAAAAGGATGATAATAAACATTTACTCAGAATGTGAAAATCTTAGCCATAAATGTGAACAATATAAATAATGTCAAAATAAAGTTAGGTGTATAGGTATGGCTTGGGTTATTAGGGATGGATATTATAATATTATTAGATATGAGAATTTTAACAGAAGGAGTAAGGATGCAACTGAATGAATTACAGGAAGGTAAAGTTATATGAAATATAGTTGAAGAAAAGTGTTCATGTATAATTTTAAGCAAAAATCAGTAGAAATTTTGGATTATAAGTTAGTGATATTAGGAAGAATGAGTTTAATGCATGTAAGATGGAATAACCAAGTATATAGCATTATCGTAATATATTTGTATGCTGTACAAAAACAAAGGGAGATAATGTTTAATAAGATTCTTAATTATGTCAGTATGAATATTCAAATAGAACTGGTAGGAGATTTCAGTTGTGATCTAAGACAAAGGACAAAAGAATAAGCAGATGTAAAGGTAATTTCTGAGATATTTAAAAGTAGAAAGTTGTACCTATGGGATAATAAACACTGGATGTATAAAGAGGCAATTTAAGAACACTACTTGATTATTTTATGTATCAGAGAGTTTAAAAACAATATATAAAGTGATAAAAATAACGGTTTTCAGCTCATGAAGCAATTTTAATAGAATTACAAGAAAAAGAGGGATATGTTAAAATAGGTAGAGGTATTAAAAGAATAAATAAAGCAGAACTAAATCAACAAGCAAAGAAATGATTATATAATTACGGATAGACCATATAGATATGACAATGTTCTATAAGGATTGGACACTTTTGGTGGGCAATTTTGAAAGAAAAAATATAAGAAAAAAGTTATAGAATGGCAAAAGTTAAAATATCACAAGATAAGAATAAGTACAATGATCTGAGTAAACAAGCTTTCAAATATTTAATAAATAATAGAGAAGGATTGTGGAAAAAAAAGATTTATGAAATGAATCAAGAAAAAATTAAAACATTATTATTTAAACAAATATATTTTCTACAAGGAAAAAAAGAGGAGGTGGCACTGTACCTAATAAATTAGTAAAGGAAAATAAAAGGGTGATAACAGAAATAAGAAATGTAGAAGGAAAGGTAGTAAATAAAAGAAATAATGAATCTAATACGAGAACATATTTTCTGATAGTAAAATGAATACAGAATATAAATGGCATTTGAAGAAATGAACACAAGAAGGTAATGAAGTATTAGAAAAAAAATCAATAGAGGAATTATTCAATGTCTTGACGACAGTGGATATAGATTTGGCTACAGGTTTGGATTGGACTGAATATTTTAATGTATAAGGACATTAGAATGGCAAGAAAATATTTATAGAAATATTATATGAATGGTTAGAGAAAAGAATTGAAGATAAAAGAATATGTATGGCAATTATGAAATGTATATGGAAAAAGGGGAATATAGATATTAAACATTGGGAACCAATAGTATTGAATAAGATGAATATATTCATGAAAATAAAGAAAAGATTAGAATGTAAAATTTATAAGTTACTGAATGAGTCAGTATTTGGAATAAAAGGTAAAGGAAATCAGGAATTTTGATGGCAATAAGGGAAGTGGTAGATGATGTGATGAACAGAAATACAAGTGTAAGAATTATGATGGGAGCAAAGTATTTGATAAGATACAACATGATATATTATGGAATATTTTAAAAGAATATAACAAGTAAAAAAATAGTTAATATATTTGTTTCAGTTTATAAAAAGAATAAAGTTAGATTATTCATAAATGGACGGTTAAGTCAGGAGATGCAAATAAGAAGTGGTATAAGACATGGGTGTCCACAAAGTAGTATATTATTTGCTTTAATCATGAATGCAGTTGTTAATGAAGTAAGGTTAATGTTAAGGGGAGCTGAATATTGTACAGCAGAAGGAATTCAAGAGACAGTAATGTTTTCCTTTGTGGATGACATAGTATTAATTATGAAAAACAAAGAAAGGATGAGAATAGCAAGTGGAAATCTTATTCAGGAGTTGAAAGTGATTTGTTTAAGTATTAATAAAGAAAAAAGTAAAGGACTAAGATCAATGGATGAAATAGTAGCTATCCAGTTTAATAAAGAAGAGATAAAAATCTTACATATAAAATTCTGGAAGGAACAGCAGACATCTACACAGTGGAAGAATATGACTGATACATTAAGTAACATATGTAGGTTTTGGAGAAAATATCAAATGATGTTTAGAAAAAAAATGATATTTAATTAATTTGTTTATAGTGGGCAAAATTGCATATTTAACAAGTGTATTTATAATACCAAGAGAGTATAAAAAGATTTAATGTCAGTGTTTTCATTTATATGGGGATCATAGTTAAATCCAGTCAAAAGAGGAATATTATATGTCAAAAATATCTAAAGGATGCTTGGAGTTAATTCATCCAATTGTGTATATATCATCATTGACTTTCTATAAAGTTTTGATATGAAACAGATGATAAACTGATAATAAGGATAATGAAGAAAACATAAACAAATATGGAAAGAACTCAAGCATTTAAAATGGTGAAAAGGAGACAATTGCTGAAATGAAAATATATCAAAAGAAAATGCTGTTGTGGAAAATTAATATGGATAATGTAGAAAAAATAGAAGGGAGTTGTATGGAAATGTGATGATCAAATACTATTGTGTACTTCCATGGAAATATTTGGAAACAAAAAATAGCTATAAAAACAAGATTAGAAGGATTTGAGAGGTATATTGAATGTACAGATTTTTTTTGTGGAGATTAATGATAAATATGTTACCAGTAAAGCTGAATATGCCATACAAAAATAGAAGAAATAATTTGTAGTTGTAGTAAGAAAGAGACTACAGAACATGTTTTTCTGGAAAGAGTAAAGCTATTATGGCAGTAAATATGTGAAAAAGAAATTATAAAAGGTTTGAAAAGTTTACAAGATATAAATATGGAAATGATAAAATATGGATATTACGGTGAGAAAAGGCAAGGAAACACCAGTAATTTAGATAAAAAATGTTTTGTATAATATGGACTGTGTAGAATGAAAAGATAAACAAGATAAAGTATAGTGGTAAATGGATATTATCAGAGATTTTGAAACACTATGGTTTGGTTGTGAAGAAAGAGTGGGGGGATTAAGCGGATTAACAAAGTAAAGAAGAAAAGTTAATGTACTGAAAAAATGTTATAAATAAGGTTAAAACTGTAGATAGTTATGAAATAAGCTATGTATGATGTATTTTCAATATGTGCTGTTGGAACTTTTACATCCATCTGAGCTACCACCAACTCAAGCAGATATGGCTTCAATTTAATGTCTCATCTGAAGGACAACACACTCAGGAATGCAGCATCCCCTTATGCTGCACTACTGTGTCAGCAATTGACATGCCTGCTGTGGGAATAGAACCAACAACCTTCTGCACCAAAGGAGATGATGCAACCTCTTGTGCTACTGACACATGGGTTTCTATTCCTTACGCATCACTTCTGGGATCAACTGTTGTGGACTGTGCTGTAGGCGTCGAGAACAAATGGGTAACATTTTGGTATAGTAACAAAAAAGAAAAGCCAAAGGCACAATAAAAACACTAAAATAAAAATCATAAACCAATCACACCAGTGGTAAGAACATGAGCATTTTGACTATTAAGATCAACACAATGAAATGACTAAGTGTTTTCACCCTATTCATACAAGGGCATCATCAGTCACTCTTTCATTAAAATTAATTCCTTTTATACCATAAACAATAAACCAATTAATTAATTTGACAATGCTAATTATAACTTAAATAAAAATACATAAACCATTGTCTAACCATGTATTAACAATATAAAACTGTTTAAAACTATTTCTGACATTAAAATTCTATTATTACATTTCATTAAAATTTCCTTGCTCATACACTCATAGCTCTCTGCTTAAGTATAGCCAATATTGAAATCCCAATGCTTAAACTAGGCTCATGTTTTGCAGTTAACCTAAACTGCCATTTTGTTTCTCTGGCCTCAACTTTCAACTTCACATTCTTACCCCTTTCATTATGTTCCACTTTATCAATTATAAAAAGTAAAAATCTCTTAAAATATACCCCATATACTAAAAGACGCCTGGCATTGTTTGGAAAGCTTAAGAGAAGTTGACAATTTAGAAAGATATGTATTTGTTATGATTGACATTATTAATTTATTTTCCATTATACCCCATGACACTGGTCTAGACTATTTTCAAAGCAGTTTGTCTGGTGGCATATATCTGAGTAATAATAAAATTAATCTATTGCCTGACCTTATGGATTTAGTTCTGAAGAATAATTTTATTTATTTTGAGGGGAATACTTCTGTCAAGTGGCAGGAGGAGCAATGGGGGTGAAATGTCCCCCAGTGTTTGCTGACTTAGTACTGCTTAAGTGGGAGAAAAGGTTTGTATTTTCATCCCCCTACAAGATTAAAATAAGATTATATCTGAGATTTTTGGACAACATGCTCATTTTGTGGTCGGGTAAGGTAGATGAGATAAAGGAATTTACTGATTATCTGAATGGTACCACTACATTTTTTTTCATTTACTTATAGGTACCATGAAATACAGACAGATTTTCTGGACATCTTGCTTAAGAGGAGTAGTGACAATGAAGGTAGATTAACATCTACTATTCATAGAAAATAAACCTATTCTAATATGTTATTGCACTATGATAGTTGTCGCACCCCAACCAAAAAAAGAGTGTTGTAAAAGGATAAATGGTCAGATTATCTAGATTAGCAAGTGAAGAGGATGATTTTAAGGAGGAGATGTTTAAGTTAATAGGTATGTTTAGGAATAGGGTTACCCTATGAAAATGGTGAAAATCAAGCAGGAAATAAATAAGAAGAGAATAACAGATTTTGCCCCTACAGTAAATGAGGTTAATGTAGTTCAAGGAGCAATTGAAGGCCCTTATGGTAGTGACGTGATGGTTGTAAAGTACAACAAAGATGCACCCCACCTGGTAGAAAGGATACAACAAATCTGAGACTGGAGTTTTGATGCCGAGACAAAAAAGCAGTTAAGGTGAAAACCTAAAACTGGGTATAGTAGGTGAAAAAAATAAAAAAAAAACATATTTGAGTCCCAGGAGAAAAAAATTAAAAAATATTATAGATCCAAAATGTGCAAGTGTGGGGGCTTGTAATTACTGTAAGTTTATTAATGATGGTCCTTATGTCTCCATTGAGGGGTATGGAAGGACCCTTCAATGTCCAGGGAGCTGTAATTGTAACAGAAAAAATGTGGTTCATGTTGCCACTTGCACAGCTTGCCTTGGATTTTATGTGGGTAAAACTGCAAGGAGACTAAGGGAAAGAATAGCAGAACACTTGAGGGATATTAAAAATAAAAAGATGTGCAGTGCTTTATATGTACATAGTACTTTATGTTCAGCTTTTAAGAGATTTTTATTTGTTATAATTGTTAAAGTGGAACATAATGAAAGGGGTGGGAATGTGAAGTTGGAAGTTGAGGCCAGAGAAACGAAATGGCAGTTTAGGTTAAATGCAAAACATGATCCTTTTTTTAAATGATGGGATTTCAGTAGCGGCTATACTTAAGCAGAAAGCTATGAATGTATGAGCAAGGAAATTTTAATGAAGTGTAGTAATAGAATTTTAATGTCTGAAATAGTTTTAAACAGTTTTATATTGTTAGTACAGCATTAGATGATTGTTTATGTATTTTTATTTAAGTTATAATTAGTATTGTCAAATTGCTTAATTGGTTTATTGTTTATGACATAAAAGGAAGTGATTTTAATGAAAGAGTGACTCTGATGATGTCCATGTATGAATAGGGTGAAAGTACTTAGTTCGTTGTGTGGATCTTAATAAAGTCAAACTGCTTGTGTTCTTACCACAGGTGTGGTCGGTTTATGATTTTTATTTTGGTGTAGTACCAGTTCCACTGATAAAGATTCTCCCTCTACATATTTTTTCTTACATAAGCTAGCGATGTGTTTCTGCCCACTTTTATTTACACATTAATGTTTCCTCACCTCTTCTGTACAGACTCCTTTCTAGTTTTGTTCTGGTGGTCTGAAACACACAAACATCAGCCCTAGCTGTGAAATTTAACCCCACAAGGATCCTTGCAGTATTATCTGTTGCCTCTTCCATTGTAACAGTCTTACTGAGATATGTCACCCCTGAGGTGCCTTAAGGATTCAGGGGTCATCTCTTAATGGATGAAATTAATTTATTTGTCAGTGTATTATATCCAATATTCTAGGTTCATACTTTTATTTATCTATTCTGTGTTGACTGGGTCAGTCCCACTAGGTTAGTAGACACTTTTCAGTGGAGATCCATAGTGGTATTTAAAATACTGTGTACTAATATATCTGTGCATGTTATGATTTTTGCTGTAGTTGCACCCTTCAGTATATGCAACACTGGAAACACATGATGAGATGGGGATCATTCCAACCTCTTCCTAATCAGTTGCTAAAATCACTATTTATTTTTGCTCAAGTATGTTGCTCAAGGTTGCTTACTCATATACTTACTCACTACATATTGTAATGACAATGGTCAGCATGGGATGAGATGGCTGCCAAGCTTTCCTGCTTTGACAGGTATAGCCTGCGCCTCTCTTACCAAGGCTTTCACATTTAAGCTAAATTGCTGCCCTCATGGTGGCTTTTTAGGTAGAGTTCATCCAATGGGCATTTCAGTCTAGCAAATTCTAATTTGAATCACATTAATGTGGCTCTTCTCAGTGCCAGGAGTCTTAACAAAAAATGCCTGAACTTGAAGCTCTCCTGTAACTTGAATACATTCATATATTAATAGTTGCAAACACATAGTTTCAGAGCAGTGAAAGCACTCACTCCTATTAGTCTTCAGACCTACTGGCAGTATTATGGGGTGTATTAGTATTTGTCAAGGATATCAACAACTCACAACAGATTCCATGAGATACCACATTTCAACTTCTAGAAGTCCAAATAACCATAAACAAGACTAATTACTATTTCACAGCTAGCTATATAACACCCTCTATGTTATCTTCTGAGCATGATGGCTAACTTAACACATTAGCTGAAATTCCCATAAGCCTAAGACCTTTACTGGGAACTTAATATCCATCAATAACCTGGCTGACCTCCACTGCCAGTGGTTGACATGCCCAGTGCTTCCTTGACATTACAAATGCTCTCTGTTTTTTACTAGTTGTTAACCATCCTATTAGGGGTCCCAATATCCTTGATCTAGTCCTCACAAATACGGTTGCTTCTTTTACATCTCCATATATACCATCATACCTTGCTAAATCAGATCATAATTTAGTGACCTTTTCCTTTAAAACTGGTGGTGCTTCTCCTGTAAATAGCTCTGTGATTAAGGACTTCTCAAAAGAAATCCTTAAGTTACTTGATGACTTAAATAAGCTCTGCTGTAATCCTCCTCTGAAGGATCTTACTGCTAAAGCTGCTACCTATACCTCTGACTTCTACTCCCACTTAAATAGTTGTATTGGTAAGGCAGTCCCCATCCTCAACAGATATAATGAGAAATTAGAAACAACTTCCAGTAGTGAACTACCCATATGCATAAGTTATATAACAAGAGAAAGAATCTGCGTAATGCTTATGAGCCGTCTCATTCTACCTACCTTAAGACCACACTTAAGCAAACTAAAACAGAGCTTAAGGGAACCATTATGATGCTTAAAGCTGAGTATGAACTTAAAACAGTCATTAAAGCCAAAATAATTACAAATCTTTCTTTGACTCTGTCATGAAATTAAAAACTAAGATGCAGCAATGTTTGGTATTAGTCCACAATAAAATTACAGTTGCTGACCCAAAGGAAGTAGCTAATATCCTAGCTAACAAATTTAGTGAAAATGTTACTTTACCTACAGTTATAGATATTCCACAGGTTCCACAGTCCAGCCATTCCCTTTAATTATTTCAGAATGAGTTCCCTCTGCCCTCTCAAAAACTAAGAATACTTCATCCATGGCAACTGATAACATACCTGGTTGCCTGATTATCAGTGCTAAATATGGTCTTTTCTGAACCCTCTACTTAATTTCTTTAATATAAGCCTCTCCACTGGTGTTATTCTTGAAGCCTGGAAGACAGACATTGTAATGCAAGGGTGGGGCAACCACAGACCCTGGTAACTACACACCCATTAGTCTCACTAGCCTCATATGTAAAGCTATGGAGAGCATTATCTCAGACTTCATTAATCTGGACATTGAAAATCTCTTAACTTTCCAGATCCTCATCAATTTAGCTTTGTCAAAGGAAGGTTGTACTTCTTTAGCCTCGTTAATTTATTTGTAAAAGCAGTGGATAGCAGTTATGCAGTGCATGCAGCATATCTAGACATGCCCAAGGCCTCTTACACTATTCTCCATGCAAGCATTATTGATAGACTTGTAAATATGAATATAAATCCTGATATCATGGGATGGATAGCTAACTGGTTGTTTGACAGATCCCATGTGGTTAGAGTAGCAAGTGCCACTTCACCAAGCAAAAAAAGTTACCAGTTCTGTACCATGGGGCTCAGTTTTGGGCCCTCTCCTATTTGGCATATATTTTTCAGACTTTCAGGTCAGCACTCCTAGCATATGTTAATTAAGTTTGGAGATGGCTGTAAGTTTGGCATTGCTATGTAATCTTCAAATGACTCACAATTGCTCCAACATGGGATAGACCATGTTAACAACTGGTACAAGAATGATGGTCTCAAATTAAATGAAAAAAAAATGTAACATAGCTCACTTTGGTAAACAAAGCAGTTTCTGTTGTCATACAAGACATGCACCCCTAAAATCAGACACTAGTGAGAGTGATCTAGGCACTCTGGTTGATAATTCCTTATCATGTGACCATCATATCTCCGCAATAGTATAGAAAGCCTTTTATCTGGACCATCTGATTTACAAAGCCATCTCCACTAGATCCAAAGAAGTCTGAATTCAACTTTACTTGTATCTTATCAGACCCATTATTGAATATAATGCACCTTTTAGTATGTATTTATCTAAAGACATCATGCAGCGTGAGAGATTTCAGAGATTCATAATTAATAAGTTCAGTAGCCTCAAAAAATGTAATTATCAGGAGAAAATGTCAACCCTTTCTCTGTGCTCAGTCCCTTACAGATTAATTTGTGGAGACATGTGCCTAGCCATTCATGCCATGAAAGAACCAGCTCTATTTGATTTCCTATTCCTAAACAGAACAAATGGTTCCTCAAGTACTCAGTTAAAGAAACTAAACCAATTCAGCAGATAAATAAAACACCACAGCATGACAGAGTAATATCCCAACATATGTGCCACCTCTGGAACAAACTTCCACTACATGTCAAGCAGAGTAGCGCCCTTGTCACTTTCAAGGTGAACCTAGTTAATTGGATGGGCAATCTCAAATTCTCCTCAGGTCTGTCTTCTGTTGCCCTCCTTGAGAATAGAGAGAAATTATGGATTGGTTTCTTTTTTAGCTGGGTCTGAAATTATCAATAGACTGATTGCCTAGTGTGTACCTATGAACTAATGAATCTATATAGGCTGCGAGCATGGCAGTCCAGAAAAGTGCACCTATTGCAAAAGTACCCATTGAAAACAGAATTTTTTTCAGATCTTATATTACTGAAGAACTATATTATCATAAAAATGACACATAGAGAAATTGTTCTTCATAATAGCTAAAGTCTTTATAAAT
Organism: Protopterus annectens; assembly: GCF_019279795.1. Lineage (NCBI taxonomy): Eukaryota > Metazoa > Chordata > Ceratodontiformes > Protopteridae > Protopterus > Protopterus annectens. The sequence continues at coordinate 1,754,116,549 of NC_056741.1, read as the reverse complement.
CACTAAAATCATAAAAGAAAAAACTGAGGATAACAAATGCCTTAGTAACACAAAAATGAAGTACTAGGAAAACTACTGATTGGTTTAAGTAGCCTTTAAAAATATTAGAACCACATCATAGATATGTCTTACTGATTTATTTGACCTTGTGTTAAGTGCAAACAATAGAATATGCTACATATCTGGCCACTGTGTCAGGTCAATATGTTTACTGTTCCATGTTTTGAGTTAGTCTCCCATAATCTGAAACCTTCTGATCCATATGGAAAGAACAATCTTCCAAGTTTGGAATATCACTGTCATCCATGGCAAGACTACACATATTATCCACTATCTAATGATGGTTGGAATATCGTGAGCATTTGATTTGATACCAGGCATCAAATATTTAGGTGTGGTCAACCCATACCACTCACCCTCTCAACACAAGAAATCTGGAAAAGCCAGAAATATTGGGGGAACAAAGACCCAAAAACAGGGACTGATTTAAAATCCTATAAACTTAGAAACTTGCTAGAATGACAGATTTTGTATTATTATATATTTTCTGAAGGGTATGAAATCTGAACCTCAAATGACCATCATTATTTAGTATTATTTAGTGGCTTCACTCCTCTATGATTTGCCTGAAAACCACAAATTTTACAAGAAACAGACCACAAATAAGAGACAAAAATCTGGACAGTTGACAGGTATGGATAAACCTAACCACAGCCTGAATGAAACCAATATTTGCACAGGGTGTCAAGCCCTCAACAGCCTCTATATGGAAGACATGCCCCCTA